>NW_024423675.1:53746699-54110939 GCF_017311325.1 Ursus maritimus
CCACTCTTTCCAAAATTAGAACCAGGAGAGGAAACATTTGTCAAGTTCTGCACAGAAATAAACAGGCAACTTTCTGTCTCAGACGGCACCAGGCACAAGGCCTGCAGGAACCTGGCCATACTGGGTGAGGAGAAGAAAGCCGAGCTGGGAGTGCAGGGAGGGAGTACCCACGACTCCAGAGCAGGGTCTGATCTCTAGAGCAAGCTCAAGTGTGGAGGGGGCAAGTGGTGCCACAGGGAGGAGCCCTGCCAGGGGTCGGGGGAAGATCACTTGGGGACACCAAGTGGCACTTGGTCCAGATGGGAACCCTTTTGTGGGCGTCATTACAGAGTCCTACTTACAGCTGACTTCTGGCCACCAGCAGGGCAGGCTGGGAGCAGACCCAGCTCTGGGGACTTCTCCAGCCAACAGTGGGGAGGCTGTGCCCTGCTGGGCGGCACCATAGGCCTGTCCCAGGGACCCCACCTACCAGACGTGGCTGGCAGTGAAGCGCCAGGATGGGAGAGAGCCATGGTCAAAGCTGCCGTCATTCCCTTGATCTGAGTGACAAGCCTTGGTGATCTACAGTGAGCTGATTCTCATCGTGCCGGTAACGGCGCCGAAACATGGGCCTGCTGCTGGGACCGCGGAAGAGGCAGAGATTCCAGGCAAGGGAGATGGGTAAACGAAAGCATGGAATCACCTAATGGTAGAGTGTTGGCAGCTCCTGGAGAGTGACCTCTTCTCGGAATTATCAGAGGCTCTTGGAAGTGCAGATTCTGAGCCTTATCCGAGACAAAGCTAGTGTGTCAGACACTCCGCAAGCAGGGCCGGGGAGTTGGCATTATTAACTGATTGCTGTTCCCACTGCATTGTGAGTAAGTCATTCAAAGGTTTTGAACCAGGGGAGTGACATGGATGAATGTGCATTTCAGCTCGGTTACTGGGGCCGTAGAGAATGCGTTCTGGAAGCAGGCATGGGAGGAAGAGACACTGACTAGCCAGAGAGGCGCTGAACAGGGGCTGGGGCGTGGAGCAGGTCGGAGAACGCTGATGAGGAAACCAGAGCAGAGCCCGGAGATTGAGTGATTGAGTGGACGTGGAGTCAGATGAGAGAGGGGTCAGGAGTGACTCTGGGGTCTGCATGTCGGGAGTGATGCTTCCTGTGAGCCCATGGGGCCCCTTGGCACTCAGAAGGTGAGAGTCATTCATCACAGTCCGTCCTGTGAAACGTTACAGGAGCGAATCAATAAAAGACGATTTCCTGTAAGATCAAAGTGGAAGATGAACCCCCCTCCACACACATACACAAAAAACCCTAGAGCGTCTAAGTGTATGCTTTTTCAAATAGTATAGTTCAGAATAAATTTCAATAAAATGGATCTAGTTTTTTTGGTAGTTTTGCCAATTAAAAGGATTCTCTTCGTTATCTGGAATGCTCATTTATAGAGAATGTCTCACTTCCCTAATAACATGAGCATCCTAGAGCAAAGCTTTAAATCTTTAATAAGGATTAAGTTTGTTATTTAAAGCAACCTTATCTTAGAAGCACTGCATGGAAGGAAAAACTGAGGTCGCATAGTCATTTAAATATATATACACGTACGAAGAGAACCAAAAAGTTGACTGAAACAACACAGGATAGCTAAGCCTTAATGCCAACAATAAACCATCAGGGCAGGGAGAACCTGAGTGGTTCTGGGGAATCAATGACACCTGTCAGAGCAGGACACTGTGTGAGCAGCTGCGTGGACACCTGCCCCATTGAGTTTCCCTGGACGCTAAAGGCCACTCACTGAAGGTCTCGGGTCCAGGAATACGAGTGGACGGTGTGAGTGGCCAGAAGCCGTTTCCTGAGGCCCCTCGTCCTTGAGCTGCTGGGAAGTGTCACTGATCACTGTTGCGAAGCTGCAGGCAGCTCAGTGTGTGGGTCTCCATGGCTCGCTTTCTGCTTCCTTTTGACCTTACACCTGAGTCATCTTTTATTTATGTCCTCCCATAGCATTTCCATAGGATGGCTGTGGTCAACACCATTCATCAGCCTCTAATGGGCTCAAATGGAACTCTGAGATCCCAGGACACGCCTTGATCTAAGAAAAGAAAAATTGCTAACGGCACTTCTTAAACTAGGAATTTATGTCTTCCCATAAATTGACCTTGTAGGGTTATTTGTGGATTCCAATAGGGAAATGACCTTCATAGGTCCGTGTACCTCCTCAGTGCTCCCTGCTCCCAGCCCCGCCAGCTGATGTCCTCTGCCCACTTGGGCAAGCTCCAGGCCAGGATCGCTGGGGACAGAATCGTGGCTGTGTGTCTTGGCTTTTTCTTTCTGCCATTTGTTCATTTATTCACTGACTATTTATTGCACCCCTGCTTTTTCCAGGCAGGGTGCTAAGTGCTGGAGACACTGTGAACAGACAGTCTGTGCTCTCACGAACTTCCCACCTCAGCAAATAATGACATAGTTGTGATTCAGAGGAAACTGTAATGTGAGCTCTGGAGAAGTGCTGTGGGGTCTGGGGTGGCTCTGGCAGGCTCTGTTACCCGCCCCTCCCCTCCTGTTAATGCAGGTCTCTGGGGCTGGATGGCAGTGTTGGGGGGGGAGGCAGGAACTGTATATCGGACACATCTCTCAACACCTCCTAAACCACTATCAACTTACTCCAGCCCTTTGGTGTGAATTCTCCACCTCAGCACTCAGGTCCTCGGCCTCTGATCACCCCTGCCCTGCCCTGAGATCCCCTGTGCTCTGCCGCTCACCCAGCTCCCACTCCCTCCCCTCAGACCGGGTCCCTCTGACTTAAGGCTCAGGTCCCTGGCTCTGGCCAGCTGCCAGAGGTCACCCGGACTGTGAGGGACGTCAGAGCATCTTCCAGCAAAGCCCAGTCGTCCTCCCACACACGCCTCGATTTGTTCTATGACACACAGATCTCCTTTCTTCTGATGATAAGAGTATAATATACATATTATAATAAAAGTAGCATTTATATAAAATAATTTTTACTTAAGGTATTTTATAAAAATGACATTTCAGAAATGAATAAAGTTCAAGTTCCGTGTATTCCCACCTTTTACATCTACTGCCAGAAATAACCACTTTGAACAGCTTGGTGCTTGTCCTTCTGGATGTGTTTGTGTTAATGCGAACATATATATATCTTCCTATTGTCCTACATCTTCCTATTGTCCTGTGATCAGGTTTTTTTCATCTGAATATTCATGACGGACACTTTCAGGACTGTACTTGTAAATCCGCCTTAGCCTTCCCAGGTGCCCAGTATTTCACTGTAGGAATGTCCCAGTACTTCTCAGGGAATCAGTCCCCCATTAATGAACATTTAAGTTCTGGCATATTTTGTTGTAATAATCTCGTAGTATAGAGATGGCTCAACTTAAGGATTTTTCGACTTTAGGGTGATGTAAAAGCGATATGCGTTCAGTGGACACTGTACTCGGAATTTTCGATTTGGATCTCTCCCTGGGCCAGCGATAGGCAGGAGGCACTCTCTCTTGGTGCTGGGCAGCGCCCAGTCCGCCGCGCCCTCAGGAGGGTCAGCAACGTGTGTACCGCCAACCATTCTGCGCGCGTGCACCCATTCTGTTGCTCGCTTTATGTACACTATTCAATAAATGCCATGAGATACGGAACACTTTATTATAAACTAAGCTTTGTGTTGGATGATTTTGCCCAGGCTGATGTCAGCATTCTAAACATGTTTAAAGTAGGCGAGGCCAACCTGCGATGTTCAGTAGATCAGGCGTATTAGTGCATTTTTAACTTATTTTCAACTTCCAAAGGGTTCTCCGGATGTAACCCCATCATAAGCAGAGGAAGATCTATATACCCCTCTGTGTCAAATTCTTCTTAGAAAGGTATTTGGGGTCTAATAGCGTGCATTTTTACTGGATTTTCATATACAATAAAATGTTCTTCATCACCCCTCACTTAACCCATGGCTGGATGGACTGATATACTCCATCTGCTTCTAGTGTATTCCTCCCTGGGAGCTGTGTATCTCTGCTTCCCACAGGAGACCCTAGTACTTAGCTAGAGTGTTTGTTGCTGAATCTGTTTGTTCCAGTTGAATTTGTTACTTTAATTGTATAATTTATTTAATTGATATATAAACCAAAGATGTATGAGAGGGAAAGAAAGGGTTGTTTTTTTAAAAAAGTTTATGATACATTTTTCTGATTCCCAACTTGAACTAAAAAAATTTTTAGTAACTAACCACCTACCCCAATCATGTCAGTACAGGGCAGCAACTGATTCATAAACTTCATCAGCAATGTGACCATGGTCTCGGGTTACGTCCGCTCTTGACCTGCCTTGCCAGTGTCATCTCTGGGAAAACATCCTGCAGCTGTTTGGTTTATTTACAAATAATTGGGTTATCCTTACTCCTTAGAAATACTTAAGAACCAGGCGTGCCTTTTCTAGGGTATCCAATACAATCCACCTCATAAAAGTTGATGTTTAGCCTTTCTGTTCACCCGCCAAGCCATTGTAAGCTCTTGTAATGCTAACAGAGACGCGATCTTCAACTTTGCAGAAGAGAAACAGAAAATCTGGAAATCTCAAGTGTTGCCTTTGAAAGTGAGAGAGTATATACAAACATCCTGTCACTCCCTCACCTGATAGGACATTAGAAATGATTTTACAGCCTCTCCAAAGTCTACGCAGTCCTTCATGTGACTGCTGTGGGTACTTACCGTCATTATTTGTTGGCTCGTAGATACACAGGGAAACATATTTCTCTAGGGTTGGCTGCACAGCGTTCTCTGATTAAGTCAGAACGAATTAAGAATTAAGCCACACGGCATTCACTCAGCAAATATTTGTTAAGTGCTGACCATATCCCAGTGGGCCGGTAACTTCTGGGTTACAGTGGGTAGTGGGTACCCCGGGGGGAAGTGCTGTCAAGATGCTTGTCATCTAGCTAAAGACTTGGGGCCACTGGGAGATGCACAAATGCAATTTACCCAGCAGAGCAAGCACTCCTGGACACGCTCAGACCACGTGTGCACCTGGCCAGTGGGACAGGAGGCAAACAGGCAACAGGAAAGTTTTCTCAGGAGATCTATGAATTCTCTCAAGGCTTGCCCATGTAATTGAAGTATCCATTTCACTTACTGTGTATGGCATTTGACAAAGCCAGACAACTCACTGCTGTGCTTTCTCTTCTAGGATATCAATGAGTGCATTCTTGAAAACTATCCTGAGTGTTCCAACCCCAGATTATTTTACATCATTCCGTATTTTTGTGGACAGCATCCCAGATGCAGGTAAAGACGAAAACAGACTCACGGCATGCTTAGGTGGAGAACAGTGGCAGGAAAGCCACCAACTGGCACTGTGTGGGAGTCTCTTGTATGCCTAGTCTTTCGGCCTTCTGGAATTCAGTTCATGTTTACTGTTAATCTTTAAAGATTGCATTTGAGACTCTGAGTGTCCTATAAGTGATGAAATTAACAGATCAAGGTCTGACAGGGGCCTTGGGACCACCCCATAAAGATGTGTGACTGGAATGCCAACCAAACCCTTTTTTTTAATTCTGAACTCATAGCTGTCACAACTCAGCCCATGAGGCAGTAAAGACCAGGCGTGAGCCCCCAGCCTACTCCTCCATAGTGTCTCTACTCCATCAGCAGCTGTTCTTGCCCAGGTGCCCTGTCTAATTGGGTCTGAAACACGGATGGGTGCTCACCCCCGAAAGTCGATAGTGTCTCTCTCAGGAGACATACTTCTTAGAATAAGTACTTTCTAGTGATTTCCCCTCAGCCTTACTTGGATGCAAGACCTTCTGTAGAACGTGACTGACTCAGATAGCAAGGCTCTCAGAGTGTGGTCTGTCCACCCCCTGCATCAGCAGTAACATCCCTGGGGCCCTTGCCAGGATCCCCCACCTCATCACAGGCTCTGAGGTGGGGCCCAGATGATTCTGGTGAGTCTAGTCTAGCTACTAGACAAACATGTAGCCTTGAGAAGAAATGGCAGTAACGCACCATGAACATTATCTTCGCATGGGGGAAAATAAACCCTCTACCAGAACTGATACTTCCCCTCCCCCGAAGAGAACATTGATGAGAAGGTCGGTGTGTTCCTGAAAAGACCAAGAGAAAAACCGTTTCTGAAGGGCAGCTCGTCCCTTGTCCTTCTGCTCGTACTCTGATCACTGCTTAATTACCACGTGTGTTGTTATTGTTGCTTTGCTGAGTTTACCATAACACAGGACTTTGTTTATGGTCCGAATTCTGGGACTAGAAGCGTCGGTTTTCTGCTTGATCATAAACTTCCTGAGTTCAGGAGGCCTCCCCCTCCAACCCTCACCCATGTGTATAAATGCCTCCTGGTTCACCGTCAGCTTCAGACCCTGGGAAGATTTGGGGCCAGATGACTCACTTTCTGTCACAGTGAAGATATTTATTCCAAGAAACATGATTCTAACTCCCTCAAGTATTTTCTTAAATTATACATGTCTTAATCTTGGGGAGAGTACTCACAGTGCCTTATCCTGGTACACACATAATTTTCAAAACTCTTTCAAAATGTCCCCTTGTTCCACCTTGACAATTATTCGTGCTGGGTAAGGGCTGTTATTACAATTTTTCAAAAGAGAACACCAGCTTGCCCAAATTCCCTTGGATGGTAGATGCCGGCCAGGCCTGGAGCCCAGCCCCTCACATAAATGCTGTTAGCTCAGAGCTCTGCCTTGCAAATGAGATTAGGCTGTTTTCCTTCTGTTAAATTAAAAAAAAAAATTGTCTTTAAACTCTTAAGAAGAATAAGATGATGAGCAGACATGACCTGATACCTATTTTGATTTCGATAGAAATTCCATCTCAGTAAGTTTCATGATTTCAAAACCTCTCGCTTTATTGGTTTGTTCCTTCTATTAAAAAGCCATTCTCATCGCCCCTTGGTTAGTGTTTAGGACCTAAGTGCCTGGGTCTGTATTCTCCTTCGCACAAGTATTTCGGCCAGGCCCCCTGACGCGCTGGGCTTGGCGGTGACGACAGGGGAACGTGGTAGAGGTCAGAAGGCAGGACAGGCTAGCAGCAGCGGGAAGACCCCAGGAGGAGGCCGCATCAGGCCTGGTCCTTGAAGAAAATGAGATTTGGACTCAGTCAAATGGCGGTGGGTGCGTAGAAAAGGTACATTTTCAGCATGTTGTTGCCGCATTTTGGAAGTGAATCTCTAACTGAAAAATCATTTTTATATCCATAAAGGGAGCCTGGTGAATGGGCCCTGGAAAGAGCAAAACTGAACGTGAATGAAAACTTCCTGCTTGTGGGGATTCTCGAAGAGTTGGAAGACGTGCTGCTTTTACTGGAAAGATTTTTACCTCATTACTTCAAGGGTGTGCTTAGTATCTACAAAGACCCAGGTAAGAGCCGCACGCTCCTCTGCGTTTCGAGGGTTATTCACCTTGAACAGGACTCAGGCCAATAAAGGAGTGAAATCTTCTGTTCATGAAGAGAGTTTGCCCCTGGCTTGCAAAGGAAGCATAGAATCACGAGCTCTAGATGCCAAAACCTGGAGCTTCGGGTCCCAACCTAAACTTGCCATGTTTGAAAAGGCCTGATGGTTCCATTGCTCCCCTTGGAAAGTGCCCCTGGCAACACTGCATTGACCTTGTCCTGAGCGTGTTGCCGGGGTGTGCCAGTGAGTAGACGTGTACATGTTGGAGCCCACTGATGGAGACAGGAATGTGAAGGGACCACCGCTGAATAACGTTTTGGGCCCTGCTTCCATTTGACAAAGCACTCTGGCGTGTACAAGTCTGGCAATAGAATAGACAGAGGGGCAAATGGAAAATGCAATTATGATTTTAGTCTAACAAATGGAGTGGTTTCCAAATAGAAGCAAGAAATGGAATGCAGCAGAGCAATCACAGAGGTTGCCCGTAGTATCCCTGTAAATATAATTACTTTTGGAAATCCATCATTTATTTTTCTCATTATTACTTGATCCTGAAAGGCAAACATTGCTTCTTTCCACTTCTTAATCTACTGCTACACCACTAGCCTTGCATACTTATTCCCTGGTCTGTTGGTTGTTTTGTCTTGTCGTCCTGAGATGGGAGGCGGCCTTGTGCTTTGTAAGAATGAGGAGCAGATGGAAAGGTCCCCCAAATGGAGCCCTGCTGCCTCCCGGTCCTCCGCCAGGCAGGGGCCTCACGCCACACCTGCGTCGTCGGCTCCTACCGATGCTCACGTGAACTGGGCTTTGCCCAGAGCGGCCCTGGATCCTGTTACATAAGGCGGCCTTACCCCCACCAGGGGTTTGGAGGAGGAACATGGCTGGCGGGTGGGTGCTGCCCCAGTCTCTCAGCTCTCTCATTCGGAGATAAACTCGGATGTACCTGCATGGAGGAACATGACCGTGAACTTCACGGGTGCCCCATGGGCATGTCTCCTCAACAGGAAACGGGGTCTGAATAGCTAGAAGCAGAATAAACGCCAATCGCTTTTTGACACCAGGCCTTCCTTTGACCCTGTGACGATGGGCAATTTAAAGAATTTCAAGAATCATGCTGTGACCCATTTTTAGCTCTGGAAGGTAACATGAACGCGAGTCTTTGTGCAAGGTGGGGTCTAACTCTAAATTAGACTTTTTTGAAGAAAAGGTTGAGATTATTCATTGTTATTTGCTCTCTTTGGCTTTCTCTTGTTGTAGAGCATGTGTGTGTGTGCATAAGTGCACGTGTGTGTGCACGTGTGTGTGCTCACACGTGCGTGTGTGATACGCAGTGTGAGATAAATCCTGGAGACGCATAGCTGTCCAAAAAAATGGACGCCCTCTTGTCCCCGCACTTGAGAAGGGTTTTGATAATTTATATTGCACACATCGTCCGTCCTCAGACCCGGGACTGCTGTCATTCACGGGCGCCACAGCCCAGCAGGTGGAAAGTCAGCATCTGGGGTGTGAGCCCAAGAACTTAGGTGAGGGTAGTTTTATCTTTGTTCTTTTTAAATACAAATAAACCACAAATCAAAACCTTAGCCCGAAGAGCCCCCTTACCTGCTGTTGTCAGAATCTATCATCTTGACTTCTCAGCTATTTTCTCCATTTAGATACGTGACTTCTCAGAAACTGGGCCTTGGTCCCATGATCTATAAGCATGTTCATTAAAGTAGAACATATTTCTGAAAATTGAGTTACTATTAGCTCTTTTGACATTAGCCATGATCTTTCCACCTATAATTTAAAGATTTTTGTCCTTTTGAGTTTGGCATAGGGGTGTATTAAATCCTCGGACGTTTGCTGCCTTAGAGAGGGAGGGTAAGGGTTGTCTGGTATTCCTGTGTGGCGGGATAGAAGGTTTCCATAAGGCCAGAGTCGATATACGACCAGTTCACACAGTCCAGCGGTATCAGTGGTTAAAGTAGTGAAGTATGTCTATACTGCCCGCAGCGCCCACCCTCCAGGTACACCTGCCCCCCCCCCCAGCCAAGTAACAAAGGGGGTCATTCACGGCCATGGAGGGAGGCTTCAGAACTCTGGCCCGGGGCTACACTCAGCAGGAGAGCTCTGAATTCAGGGCCTGAGTGGAACTGGTCGCCACATATCTTGAGTACCACCCCAGCAACACTCCCTCCACTGCCACACAGTGTGCATACAGCAAATTGAACCCTGGAGTGATTGCTCAGGATTTTCCACTGTGCTTTGTGATCTCTTGGGCATCTTCTGGAGAGATTCTTCTGCAGTGACACTAAAGGCCAAGCATCCCACAGTTGCCCTCTCTCAAGGCATTCCACATCCCCGGGGCCAGGGGACAGGAGAGGAGCACGCACTCCGGGCCCACTTCTCAATACATTTTAGCCTCACCGCCGCCGAAGCACCTGTACTGTTTTCTCGTAGCCAGCACGTTGGGGCGTCAGCCAGGTTAAGGAAGAGTGGCAGCAAGTCCCTTGTGATTTCATACCAGAGCTGCCTCGTCGGCACATTTAGTCTAAATTCTCGGATTACGGCGCACTAAAATCATCGCTCTTGCCCTTCATTGAAGAATTTTATAACTGAATAGCCTAGAGAACAGAAGGAAGAAAAACTAAAATCTTAGACACGGAGGGACATAGTGACCCTTAAATCATTGCAGATTAACCAACCATAGAGCTGGATTTGAGGTGCAGACACTTCAGTGACCATTTTTTCTTTGGTGCCTGTCCTGTTGTTTTAAAAAATGTAGGTGTATGCCCATTTTTACCTCAATGCCCCTCCAGCCATACAAAGCATATTTAGACCCCTCTCATTACTGAAGAGAAAGCAGCAGCAGCAGTGACTGGTTGGGGAGCTAGTAAAAATCGTAATGTCTAGTAGTCAAATGAGCGGTTGCTTGTTCTCGATAGGAATGATATTCCCTAATTCCTTCCAAACAGTACTGCTTGTTTCAATAACCCACCGCATAGGGAAGTTATAACGTCCCTACATAATAGCTTGACTCTTTGCCCCTACCTTGTCCATTCTTTATAGGAAAGTATGCTGACAAGTAAATTTGTCACCTACCAAAAATATTTGAAAAACGTAATTTTTAGGAGTTAAAAAAAATATTTTTTATTAATGCTTGCATTCTGGAGACACATTTAGCATATCTCAGAAGGAATTTATACTGTAAGTACTCAAGAGGAAAATAAAAAATGAGTTTTAGCGTGTGAATAACCAAGAGAATGTGCTCAGATGTTTCTCACCCGCCAGGGGGGTAGTTGCTGATGTGGAGTTAAGTACCCCTAAGGGAGCACTCAGTAAACGCCCCCCAGCCTTGGTTTGAGTTTGAATTAGGGAGAACCCAGCCCCAGACACGTGTACTAGGTAAGAGCGGCTGACCTCCCTTGTTCAACCTACACAGTCTGATTTGTTTCTTGATTAATCTTGATTATATTTGCTCATTACTTACCTTTTCAAAATGAGAAACTGGAGCCAGCCCAGAGAAGTGGAGCGGCTACCCCATCGTCACCCACCAAAATGTGGAAGTGAGGTACGGAACTCGCCTGTTCCTGAGCCCTGAGTGTTGTGTTCATGAATGCTTTTTCTCCTTCGCTCGTAAAAAACTGACACACTGTGAGCCACCAATGCTTTTCTTAGTCATAATTTCTTTAGGAGCTAAAAATCACAGTGGTGTTAGAAACCAAAATAAATAAGTGAATTAATTAAAGACAGAGAACATGTGAAAATCTGTGATAGGAACAGTCCTTTAAATGAAGGTCCCTTGGCTTGGCAAAATCACCGAGCTGTTATAGTTCAATAGCGCCACCTAGCATCCAGACTTCGGAACTGTATGACCTACCATTAACCCCCCTTACCTTTCTCCTGCATGGAGACTTGAAAACTCACGTGTCCAATTCTTTTCCTTGTATTTTAAATACTTTCCGTTACTAGCATTACATTAGTATTCATTTTCAACTTTTTTCCATTACAAATGTAAACATTGGCGCCACAGTAGGGAATTTACTAGGCTTTTGTGGGCTGCCTTGAGACTCTTGCCACCAACTACTACAAAGGAAAAATTTGTAATTCCAAACTTACATACCAACTCTGCAGAGTTCATTCATAAACTGGGTGCTTTGTTTTTTTTAAATATTCTTCTTTAAATATTTTTGTAAACAATGATAGAATACAAATTTAAATATCATTTTTTTACTACGAACAAATGCTATTTAGACCTCTCAGTAGGAGTACAGTAACGTACTCTGAACCCATATGCACGGCAGTATTTAAATCTGAGGACATTTACACAGAAAATGATAGCAAATATGTAGAAGAGAAAATTCAATATAGTATGCTACAGGAAAAATTCAAGTTTTCATCCCTTTATCAATAAAAATACCAGACTGGGTTAAAACAAATACTGAGTGATTAAAGTTTGGCCTATGCATCATAAAGAACAGCCATTCTTTAAGGAAAGAACACTGAGTTGGGAGTTCAGGAGCCTCTAGTCCTCTTTCTGCCACAGTTCTGCCCATGTGACCCAGGGTAAATGCATATTTGGTGGCTGACCTCTAAAGGCTGCATTATTATGATACTAAAGCATCAAGCAGAATATTTTAAGGCTGCATGCTCTACCTTTTATTCTTTAGCACAATTATAGGGTACTTCCCCCCTAAAAAACGACAGTCCTTGGATGGCCCGCATTGCCTTGATAATTTCCAAGTTTAGTTATGGTGGCTATCGCCACCTAGAGGGCATGACAGAATCCTACATGGAATGTGATTGGTTCAGAATCCTCTCTTGCCTGTAGTTAGCGATATTGAGGTGACAAACTCAAACTCTCTGGTCACCGTGTCCATCCCTTTCTTTCCATACCATATGCATTTCTGACGAGAAGACAGGATATCATAATGGTTAGAGCACAGAGTCTGAAGTAGAGAGCCTGAGTGCTAGGTGTAATCCCTCTAAGCCTCAGTCTCCCCATCCGTATAAAATGCGTAAACAATACAACCTGCTTCTCAGGGTTGTCATGAAACACAACTGATTGAATCCATGTAAAGCCCTGGCCCAGAGCTTCACATATGATAAGACTTCAATAATTATCTATTAGCTTGCCAACCACATCACAGGAGAAGGACAGGGCCTGTGTCTGAAAAACAGGACATCAGGCTATCTTCGTAACTTCTACATTTTGAAAGAAAGAGAGAGAATATATGAGGAGCCTTGGCTTATTTTGACAGTTACAGCTGACCTATAAAACTGCGTGTCTTTAGGAAATAGTATTTCTGACTTAGGAGGAGGGGAATGATTATATTCTGGCTAATACCCTATTTCTGGAACAATTATAGGGAATAAGTGTATTGGAAATATTCCTACGGTGACACCTTCAGAAGCTGAAAATGCACATCACTCAAGTCATTGAAGATTTTTTTTTTTAAATTATCCTTTTTTATGCCTGAGCTCTTGCCAGAATTATCAGGGAGTTAAGATTTCAACTTTAAATGAAAGCCTCTGTTGAGATATGATTGGGGGCAATTACCATTAACTTGTGCTGAAAGTTGAATCTTTCAGACTGTTATATATCATGATATTTAGTAGATATAGGATGGGTGTCCAGAGATTTAGTGGATTTTATTCTAAGTAAGTCCCTAAGAGTCAGTTCTTGAAAAACCTTCAGTTTGTTTCCCATGTACAAAATGCACTTCCGAATGCTGTTAATAAACTGTCCAGCAGGTGGCAGTGTCTCCACTTTCTCAAGGACTTGCCTGTAGTTTCCTACTACAGTTTGCATTTGCAGACAGGAGTTTACATAATGCCTGAATACAGATGTATAATTATGTCCAATTTGGGGACTAAAAACGGGATCCCAAATATCAAAAGGATTCCAAGTACAATTCATTTCAGTATTCCAAACTACATTATAGGAGAGCCATTGGGGTGAGTGAGGGTAGAGGGAGTTTTACAATCAAATAAGTTTATGTGGGTTAAACATATACTGTAAACTCTGGTTTTGTAAAAATAATCCACCATTCTGCAATGTCTGGATTAAACAGATGCTGTCTTTCATCTTTAATTCCCACCGTTATTTCCCAATTCCTGTTGTTTTTGTGCTACAACAAAACTCAAAAACATTCTGGAACCTCATAGAGATACAAGTTATGGCTGGGAGGAATTCAGACTATCCATTTACAGAGACCAATGAAGTTGTTTAAAGAACTCAACTGTCATTTATAAAAATAGGACTCCACTTGCTATTGGCTCTTCTGCCATCGGTATTCTCCATGAAGATCTGCTTGTTCACCAGCCATGTCCTGGGTTCAGATACTAATCATGTTGGTACTAGATTGTGTGTGTGTGTGTGTGTGTGTGTGCGCGCGCGTGCACGCGCATGCACATTCGTGTTCAAACAACGAAACTCCTTGTTATAGCACAGTCATCTCGGAGCGAGTAGCCTTGGGTCAGAAAAGCAGTAGCATTTCCTAAATAATAATAATTTGCATAGAAATTTACAGTTTCTAAAGCACTTTCATATAGCTAGCTCATTGCATTCTTCACGAATCCTCTGAAGTTGAGGAAGACAAAGTCTTTGTCTCATTTTCTAAACAAGGAAGCTGAGATTCAAGGAGATTGAGCCACCTGCCCACAGTGACCTAAATTCTAAGTGACCACAGACATTCGAGCTTCTGTCCCTAAAACCACCACTGACACCATAAACCTGTGACCTTCTAAAGATTCTTCATATTTAATCACTAATTCAGAGGTTAGTGGGTATTAAGCATACCTAGTATGTATTACATTTGAATGTAAGGGCTTAAGAAGTATGTATACTTCTGACCCATTTCAACTATAATTGTTCATTCTATTGGAAATAATTATGACCTTGAATTCTGTATTTTTGTATGTATTTTTCACTTGCTAATTAATCTGCTCTTCCCGTGGTACCATCCCTCCTTCAGGAGAAAGCATCTTCAATTTTATTATTGAAGAATAACAGGAAAATGGGACTTAAGTCTCATTGATTTTCTAGTAATAAGTTTCCAAAGGTATTTCTCTTCTGTGAAAACTAGCATTTAAATAGCAGATATAAACTGAAAATACCAGAAGAATTCAACAAACGTATTCAGCAAATGTTTCAGTGTCTGCAATACGCCAGCAGTGGGGAAAGGTGCTATAAAGATCTAGAAAGCCTGAGAGCCATCACAAATAGGGCTGGGGAGTACTTCCTAGTGAAGATATTCATATCAGGCCTCGAAGGGTACATCAGTTTTCACCAGAGGGACGTGGAGGGAGGCATCCTTGGCAGGAAAATAACATGAGTGTAGGCGTGGAGGGGTGAAGGCACAGAAGTACCTGGAACGTGGAACACACGGGGGTGGTCCAGCCCACACTGGCCCTTGCCTGCTGACCCTGCCTCTTGGAGCTGGGGGCCCCCACGTCTCACAGCTCAGTCACCCTGCTGCTGCGAAGACAGTCCTGCCCAAGGCAGGAAGAGGATCGGCAGCCTCCACGCTCCGTGTGGTACAACCTGGGACTGAGTCACTCATACCAATCTCAGAGTGTGTGGCCAAGCCACAGTGGCCAGAGGGCCATGTGTCAAGCTCCGCCTCCCGCCCCCGGTTTCCCTGCCCTCTGCCAAGCCTGACCACCACCCGAGGGGCCCTCACTTCCTAGCAGTGTGTCAGGAGACTGCCAGGTCCCCAAGTTCCTAGCACTAGAGTTCTTCCTCGCTCTCTTCCCGTCTCCCAACCTAAGGTCCAGCCACCCTCTAGGCCGGGGACACCCACTGGCTGCATGCCTGGCACTGTCCCAGGGGCCCCCACCCACGTTTACAGACACCAACCACTGCCCTGCCCCATCACCCAGATTCAGCCCTTTGCCCACCAGCGTGGACTCCCTGTCTGCTACCAGTTACACCTTGACCCAAGTCTGAGCTGGCTGTGCCCCCAACACCGCCTCTGGCCTTCATGGCCTCCCTGGCTGGAAGCCCTTGGGATCATCCTTCTAGAACCGTCTCCCTCAACCCCTGCCTCCCACACCACACACCCTGAGAAGTCAGTCTCCTCTGAGTCCCAGCGTCATCATCTGGAGAACCCCAGATGCCCCCCACAGTGTGGCTCGGCATGGGGGGTGTGCAGTTTTCTCTCTTATGATTCATTTCCCCAAACGAAAAGCTGGCTAACAATATCTGGGTGTGTGGTGAAGGTACCAGCATTCTTCTGTGTTTAGAGGTGAATTTCTTCTACTTTAGAATTTAATCACTTCTACTTTGAGCAGTTTTTAGTTGAGCTTGACAGGAATATGCTTTGCATTGAGTAAGAGCATTACTAAGGGGGAGGGGGGATTAGTCACCACACGTTTCAGTTTTTTGGACTTTCCTGATAACTCCACAAAGCTGAAATGCTTCTACAGCCTGAGCAAAGAAGATTAAAGAAAGACCTGACCCCCAGGAGTGAGAGTTGATCTTCATAAAAGACCCTGTGATCTTACTGATCTTTCATGTACAAACTGCCAAGCTCCCTTCCCACACCACAGATTCATGTGGTGATGTGCAGAAGGCCCAGCCTGAGAACTTCAGAATTGTCTTTGTACCCTTGGCTCACGGCCTAGCCTCTCTGACATTCTTTGCTTAGAAAATGTACCCCCAGCTGGGGCGAAGTACAATCCTCACCCATTTGCATGACTCAACATTTTACAATGGAAGCTTCTATTTTTGTTCAGCTAAGTCTTTTTCAAATAAAAATATCATCTCTCAATCTGTATTCTTTTTAACACTTCACACATTTTTATCAATATAGAATGCTCTAGCTTTTCACATCTTGCAAATAGTGTCGAACTGTGAAAGAACACAGTGAAAAACCATACCTGTGCATAGAACATGGCTGCTTTCTGTGGTTCCTTGTGGGTTATGTTAAGCACATTTATTTCATTGTCCACAAACCCAGGGAGAAACCTAGCACAATTCCCCGCTGAGGAAAATAGGAAAGTTTTGCTTGTCAAGTGGAAGTTTCAGATACTCTGACTGGAAAGTCTTAGCTCCCAGTTTTCATCATGTGCTCCGAGGGACTTCCGTATTGTCACTGCCAGACACTGGTGGAGCTATTTTTCAAAACATGTGTTCCTAGAATTTTACTTCCCTGTTTTTAAACTATATTTATTAAAGGGATATGTGTAGGAAATTAAAAATCCAATAGTACAAAAAGATGTGTGATGAAAAGCAGCAGCTTCCGAGTCCAACCCTCCCCATCACGGAGTTGAATTTTCCAGAAGCAAATGCTCTGAGCACGGTTAGCCATTTCTTCTGATAATCACCACACTACTTGTAACTACTATGCACAGGCTGCTCTTTCTTGATTGATCTCTTCGAGACATTATATAGTTTTCTTATTCCACCACCCTCACCTCTACTTCCTCCTCTGTCCCCCATCCTCCTAATATGGTTATATCCACATTTTAGATGTGTAGTCCTGTTTACCTTACTGTGACTGTATACATTTTATGGGCTGCTGATCCAAGTCGTACACCATGATTATGTTTCATTTTTTGCACAGTTTATTGTTTTTCCTGGAATTAATTGTTGCCTCCGTTTTTTTTACATTTGTTTAGATTTATTTGTACCTATCAAAATTTTCATATATGCTATTAACATCCGTTATATCAGTACTATTTTTGATATTTTCAATATTATTATCAGATAAGAACATTAATTCCATTTGTCACCCCTACCCCCCTCTCCAGGACCCTTCCCTTCTTCCCATCCAGAGCTCTCTATCTTACTGCTTCAATCTGGACTGATTACTCAGAAGTTCCCCAAAACTTCCCTTCAACATATTTCTTTTTTTTTTTTTTAAAGATTTTATTTATTTATTTAACAGAGATAGAGACAGCCAGCGAGAGAGGGAACACAAGCAGGGGGAGTGGGAGAGGAAGAAGCAGGCTCATAGCGGAGGAGCCTGATGTGGGGCCCGATCCCACAATGCCAGGATCACGCCCTGAGCCGAAGGCAGACGCCTTAACCGCTGTGCCACCCAGGCGCCCCACCCTTCAACATATTTCTGTATTGGATTCCTGGTCTCCTGAATCCCAAAGATCCTATTTCTTGACTTAATCATTCATTTTACTTCAGGATATTCTCTGATTCTTCAAGATTGCTTCCTGATAATATGTGTGTGGGAGGTACATTTATTGAGTCTCTGAATGTCTAAAAAGCTTAGTATTCTATCTCACTTGATTGACAATTTGGCTGGATATGGATTTCTTCATACGTGAATTCAATTTTTCATTTCTTTCTCTATGACTTTCTCCCATCTTTCCCTCTCTCTCTCTCTCTCTCTCTCTCTCTCTCTCTCTCTCTCTCTCCTGAGGTCTTCCCTGTATTCCTCTTATGAAATTTTAAAACGTGCCTCAGTTTGCTGAGTACTCAAGCTTTATACACATAACCTATACACATATAGGTTTTATATATGTGCGTGTGTATACTTTTTTCGATTTTTTTAACATACAGTATTTTATTAGTTTCAGCTGTATAATATACTGATTCAACAATTTTATATATCACCTGGTGCTCATCACAAATGTTGTCCTTAATTCCCACCACGTATTTAACCCATCCCCCATCCCTTCCCCACTGTAACCATCAGTTTGTTCTCTATAATTAAGAGTCTGTTTCTTGATTTGTCTCTCTCTTTTATTCCCTTTGCTCATTTGTTTTCTTTCTTAAATCCACATATGAGTGAAGTCACATGGTATTTGTCTTTCTCTGACTGACTTATTTCGCTTAGCATTATACTCTCTAGTTCTGTCCATGTCATTGCAAATGGCAAGCTTTCATTCTCTCCTTTTTTTAAAGATTTTATTTGTTTATTTATTTGAGAGAGAGAGAGAGAGAGAGCATGCACACATGAGGGGCAGAGGGAGGAGAGATAGAATCTCAAGCAGACTCCACACTGAGTGTGTAGCTGGATGTGGGGTTTGATCTCACAACCGTGAGATCATGACTTGAGCCAAAACTAAGGGTCAGACACTTAACCAACTGAGCCACCCAGGCGCCCCAAGATTTCATTCTTTTTTATGGCTGAACAATATTCCATTGTGTGTGTGTGTGTTTGTGTGTGTGTGTGCGTGTGTGTGTATACCATATCTCCTTTATCCATTCATCAATTGATGGGCAGTTGGGCTGCTTTCATAATTTGGCTATTGTAAGTAATGATGCAATAAACATAAGGGTGCATGTATCCCTTTGAATTA
The DNA here is from genome assembly GCF_017311325.1 of Ursus maritimus. Lineage (NCBI taxonomy): Eukaryota > Metazoa > Chordata > Mammalia > Carnivora > Ursidae > Ursus > Ursus maritimus. Next base: position 53,765,349 of record NW_024423675.1, read on the forward strand.
GTGTCTTTGTATTCTTTGGGTAAATACCAAGTAGTGTGATTGCTGGATCCTAGGGTAGATCGATTTTTAACTTTTTGAGGAACCTGCATGCTGCCTTCCACAGTGGCTGCTCCAGTTTGCCTTCCCACCAACAGCGCATGAGTATTCCATTTTCTCCACATCCTCACCAACACCTTTTGTTTCCTGTATCATTGATTTTAGCCATTCTGACAGGTGTGAGGTGGATCTTACTGTAGTTATGGTTTGTAGTTCCCTGATGATGAGTGATGTTGAGCATCTTTTCATCTTTGTTGGCCATTTGTATGTCTTCTTTGAAGAAGTGTCTGTTCATGTCTTCTGCCCATTTTTAATTGGATTATTTGGGTTTTGGGTGTTGAGTTGTATAAGTTCTTTATATGTTTTGCGTACTCACACTTTATCAGATATGTCATTTACAAATATCTTCTCCCTTTCTGTAGGCTGCCTTTTAGTTTTATTGGTTTGTTCCTTCTCTGTGCAGAAGCTTTTTATTTTGTTATAGCCCCAATAGTTTATTTTGCTTTTGTTTCCCTTGCCCCTGGAGACATATCTAGAACAAAGTTGCCACAGCCAATAAATGGTTATTTTCAAGCTTAAAACCCATGTCTTTCATTTCTGGGAATTTTTCTCATTTTTTTTTCTTACATGATTTTATTGCCACCATTTTCTTTGTTTTATTTATGGAATGATCTTGGTCAGATATTTGAGCTCCTGGATTCATTTTTTTCTATATACTTTATTGCTTTTTCTTCTCTTAATTTTCATCTCTTCTACTTTTTCCCTCTGGAAGAGTTCCTCATTTTGTGTTCCATTCATTCTACTGAATTTTCTCTTTTCCAAGAACTCTTCTTCAATCTTCTTTTTTCCTTCTTATATAATGTCTTGTTCTTGTTTATTGGATGCAACATCACCTTAAATCTCTGAAAATTATTGAGATTTTCTTTTTAATGTTTTCACCTATTCCCTACATTGTCTCTATTTGCTCCAGTTTCCTCCTTACTGTTTTGGTTGATTGGGCCTCTCTTTTTCAGCCTGAAGGCTTTCTTCTGGTAATCTTTGTCAGAATTTATATTTAAGGGTGAAGCACTAAAGAGCTCATTGAAAGTGTTGCACAATGAGGGACTCTTATCAACGAATGGACTCCGCTTGGGCTGATCAAATAGTAATAGAAGTTTTGCTGGGAAAACATTTGTTAGTAATTGTAGGACTTTTTCCTCTGGAGTTTGTTCAGTTTCCCCACTGAAGAATTCTCTGAACATCTGCTTGGGGGATGGGAGGTGAGGTGGGGTAAGAGAGTGGGGTGAACATCTGGTCACTGATGTGGGAACAGGAGCTGAAGGTCTACACTCAATGCAACAACCACTTCACTGTTCTTATAATAGCCTGTGCCTCTCCCTTCTCTCCTCTGGGCTAGCAAATGAGTCTGGAGCCTCCTCCCAAACTCTCTGGACACAAATCCCAAGATTCCCCGGTTGATGGGGAATTCACCCCAGAGAATGAGGGAGAAACACTGCAAGATACCTGGCTGCAAATCTGAGGCCCAGCTGCTTCATACCCAGACTGCCCACCTCATGTCCACCTTTCCCATCTGGGACACCTGGCGCCACCACACCGTCTGTCAGGGACAGAGCAGGGAGAGCTCGTGTTCCTGATGTACGTCTCCACTGAGACACTTCAGACATGCTTCCTGTGCCCTGCCACGTCGAGTGTCCTCCTCCATCTGCTTTCACCTTCCAGCAAGTGGTTGAGGCCTGTTTTTCACTGACATCCTTCTCCAATTCCAACATCCTTCTCCAGATCTCCTTGTGATCTTGCATTCTTTTATAAAATTATTATCCTCTACTGTCATTTTCGATTTTCAAAGGAGAGGAGTTGAAGGCATGTAATCAGCCTACTGCCATTGCTGAGACTGTTCTAACCACCTGAACTGGAAGATCCTGTTATGGGTTTTGTGTGTACGGCTCTCCATGAGGTACGTTCCACACGTTTCTTTTCTTGTGCCATCTGCATAGCCACCATGTGAACTGGACCATAGTGCTGCCCTCAGCATCTGTATCTTGGGATTCTAGTCCTGGTGGGATTTCTGAAGCAAAACAAACGAACGAACGAAAACAAAACCCCCTTCGTGGTAATTTATTAATTAGACTCCATTGGGTTTTTACCGAACAATGTTGCTACGATGAAGCTCCAAACTACTGTTTTAAAAATTCCCTCGAAGACAAATCAAGGCCATGTTGGAGATCTCTTTGATGAGAGAGAAAAGTCAAGTCTAAGAATCGATTTAAAAAAATAATAATAAGATACTCTTTCATCAGAGGCGGAGTGCACGACCACTCAAAGATCGCGTTCCATGGAACTCGGCGGAAACAGGTGTCTGTTTTGTGCGCTGTCATGTGTCACTCTGGGGGGAAATGTCTGCCATGACTTCTGCACGGAGGGCGGCGAAGGCGCGGGAGCGGGAGAGCGCAGGCGCTGCGCTGGTGAACGCTGTCAGTCAGCGAACGTCCGAAGCAGGGCGGCCATTGAGGGTTTCTCGCAGCAGCTGCTTTAGGAGCGGTAGCCGCAGCTCATATAACAAATGTTTCATGACGAATGCAAACAAAAGCCAGCTCTGAAATTCCAGCCACGCCATGTCCGAGCCAGTTCAAAATCGTATAACCACTCCGGTCGAGTTTTTCCCCCTCTCTAAATGCATTCCATATGAGCTGTGGTGTGGGACTGCTGGGTCCGCCTGCATTCCCTCAGAAAGCTGTCTTTGAAGCCCAGACTGAAAGGAAAGTCAGTCGGTGGGAAAACAAACTCGAAGAAAACACTGGGACTCAGGTGTGGGAGGTGTGTGTGTTTTCCCCAGCCAGGCATGCCCCCGGAAAGGGGCTGGAGGCTGGGAATCAGTGAACCCCCCCCCTCCTCAGAGGCCTGGGAGCGGGCCCGGGCTCCAGCGGGGCCCCAGGCTCTTCAGGGGCCTTGGCCGGGGCCGAACACTGTTTCTCAAAGTGTGGTCCGAGGACCCGTGCCCGTCCTCAAGCTGCTTGCTCCCAGCTCCTGAGGAGATAAGGGCAGGAATTGAGAGTAAGCCTTTAGAAACTTGGGTGCTAATGTGACATGAAACTCACTCTTATGATCGTTGATAAAAACATCAATCTGAAATAGATTCTGGGGGGATAAATCAGAGATTGAGAAACACTGCTGCTGATTCTCTTACTGACTTGGGCTGCCGGTTGGAAGGTCATCCAGTCAACAAGACCCCACCTAAGGCATTTGAGGCTTTGAAAGTGCCATGATTCTTCCACATGGTTTTGCCTTCTTTGTTTCCAACTGCTTGCTGCCCCCTAGCAATGGCCAAACACCCCAACTCAAAGAGGTGTGGGACATTGAAAATCTGCCTTCCTAAAGCTGGTGCCTTTTGACCTTCAAACCATTCAAAGCAGCAATACACCTTCGGATAGCACTTTTACAGTCAGCGACGTACCTTGGATTTATGTTGGCTCACTTTTCCCTCACAACTCTCCCGGGTAGTGTTTTGGGTTGAATTATGTCCCCCAACAAGATATGTTGAAGTCCTAACCCGGAATCTGTGGAGGTGGCCTTATTTGGAAAAGGGGTCTTTGCAGATACCATCACATTGAGATGTGGTCCTGCTGGATCAAGGAGGACCCTACGTCCAATGGTGTTCTTATAAGGAAAGAGAGATCCAGACCCAGGGAAGAAGGCTGTGTGATGATGGAGGCAGAGATGGCAGTTTTGCTGGGAGCATGGCCCTGTGACCCTTTGATTTCAGACTTCTAACCTCCCGAACAGTGAGAGAATATATTTCCGTTGTCTTAAGCCATCCAGTTCGTGGTACTATTATGGCAGCCCTAGGAAACTAGGTACAAATCCTCCTCATCCCCATTTCCAGATGAAGGTCTGGAGACTCGGTGATAATAAGATCTGTCCATGTTCAAAGCAGCTAACAGGTAGCAGAGCCTGGATTTGAACAAACGTGAGCACTGTCCTCTATACCAGATTGTCTCTCTTCGTTGGATGAAGGAACTGGGGAAAAAATAAATATCTAACATTTGGGGAAAAGTTGAATAAGTGTCTTTACCACAATATAGTGAAATATCACGAAGAGATTGGAATTTTATTTGGAAGAACTGTTAATGAAAAACAGAAAAACAGTGAAAAATCAGACACAATATTATGTTTATACTATACAATATTTATACATGTTTATAGTACGCACACACACACAAAATACACTTAGAAGAACAAACTGGAAGGAAAAAGACACCAATAGATTAGCAGTTGTTAATTATACTTACGGATTCTGGATAGCTTTTATTTTCTCCTTTAGACTTTTGTGCATCGTCTCTCTTTCCTGTAATAAACATGGATTTGGGGTGGCTGCAGTAAATTACAGCCTGGCCACATCCGGGCACAACGCCGTGTGCTTTCTGTGCATATTGCTATTGTCAGAGTGACACGACAAGCTAGGTATTAAAGCTAGAGGAGCAAAGACGTCCAGACAGCCGAAGGACTGTATCTGAGCTCTCACGGCTGGCAAGAGGCAGAGCCTGTCTGGCTCCAGACCTTGTGCGCTTTCCACCACACTTTGTGGCCTCCACTTTCCTACTCAGGAAAAAAAGAGGATAGTGGGAAAGGGGGACGGTTAAGCAGTGATGAAGCAAGAAGAAACAGTCGCTGTGGCTCCTTTGGGCAGGGCTTAGGCATCCTCAGTCATTTGCATGAAATAGAGGCGCCGTCCTTTCTGCCATTAGCTCTGCAGGGGCTTCTTGAAGACAGAGACCATGGCGGCTACCTTCCTAATGCCCCATGACACCTGCTGTAGAACACCTCAGAACACTTTTTTTTTAGTTTATTTATTTATTTAAGTCATCTCTACACCCAACGTGGAACTCGAACTCATGACCCTGAGATGAAGTCTCATGCTCTTCCAACCGAGCCAGCCAAGGACCCCTAAAATGCTTTTCATCACGTGTCTGCTCAGCTCTCTTTCTCCTATCCTTCCCTCCTTTCAGATCCCCCTGCCTAACAGAGTTTGGGGAAGACCATGAATAAAGCACAGTTACTCACCGAGCGTTTCTGGGACAAATGCCTGGAAGTCCCTACCCGGGTGACCAGGTGTCCTCTCCCTCCAATCCCCAAATCCGAAGGCCAGTTAGGGCATGAAAAATACTTTGACCCCATTCTCTTTTTCATGTAGCCTTCCACCTTTGCAACTCAAGTAACTCAGACCTTAGCTGTAACATATTTAAGTCGCTTTTTAAACAGATTTTTGAAACCTAGTTTTATTCCATTCATGTATCACACAGTTTCATCATAGAATTTTAATTCTCATCTGTGCAATTCTTTGTGTCTGTTATTTTAAACTCATGTTTATTTGTATTTTTTCCTGAAAAGTATCTCCAGAGACTAGCAGATAAGCATTGTAAAAGTAAAATCTTCTTTTTTATGTAGTTCAGTACGTGAAAGGCCTTTGGTTCAGGCTGTCCTCTGGCACGCATCCCCATTAGGAGGGCGCACCATTCCTCTGGAGGCTGATGAACTCAGTTCCATGGCACGGCTTTTTTAAGGGCTCAGAAGCATCCTGGTAAAGACTCGCAAGAACTCCTCTTACCCCATTCTGTTTTCCTGATCTGCGTTCCCTATCTCAGCTGTCTTACTCATAGGCTGCGGTAGAGACATTTTTTGGCTCCGTGAATGAATGATGCGCGATGTTTCTCCTCACCCTGAGATAGTCTGATATTCCCATAAGAGTCTGAGTGACTATCACTTGTACAAAAGTAGTCAAACATAAGGAAAGCCCATCGTCCCCAGGAAGGAAATTTCCTGATAGGGAGAGCCAACGGGGTCACTTACTTTTAGCAAATACTGGTATCACACTTGCTGTGGGCCAGGCAGCACCTGAGCACCTTACAGATGTTAACCCAGTTCATAGTCATGGGACTTGTCTCTGTGGCTGAGTGCTTCCCTCCCTCGAGGCCTCACTGCTGGCCTCCATGCTCCCCTCCAGGAGGGCTCCCCTCCAGCTGGTTCAGTTGTGTGCGAAGGAAGTTTCCTCTTAGACGTTTGGCCCAATGAGCTAGATCTCAAATGTCTTACGGGAGAGCAGAGGGAGAGGCACAGAGATAGGTGCATAAATCTGGATAATTTGGTTTACAAGCTCTAACTGGCATTCTGAGGTTCATAGCTAAGAGGTGTTCCTGCCTTGTGTCCCCTAGTCCACGTCACTTGCTCTTCTGGGGCGTGTCCCCCCTCTTCCCAGGGAGCTCCCACTGAGCTAGCTTCAGTTTAGTCATGAGGATTCTTTCCATGATGATGGAGAGATTACCGACGATGGTCTCTGGCCATTGTGAAATGCACGCGCCATTGTTTGGGTGCATGTTCTTGTTTGTTTCCCCTGACCCCGTAACTAGAGACCCAAGTCCCTCTCTCCGTCATGGTTTGCCCATGACCAGAATGAACCGTCCTTATTGTGAGTAAATGAAGTTTCTCATCTGCATCCTCCAATCCGTCTTTCTTGTTAGATTTCTCCCACCTTGTGCCTGTCTCCAGACTTGCAGAATTCCTATACGCCCTTCCCACCCCCTACGCTGCCTTTCCCATGCCAATGGCACTTGGCACCTGAACCAGGTTAGGCTGTCTTGTGGCCCACTCTTTCAGAGAACTGATAGATAATTTTAGAAGTATGAAGGTATTCATAGCTGACAGTGACACAATTTATCCTGCCCAGGGAAATTTCTAATAATGATAATAACAACATCTAGGACAGTGCCTTACACATTGTAAGTATCCACTAAAATTTGGTCAAATTAGTATTATAGGCATTTGTAAGCATTTTATGTGGACTTCCTAATCTAATTCTCAGAACAACCCAATGACATAGGTACTTTAATATTTCCATTTTACAGCTGAGTAAACTGAAGTTTAAAGAGGTGTATGTGATGCATCACTATTTTATAAAGAAATTCCTTAGAAAACGAATCATTTTAGACACTTTTTATTGTATGTGTACTGAAAATGATTTTAAAGAATATTTTAGAAGAAAATACATTGCTTTATGAATAAATTTGATACCCCAGAAATATAGGGAAGTGATGTGAACTTCTGTTGCTCATGAAGCCAGTTCATTATTTCACATCTTTGGCACTTCCTTCCTTCCACTTATCACAATAGCAACGAGGACATAGGGGTCTTGACTGCTTTGGGGTCTGGTAATATACTCTTAACCCAGTAGCCTGCCTTAGGTCCTGTAGCTCCAGGATTTGGACCCAGGCAGAATCACTACATAGACCTGTGGTCTAATGGGGTCCTCCTGAGACTAGCTCCTTGTCTCCCAAAACCCTCCCTTCTGATGACTGGTCTCTGGGAGAGCCTGTCCACTGACAACATGCCTGTCCAGCTGGACTCTGAACCCTGCCACAGCAGAGTAAGCCCCCTGGGTGTGAGCCATGACACAGACAGGCCTGATCTGATGGAGATCGACCAAGAAGATTAGTGAGCTGGCTCTCAGTCAAAAGAACTGACCCAGTGGACTGAGGGTGGCCATCTTCCTTAGAGCCAGAATACAGAGCTTACACTCCAAGTGGTGATGAAGTCTTGTGTTTGTTCAGGGTGATTTTTGGCCCTGCCATACTGCTAGATTTCCACATTATAGCATAGGATATTGTTTGCCTAAGTATAATAGGGCATGTGAGTTGGTTCCTGGCATTGACCATGGAAGATTAGCTTACTTTCACCAACCCAGAATCAGCCCCCATGGCTATCAAGAAAGACCACACAACTCCCAGAGTGTCTATAAGTAGATACCAAACCACATGTGTTATTAGTCTTGATCTTAGACCATATTATTATTAACTTTGCTTTGGTTGAAAGTGGGCCCCATCATATTGTTAAAATAGAGTTTCACAGCCTTTAAGTGACTAGAGTACGTCACTTTTAAGATGTTTTTCTAAAAGAAAATGTTAAATCCCAAATACATTTTTGGCTGAATAGTTGGTTTTAATGGTCCAGAGTCAAAAACTGTAACTTAATTCCTCGTAAAACTTAAATCAATTTCACGAGGGTTCTGCTAAACAGTTCCCTCTGTTCCCCCCCCCCGCGATTTCTACTAGTTCCTAGCCCTTAAGAAATATTAACATATTCTCACCTAAAATGCCAATGTTTTTTCCACTAAAAAAAAAAACAAAAAACAACTCTATTGTCAGTATCTGGCTTCTGTTGACATACGGTAGCTTATTTATGGCCTCAATTATGGTATTGTGGTTATAGTTTCCCCTTCTCTCACTCCCTTTTTCCTTAGTATCAGCGACGATAATGTTTAAATAATGATTTGTGTCTGTATTTTCCCACGTTTTCACATTTTGCCTGCCCAAGGTGATGAGAGTGGGTGGAAGTGTTATTTAGACTTCTCCGTCCATAGGTGGAACTTGGTTTGAAACATGACTGATGCCATCAGTGTCTCGTTCAGCCATGGGATTTATTGGTGAAATGGCGTCTGCTACATGCCTGTGGCTCCAGCTTACTCCCACCAGAGACAAGAATGCTGGGCCTCGCCGAAAGGCGGTAAGGCATCTGGAGAGCTCCGAAGAAGGATCCAAGTCGTTCTCCAGTTTGCTTCATAATGTCCTCAATAGTCTAACATTTTGGGCACAAATAGCCAAAACGTCTTCCAGTAACACGTGCTTTGGATATCAGATTAATGTGGGGCAGGAAACACTTGTGAAAAGGAATCCACCCAAATGCAAGAGGCCAATATGCCAGCATCAAAGGCTTACTGTTTTGTTTTGTTTTACAAAATGGAAAAAAAAATTTACCCCGTGGTGAGCACACATTTCTGAAATAATCGCTCTCATCAACAGTGTGTCAGATTCTGTAAGCTGATAAGCGCCATTCTTTATTAGGGGTGGAATTAATCTGGTACTGTTTTCTGATTCAGAGAGAGTTAAGAGTTCTGAGGTTGAATCCCAATGCAGAGTCTTTAGGTAAAGTGTGGACAGGCTTTCCTGACTATTAAGGGATGTCATTCGCTGTTTGGGGCTCAGAAACCTCTGTATTTGAAATCCATCTTTTTTAACGAAACTCGTTTCTTTGGAGGGGTGTTCCTATGTTCCTTATTTTTCCATAAGGTTCCCTTCATTTCTTAATAAATTTCACAGCTTACTAAAAACACAGCACTACAGAGAAATAGGGGGAAGAGATTTATTTTGTCCACAAACTCAGTTCAGTGTAGGAAACGTTTTCGAGCACCTGCTGTGTGCCTGGCCCTGCTAGGGGCAGGAAGCGTTCACCAGAAAGTGCCTCTTGGTGTGCGTGATCGACCCCAGCGGCACCACTGGACACGCTGTCTGGACAGCGTGATAGGAGGGGCCTGTGTGGGAAGCCCCAGATGATTCCAGTGCAGTGGTGTCCCCTCAGACGTTGAGCAGCTGTCTCCCAGGATTGAAAGACAGAGCTTAAAGTTGAGCATAATCTCTGAGAGAAGACAGTGGGGTCTTCAGAAACAAGGTGATTCCTGGTTCTCTGCTTTTTTAAAAAAATTGCCTTTGTGGGATTTCAGGTCTTATTTATTTAAAAGGAAATAGGTGACTTTGTAGCGCTACCATTTTGCCAGTCCCTCAAGTTTGAAAGTCTGAAGTCCTTTCAATAATCACTAAAAAGAACCATCCCCCAGCAAATCCTCTTGGGAGCGTTATGGAAATCCTCCCAGCTCTCCAGAGAGCACGGATGCCAGATTGCTGGGGACCAGGCATGTGACTCTCAATTACCATTGTTTCCTGCAGGCCACAGTCAAGAAATAGTCAACAGAGAAAGAGCTCTTCATCTTAAATCCATAGAGAGCTCTAATATAATTTAGAATGTGCATGGGCCTGGAGTGCATCATTACAACCCTATTTATGCAGCCTGGAGTTTTACTTGGTGGACAAAATCCACTGATCAGCAGCAGTGGCCCTATCCTGGAAGTTAACAAGAGTAGGCTTGGAGACTTCTTTCGGTTGGGATTGTCCGGGCCCCGCACAGCTGGTGTTCTGGGTTGGCCCTCAGCCAGTCTACTGGCCAGGGCTTGGGCCACCACACCCGTTAGCGGGCCGAGGGGTTAGCTGAGCCTCTGGGGGCTTGGTTCACTGCACCTTGTCCCCGTCAGTCTAGTAGGAGTCTAACAACTGCTCTTCCACAAATGCTCCTCTTATTAGCAAGGTTTTCTTCTCTTTTCCTGAGATGAGAAAGCAGTCTCAGTCCACAGAATACGGTCATGGGCTTTGGAGCCAATAGACTTGGTTCTGAAATCAGCTGGAATTCATAGCAGCTATTTGACCCTGGGCGAGTTCCTTAACCTGTCTGAGCTTCCGTTTGCTCATCTGAAAGAGGAGGACGAGAACCTCACAGAGCTGTTCGGAGGACTCACGGAGCTGATGTACTCGTGCGCACGCAGGGTGCAGTTTCCAAGGCACTTTTCTGTCCTCTCATCTGATTCCTCATTTTCAGTGACCCGAATGGCAGGATTTGCAGCCAGTGCGCATGCTAGTCTGGTCTTTGAGTTTCAAAGGCAACACCAAAACAACTGTTCCAGAGTCTGTTTGTCCCAGTGCTGTGTTCCAGTATTCCCGGGCAGGGTTCGAAGTGGTGTGTGGCATGAGGCCTCGCCTGGCTTCAGCTCCTCTTGTGGTAGCGAAACTGCCCATTTGGTGCCTCCTGATGTGGGCAGCCTGACTTCTTGGAAGGGTCTCTGTTTGGAGTGAAGGAGGATTTATTTTCCCCCTGCATTATTTTGAAAATCACCTTGGAAGTCAAGAGTTAGTGTTGTTTTCTAATGCAAATGTTGAGGTCACATGAAGTTGACTGACCACATCCTGTGGCACACTCCCACTTCGCTCTTCTAGTTTATTTTTAATATAAACCAAGAGTAAAAATACATACACACCCCATCTCAAATGCAAATTGAAGCCAGGCGTTGTTTCCACATATCTGTGAAATGTAGTGAGTAAGCTAATGGAAAAAAAAAAAAGGTACTAATACTTAGTCATAGTATTAGTATTACTAGTACTACTAGTAGTTGTTAATGCCAATGAACATAAAGTCTTAAGAAGAGTTAGAGTACGGGGGCGCCTGGGTGGCTCAGTGGTTAAGCATCCGACTCTTGATTTCAGCTCAGGTCATGATCTTGGGGTCCTGGGACTGAGCCCCATAAAGGGCTCCACACGCATCGCGGAGTCTGCTTGAGATTCTCTCTCTCTCTCCCTCTTCCTCTGTCCCTCCCCCTGCTCTCTAAATAAATAAATAAATAAATAAATAAATAAAATGTTTCCGAGAAGGAAGAGTTAGAGTCGTCTTCCCTGTGCCGGAACTAGGATTTTTAACACAAAGGTTCATTGGTGAAAGTCATGGACACACATTTAATAACCATTTAATGGAGTATTTTAAAAATATAAAACTCTTCTTGGCTTTCTGAAATCAAATCTTTTGTGCTGTCCACCCCTAGGCCGTTTTTGTGTAGCGTGCTCTAATTGAGCTCGGGATTTTTCAATAGTTCTAGCCCCGGAGAGACCCCAGAATTTCTTCTTCAAATCTGGGCACCAAGCTTGATTTAGGGAACATCCACCAGCACAGACATGCAAAACAAGAGGGCAAAACACGTTCATGCGTGACAAGGTAGAATATTGTAAAAATGCCATTTTTCTTGAATTAGCTTATAATTTAAAGAAAACTTAAAAGAGATCCTCAAACTCATCTGGAAAAATAAACATGTGAGATGGCCCATGATTTTTTTTTTAAAGAAACGAGAAAAGGTTTGCCCTCCAGGATTCTAAAGTACAAGAAAACTCTTGATTTTAATGTAATGATGTAAAGGCATGAGCTCAGAGAGGCAAGTCAGTGGAACAGGACCAGGTACTAATGTAAACGTGATGCGCTCTATGCCGAAGATCACTGTGAAGGAAGAGTAAAGACAGGTGCGAAATAGTTGGCTAAATGTTTAGGGAAAAGAAGAATCTCATGTAATACCATGGACCTTAATAAATTCCCAGATGGTCAAAGAGTTCCTTTTTTTTTTTAGTGAAAACAAAAGAAATAGAAGAAAATATAGGTGACCATTTTTGGAGTGATAGTTGTGCTAAGAATGTACTGAGTGTAAAAACAATAAAACGCATACAGTAGTATCCCCCCCGCCTTTATCCATAGGGATACGTTCTAAGATACATGGATGCCTGAAACCACGGATAGTACCAAACCCACCAAGTACCATGGTTTTTGTTATACATATGTACCTATAACAAAGGTTAATTTATAAATTAAGCATAGTAAGAGGTAAACAACAAGAACTAATAATAAAACAGAACAAGTGTATCAGTATGCTGCAATAAAAGTTACGTGAATGTGGTCTCTGTCTTATCATATCTTACTGTACTGCACTCACCCTTCCCCCCGATGATGGGAACTGCTAAGATGCCTACGTGGTGAGTTGAAGGGAGGGGAATGGCGTAGGCGTGGCGAGGCAGTGGGAAGCTGCTGTTGACCTCCTAACAATATGTCAGTAGGGTCATCCGCTTCTGGACCTTGGTTCTTAACCCGAGTAACTGAAACCATGGGAAGTGAAACCATGGAAAAGAAGGGACTACAGTACACATACAAAAAGAATACAGAATATGTATCCTTAACTAAAACTTCAAAGTAAGCATATTTAAAGCATACGGAAGTGGACAAAAATATTTGTGACAATGTAAGATGTATGGTTGATATTTTATCACCAATATATAAAGAGTTTTTATAAATCCATAAGAAAAACACCAACAGAAAAAATGGAGAAAAAGAAATACAAATACCCAATAAAAAATATATTAAAAGATAAGCCCACACTCAGTAGTAATCTAGAAAATGCACATTACCATGAGACCTTATTTTCTATCAAATTATTATTGTTTGTTAAATGGACAAACGCTAAGCAATATAAGTCTCTGGTGATGGGGAGAGTGCAGAAAAATGGCCTTTCAGGAGATTCCCTGTTAGGGAGGCAAACTGCTAAAACCTGGGGTAAAGAGTAATGCATATAATAATCATATATATGAAGCCTTCCAAATGTCATAGCTAGGAGACTGGTAGAAATGTCCTGTATCTTGACTGTGGCAGTGGTTTTGCATGTATAGATAGCTGTCAAAACTCACTAAATGTTATGCTTTAACCGGATGTGTTCATTAAATCTAAGTCATTCCTTGATTTCTTGATAGAGAAAAATGTTCGTAGCCTTGATCCAGTCATTGTAATTCTCGAAAAAGAAAAGCAGACAGGTGCATACAATCTATTTTAAGGATGTTCTTCACAGTATCGTTTACAATTGCAAATCAAAAATGAACTTTAAAAAAGTAGGAGAATGATTAAATACATTTGGGTGCAATCAATTAAAGGCTATCACATACTAAACTATTAAAATCATGCCTTTAAGAGCATTTAATGACATAGACGATTGCTCAAACTATGATGGTACATGAAGTACGGGGGCAGAAAAGATAATAAGTAGTATTAAAACATGATACTGATTTTATTAGAAAAACTGTAAACACAGGAATAAAATTAAATAGAAATATCTCAAAGTGTTCATGATCATTGGTCATATCCCTAGGTGGTGGGATTACTAGTGATCTTTTAAAAATGTCTTTTCCAACCATTATATAATAGCATTTTAAATTTTGGAAGAGGATTATGAATTTTAGGAAAATAATTGAGTGGTCAGATACACAGGACAGGTGAAAGAGGGAGCATGAGCAACGCCCTCTAGAGCCCCGGGGGGGCATCGCAGCTCTGCCCAGAACAACTGTCCGCTTCCCCGTGCTCTGCAGCACACACAGCAGCACTGGCTGAGCGGGGGCAAATAAAGAACATCATTCTCTAGGGGGCAGCATAGACTCAGGCAGCTGGAATCCAGGGCCTCGCTATTGGTCACTTCACCAGCCTCTCTCCCTAAAGACTTCCAAACCCTTATCAGCAACTCTCCTTTGGATTTAATCAAACCGTCTGCCAAATTCTAGCCAGTGGTCCTTTAAAACTCCCTTAGTTACACACACGTGCACGCGCACATGCGCACACACACACACACACACACACACACACACGGCTCTTTCCGGGTATGTATTAGAGCTGTGAAATTGTGTGAAGGTTTCTAGTCCTGAAATACAAAAATCCCAAGACTTGCATTTAACTCTTTAATAGTCCTGAAATTCTTTTTTTTTTTTTTAAGATTTTTGTTTATTTATTTGACAGAGATAGAGACAGCCAGCGAGAGAGGGAACACAAGCAGGGGGAGTGGGAGAGGAAGAAGCAGGCTCATAGTGCAGGAGCCTGATGTGGGGCTCGATCCCATAATGCCGGGATCACGCCCTGAGCCAAAGGCAGACGCATAACCGCTGTGCCACCCAGGCGCCCCAATGGTCCTGAAATTCTTATCTCACCATATGAACTGTGGTGTAAACACCGTTATCAGCAGGCATTAGCTTCTAGGCCCCAATCCTTGACCCCGGGAAGCAACCATGCAGATATTGAAGATGGTTACATTGCATGAAGGGGCCTCACAGATCTTTTCTATTGCAGCATGACTGTCCTGGATCTGAAAACAAATGGACTTGACTTGGCCGTAGCTGACATGCCTTCCTTCACTCAAGTCGTGATAGTATTAAGATGAAATGTTTGTATCCCGGTGTAGCCAAACCAGACGTGAACTCTGCAGCTGTTTTCATGTCAAGGACTGAGATTTAATATGCATCCCTTCTTTGTTTTTAGTTGAGTAGTGCAGATGGCACCAAAACACCCTTCCTGCCGTGGTATCTCGAGGTCATTGATTTATTAAGTTGGGTAGATGTGGACATTCCACATTCTGCTCGACCTCCCCACATTCCGTAGCATGATTCTCAGGGAATGTTCAAATGACATTTGTCTGTTTATTTTCCCTTTTGACTGATGAGGATCCTTTCTGAGAGGTAGACACCAGCATTATTCAGGAGTGCAGTTTAGACTTTGGTGATATTTTTCAATACATTTTTAAAACTCCTTCAAAAGTAAGCAGCAAAAATAAAAACTACGGGCTTTTCTTTGGAATTGTATTAACCATAACCGACACACCCCTGGCTGATCTAAATTGATCCTGATTTTTTTAAATAAGAGGAATGATTAATTGTACAAAAATGCTGAGTGTCAGGAGATGTGGGAGAATGGAACGTGACGGTGAATTGATACACCTTTTCTCCCATTTGACTGATTACTGTGCGACTGTTTGACTGTCTCTTCCTAATTCCTTTCCCTTCTTTAGAGCGTTTGTAAAAGCCCACATGCCAAGACTAGTTAAGGAGCCGGAGCCCAGGTAGCAGCTGGGCCAGAAGGCACAAGCCACCCAAAGCCTGGGCACAGCCGGTGGCTTGCAGTGCGGAGACAGATCAGGAAGGTGGCCCAGGGACAGGTGCTGGTGTTAGGGGTGAGTGTGAGAGTCAGGGCCACAGCCCAACGCAGACCAGAAGTCTCCGTGGCGGAATACGGATCCCACACGGAGCTACAGGTCTTCCACAGCCGTATTCCCAGGGAAACACCCACGTTCAAGAATAGAGAACTCCAAAACCACCTTCAGCCACACTGTTGTCAGCCCCATGGGAGATTCAGCGAGCCGGAAAAGATCTAGAAAGTCAGGCAGCCCCTCTGTTCCCCCTTGGGGGACTTCACCAAGTGGTTAGTATTCTGGAAAAAAAATGGGGAAGCCAACACAGAAGAGGGAAAGACCAGGGAATGGGTCTGATTTTCCTAACACCAGTTCCTGGGTACTGTTTGGTCTTTGGACACAATCTGAAATTGATCCTTTGTGTATTTCATGATTTAGCTAAATAGCTTGTCATGCCAGAAGATAGTGAGTCTGCATTGGTTTGGGCCAAATCACATGACGCCGGGAACAGGGCAGAGGATTTGACGGCGCCACTCCTGATCTCGCAGGGTCATGCTTCGTCATTTCTATCTCCGCCATGTCCTTATACTTCCCGAAACTGCCCATCTATGATAGTGATGGGTTGGGGAGAGCTTCTGACAAAACTGTGCTTTTTTTCTTTTTTTTTTAAGTGTCATGAACTGTTTTCTGAAAGTTTATACTTCCGCAGCCCAGGTAAAATGCAACAGAGGAAAAAAGGGATGGATAAGAAATAGTCCTACCCAAGGGGAACTTTGGGGAGAGAAAAATATATGAAACATCTTAAATATATTTTTGACATTTAAAGCATTATATAATCAATTCTAGATTGTGTGCTATTAGTAAGCAAGATGCGCTTTGAGAAATTTGTAGAGTTAGTGATATGTAGGTGGGGAAAATCTATCTATAAATGTGCATGAATACTGCACAGGATATGAACCTTTACTTTCACCGAATGATCGGTAATTTTTTTTTCTGAAGATTTTATTTATTTATTTGAGAGAGTGAGAGAGAGAGAGCACGAGACAGGTGAGGGGCAGAGGGGGAAGCAGACTCGCTGATAATCAGGGAGCCCAATGTGGGGCTCGATCCCAGGACGCAGAGATCGTGACCTGAGCGAAAGGCAGATGCTTAACCGACTGAGCCACCCAGGCGTCCTGAATGATCAGCTCTTAAACTTTCTAAGGAGCATACCTTCTTGCAGTCTTGATTTTCTGTAACTGCAGGAAGTATAATTTATCCACTAAATTTCAATTAAATTTAAATTTACACTCTTTTGTTTCAATTATGAAGATCAGCGTTGTTCCATTTGAGTGACAGAATACTGATGTCCCAAGAGAACAGAGTTTGAGAAAAAAATAATAACAATAATCATAACTGAAATGGATGTTATAGTTAACATTTAGTGGAAATGTACTGTGTCCTAGGTGCTTTTTTAAGCCCTTTAGATGTATCATTTCCTTTAATCCTAATAACAGCCTTATGAGGTAGATACTGCTACTGCACCCGTTTCACAAATAAGGAAACTGACAAATCAGAACAGATTCTTTTTTTTTTTTAAAGATTTTATTTATTTATTTGACAGAGAGACAGCCAGCGAGAGAGGGAACACAAGCAGGGGGAGCGGGAGAGGAAGAAGCAGGCTCATAGCGGAGGAGCCTGATGTGGGGCTCGATCCCAGAGCACCGGGATCACGCCCTGAGCCGAAGGCAGACGCTTAACCGCTGCGCCACCCAGGCGCCCCCAGAACAGATTCTTAACGTTTCTAGGCCACTACGCTGGTCATTGGCAGAGCCAGCACTCAAACTCTGGCCTGGGTCTTTAATCTCTCTTGCTCTTAACCACCCTACTGCCTTTGCATGTAAGGAGCAAAAATCAAAAACGTAAAAGATCTGAGATGGGGTAGTTAATAAAACCTATGATTCTAGCAAATTTTATTTTGCTAAATTCTTAAGAACCCAATGTTTCTGGAAAGCTTAGAAATTCTGTTGAGATGATGTTCACTGATATTCTAGGTATGTTACTGTGTTTCAGTTTTTTTCTGGGAGAAAGATTAGAATAGTTGAAATTGCTCAAATTGACTGCCTTCATAAAGTGCTTGCAAAGACTCAATCTGGTTAACAGTAAAACCATTTGTTTCAGCCATGTCAACAACTCTGGCTTTCATAAGGATTTAATGATTCGGGGAATGGAATTTAAGAAAATAAACAATCCAAGGAAAACCGCTTATTTTTCTAAAACAGCAAAACAAAAATGGGAATCCTTTCCAGTCTAGTTACTGCAAATGTTTGTTGGAGTCTTAAAAATTCTCAGAGTACGTGATTTATCATATAGAACAAAAAGGTGATTAATCAGCACTTCTTTAAAAACTTTTTTAGGATCCTATCGCTGTTGTTTTAATTGTTTAGATAGAAAAATATTCCGTGGTGTATTTGCTGTTAAAATTATAGTGAGTTGACATTCAGTAACATTTATTTTTAAAGTTGTCTATTAAAATATTTAATCTACCAGAAATAAATATGATCACCAAGTGGTGAAATCAATTTAATATTAATTCAATCTTGCTTGTTCAAAAGAATTACTGGCTTTCAAATATTTTTACAAAGCCCTTTGCTACTTATGAATATCATTGAGCTACGATTAAAGGTTGTGAATATCAACAAGCTTGAGAACATCTTATGCTAATGTTCAGGGCCATATTTTTTTTCTCTTAAAATTCTAGCATTCTGACTATTTGCTCTGTTGACCTTTGTGTCTCTATAGAGACCCAAGCTCATGTGTGGGGGTTTTCCATGACAATTATGGAAATGACACATTCATTATCTGCTATTATAAGGTAGAAGCTTGGAAGTCAGCTGATTTCAGCCTTTGACAGTATATGTCAACGTATTAATGGTATGTAGGAAAAAATAGCCATTCATGTGTCTATTCGATGAGGAAATGCACTAATTGATGAAGTTATGTGGAACTGGAGACTAATTTCTTCATAAACATTTTAAGTGCAAAGAAAATTATGTGCTCAGCTGCAGCCATTAACTTAACAAAGAATTGGATCTAAACACCTCAGGAAATGCACAGAGAACATGATGTCTAAAAGTCTCCAGGAATCACCTAGTGTACTATTGCTTCAAGGCACGCTGTGAGTGAAAAAGTGTAGGAATTGGGGCTTCTGTCTAGTGTCAATTTTGGACAGTCGGTCATGGTGTGGAGAAACACAAGCACGGGGACTGTCAGCCTGAGCCTGGCAGTGATCACTGCCATGGACTTGAGAGAGGGAACGGTGGCTTGCCAGTCATGATCCATCACCCGTGCCTAGGGCTCTAGCAAAATGAGAGAGCAGGAGTGATGCCCAGTCCTATTCTCACCCCACCCTCTACTGCTTTGGACTTCGTGGGATAAAAATAGAAGGAGAGAAAGACAAGTTCTTATGCTCCGGAAGGTTTTGCAATGTTCAGAAAAGGAGGGTGGATTAAATCTGCCCAAAAAAGAGCCAAAGAGCTTTCAGTAGCCTCCAATTCTTCATTTTATTGTCACTAGTAAAACCCAAGAAGTGACGATTGAGTTAAATGGCATTAAATTAGAATTTAATCTTTTTTGGTAGAAATGGTGTAAAAGTTTTCAAAGGGGACATGTTAATTCCGATTAGCATGTTCCACAACCTTTGATACTCAACCGCGTTAGCTCAAGGAGGTCATATAAACACTAGCATGGTCTTTACAATCTCTTGCAATTCCAGATACCCTGTACATTTCACATGCTGCGGTCAGAGGGGACACCAGTACTTAATGGGAAAGCTAATAATTGCATTCAGGTCTTCTTTTTAAAACCTGCTGGTTTCAGTGGCATTCATTTTGTAATCTAAGGAAGGAAGTTGGCCAGTAAAATAAGAGAAAGGTGAAGTGGATCCGTGAAGCTAGCCAAGATTTGAAATAACGTCATTTCATATTATTCTTATTTCATATACATTATCCAATGGGTCAGAAATTGTCATTGGTTTTTTCATTTTTCCAAAGAGAATTGGCGGGGAAGGAGGAACATTTTAAAACTGAACCAGGCCTCCTAATACCTCTGTCTGAGAACCCACAGCCCACACAGAAATTCAAGAGATGTGTTTAGTGAGGGAACTCAGTCCCTCAGCCTCTGAGCTATAAGGATTGCAGACAGTCCAGCCAGGAGGTTACCTCAGCATAGACCGAGTAAATAAATCATTTGGTAAAAGCCATTAGAGAGTAAAGGTTAATGGAAAGTCATAAATCAACCAGCCTGTCTACGTATGGTTTTGCTAGAATGTAGGAGTAATTCAAAAGTTTTCAAATATTTCCTTAACTGTGTATGATTTGAAGAAGAGGACTATGACATAACGAACCAGTTTCTATTATTATGTCAAAATGAGATGAAAACATGGTATGGATCTAATGCCAATTCACTTATTCAGTTTTATGCAGTTAGGTGGTTGTTTTTAGAACATCATGAAACCTCATTTCATGGCCCTATAAAACTAAAATGTAATGGCTTACAGCTTTTCCGTTTGTTGATTTTTCTCCTTCAAACATCTTTGATTTTCCATCCTTTGAACAAATTTTTAAAGAATGTCTTGAATGTCTTGCAAATGGTCCTGTTCTCCTGCCCTCTCCGCCACCTGTCTTTAAGGCCATTTCTGAAGTGAACCGATCCTGACAGAACCTCATGATACCTATGAGCACGTTTTTTAAAAAACATCGGCACCTCTTCCTTGGCTGATTCTAATCCCCAGTGTGGCCTTTCCATCATTGGTAGATTGTTTCTTTGTAGTACCCCCCTCCCATCCCACCCCCACCTTATCTAAGAGGAAGGGCTGGTGCGCAGCTACACAATGTCAGGTTCCTGTGGCATCAGAAGTTTCTTGGCAGTTGTCTTCTCCCTTCCATCCAACATCACAGATTTCTGCCATTTCTCTCAGCCATGGGGCATGGAAGCTCAACTCAAGATGGCGCCCCCCCCCCACCATCGTCATTTAGAGCTGCTGTTGAGCTAACACCTATCCCATGTCAGTGTTCCTCCCTTTTTTTCTTTCATAGATCAGAAGAAAGAGCTTAATTTTTCTCATCAGAAAGAGCTTACATTTGTCTTCCTCCTTAATAAAAACACCCCTCCCCCACCATCTCTTGCTAAGAGCAGCTGCTACCCAAAGGCAATTAATCATTTAAGTATCTTCTCTTAGAAACTTGCAACTTCTATTGCCTGCCATCTTTTACGGGCAAGTTCCAGTGACAAATGCAAGTTTGCACCGCAACTGAATCTTTCAAAAACATATTATGAAAAAATTATGTTGTTCTTACCAGATTACATTTGTAAATTTTAATACGTCTGGAAGCTTTTTACAGCATTTCAATGTTCATATCGAACATTGGCCACTGTTCTTTAAAGCAGTAGCAGGGCACCCAAGCGTTTCCCCCTCAGATGGCCTTGGTATCTATTGGTATGAGCCCATCAATTTCAAACTTTCCTTAATTGAACAAATGGACCTCCCACAGATGGACAGGTTGCAGTTTCAGCTTCTTGTTTTTTCTTAGGGTTTTGCTTCAAGCAAAAGCCATTGGGACGAGCTTATAGATATACACCCCATGTTACAGAGCATGCGGTTGAAAACCTGATATCCAACAGGGAGAGAAGGAAGAACAGGACAGTTCATTTACATCTTCCCAAAACCTGGCCCTACCCGCGTGCTCTAGATCGCCCAGATAAACTAACTTGATTTCAAAATAACATTGCAAACTTTCCCAGTGGAATTGACAGCATCCTTGGAACTTCATTTCACACTTCCCTGACTTGGGAATGGTTATTTTGAGTAGCACCTCTTAGTAACCTGACTTCTTAATGCCTGGGCAAGAGGTTAAATATCTCACTTATCTACATGTTTGGCCTCCACGAACAGCTACTTCATTCAAAGCCCTTCAAGGGTTTATCAAAATCTCACCATGTTTAACATTCCAGAGAAAACATCCAGGTTGCTGGTGATTGGGGCTCACCTTGGCTTTACTCGTCAAAGCTGATCATTGTGGTAAATACAATGTCAAAACAACAACAAGGAAATAGACTATATTCCCTTAAAGATAATGTATCTAGAATGAACAATACAAGAGAAAAAAACTAGGTTCTGTGGTAGCCCCAAAGGCGTTCCCAGTTCATAGAATCCCGAGAATGAGCAATAATTCAATCACTCTCATTATGGACATCACGTGGTATAGTTTACCAAGAACTTCTTGCACATTATGTGTTTCACAAGCAATTATAGTCCCATATTAAGTGCCGTAGTACTTTCTATTCTCACAGGCAGTAGTTGCAGGATCTTCAAAAAGCCCTGTGTGTTTTAAGACTTAGAAAGTGAGGTTACAGTTAGATTAATGGCAGGTGACATCGAAGAAAACATCTTAAAGGTTAGGAAAATCACATTACATGAATGTCAGGACCTCTGACAAAAGAAAGTAAATCACGTCTTAAAGCTGTCAGAATTGAAACCCTTATCAAGCTATGAGAAGAAAGTTCATCACTCCCTATCTACAGCTGTCATTTATGTTAGGGAGATAAGCAAAAAGGCACATGATCACTTACGAGCAAGGTTGTTTATCTCATTATTTAGAGTCATAGAAACTAAAAAAACAACTCAATTATCTAACAGTAGCAAACCGGTTATATGACCTGGAAGGCGTTGCAAAATGTGACTTGGAATAATTCAGGCTATAGGCAAATGCTTATGATCAGTTAAGTTGTAAAAGAATATAAAACTCAATAAACAGTATAGCTAAGATCCATCTTACACTTCACATACATAAATGAGAAAAAGACTAAACGGAAATACATTACTATAGTAATAAATGTGGCTTGATTTAAAGCCATTTTATCTTTTTAATCTTTTTCCAAAAAATTTACCCTCAACTTTTTGCATGTGTGTGTATGTGCATATAGGTAAATATATGTGTCTATGTGGTATTTATAAGCTTATGTACATCATAACCAGAAAGAAAATTAATTTTTAAGTTGTGAGAGGTTTACCTAAGAATTAAGTTTAAAGCTAAAAGCTTATGAAGTCCCCAGGAACTTTCTGATAACCCTGTACATCACCAGATAGGTAGCTTGATCTGTATGAAACACAGGAGAAGAAAAGTAATGGAGCAACATCTTAAAATGAGACGAAGAACTGTCCTGTGGGCATTTTGCCATCTTTGGAGTGCCCGGAGTGACCGTGGGTGTCAGCAGTTGGCTTGAACATCATCAGGACTAGATTTAGACAACGCAGTGTGATTCCAAGAGAGGGCCTCTTCCCTGTCAAAGGAGGGGTGTGTGTGTGTGTGTCTGTGTGTGTAAGACAAGTAGCCTAGACCTGCTAACACCATACAGACTGAGGGATAGAAAGAAGAATCTTGCATATAAAGTAAAAGCAGAGCCTATGGGATTATCAGATGCCAAAGAAACTTGGACAGAACCACTGGGCTAGTGTTTCTCTTGACGTTCTTTGTTCAAATAAGTCCATTTGATCAGGAGGTCCTCATCACCGCCCACGACATGATTCCAAACAAAGTAACAAAAGTATGAAAAGTAACAAAAATGCATTTCTCCATGATTTCAAATAAAAAAGTGCATTTGCGATGAGGAAATACATTTTATTAATAATGCCGTAGTCAGTCTTCCAATAAGGTGTTTTTAAGCAGATACTTTCACATATCTTGGTTCAAGTGTTGCTGTGAAAATAAGCTCTCTGGTATTGCCATTCTCGTGCCCAAGCCAGTATTTTAATAGCCGAGTGCGCCGGTGGGGAAAGCATGCCTGTAGTACTAGGGTTGTGTGCACTTTCAAAAGAAATAGATGGGCTTTTTGACCATTTAGGTCATGATGCCAACATTGGGGAGAGAAGAAATGGGAGTAAATGGTCCTCTGCTCAGGGAACCGGGGCAGCAAGGAGAGCGGGGAGCCGGAGCCAGCAGCCCCCAGTGGGCACTGAGGCAGCCCCCAGGAGACACTCAACAGCACGTGCATGTCCACATCTGAACAGGAAGGGATACGTTCTGACGCCTCCTCCAGTTCTGACATGGTTACTTCCAAGCTTTAGGACCTGTGTGTGGTTGGACAACTCGCACAACCAAGTCAGCTGGGGTACTAATAAAGAATGCAGGTTCCAAGGGCCCCCTCTCTGCAGGTGTCGGGCTGCCCAGGTGATTCCTTACACAGGGTTTGTCCAGCCAGGTGTTCACCTGGCTCGACAGAAGGACACAAACATAGCCCTCAACGCCCACCCCTTTGTGGTCCGACCCCCCTTTTCCTCCCTCCTAAGCATGGGACTTTCAGATTGTCTGGGAAGTTGTCGGAAGGACTGTACATCTGTTTCTCTCTTTGTTGTTTACTCTCCGTCCTGGAGGAGAGGGCCTGTGTTTCCAGCAGTTAGCGGTTCTCTTGTTCCCTGGAATCCTGCTTGGTGGCTAGTAGGTGCTTCAGGAGAATTTGAATGAGCCAAGGCAAGCCGGGTAAGAAAATCGCTAATACCACTCCCGCCCCCTCCCCCACCCCCAGCGATTCTGGCAGATTCTGAGGATACATCGTGTGGAGTTGGAACACCCGGGCAAACAACCTGGAAGCCCCTCCGATGGGCCACCCTCACCTCCAGATTTGATGAGGTTAGAACCCGACCTTGCAATGTTTCTGTAAAAACATGTCTCCTTGCAGGGCCGTTGCCATTTTCTTTCCCAAAGGGGGCCAGTGCCCTGGCTTCTGCGGGCTCTCGTGACCCACCCCACACAGGCCAGTTCCTTTTTCTTCCTGGATCCCTTTGTGGTGCTCCTGCTTCCAAAATTCAAAGCAAATTGGAAGCATTAAAAAGGCTTCATTTTCTTTCATCAAAGGGGCCTAGCACTTTCAGGCATTAAAAAAAAAAAAGCCACTCATGTAACTTTCCCTTGGCTCCATAGAGAAAAGGTCCTCTTGAAATTCAAAGTGAGCTCAGTTTATTTTTTCAATTAATTATATTTCCAGATCTAAAAAGATTGTAAAAAAGAACAAGAAAAAAGAAAAAAAAATCCCTCTGTTTACTTTACCAACCGAGTCAGCCATGAAGTGCTTTTTGTTCTTTTCTCCCCTAATTGCCATACCTCCAAGAAGCTGGTCTTACCATGCCCTCGATCATCCGCAGGGCATATCAAACGCCGGCTCGTTCAGCCCAGCGCAGCGCTGCTCGCAGTGACACATATTCATTTCCGGGGGCGGCAGCCGGGAGGGAGCCGCTTGTGTTTGAACTGTGTGGTCTCCCTATAGAATTCAGGAAATGAGTTTACCCTCTCTGTGACAAACATCGTGTTCACACGGTTTCGAGAGCAGCCAGCTCGACCCCCCCCCCCGGCTGTCCCCACACTCCCCAGTGCCCCTGCTCGCTGCACCTGACCGTGGCTTTCATCATACCTGTCACCTGAGAACGCACACCTCAGCCCTTGTGTGCTGGACATTTCTGAATGTCATCTAACCTGAGATCGGGAAACCACGCGTGTTTTAGGCAGAGGGCTGCTTCTAGCAGCAGGGCCTCGGGGTGATTACCCCTCCACTCCCCCGAAAGGTGAAGAGCTGATGCCTATCTTTTCAAGATGCTTATTTTTTTTTTCCAGTGGTAAAATGTGGCCCCACTGCTGGTTGTTGCTCAACTTGTATGCATTTCATGCACATAATCTCTGCTGGACCAGGTTCAAACAGGGCCAGATTGATGGGGACGGGGGCCTTGGTCGGTGTAAGTGTGCGTTCCCTTAGATCAAGGGAAGGAATGCCCACAGCAGCTCGGCGTCAGAACACACTGCAGGCCCGTGGTGAGGTTTGGTTATTTTGCATATGGTTAACCATCTTGGAGGTCATAAAATAAGGCCTCTGTCCTCTGGTGCAGCAGCTGGGTTTACACAGTATTTCCAGATTGTTTATTTTGGCCCAGAGCCAGGGCTACATCGTTTTTCCATTATGCCTGTTTGACAGATGAAGAGAGGTGGGAAGAGGGACTTCAGGGGGCAGGTCTGTGATTTCCTCTTTATTTACATTAGAGGGACTTTTGAGAGCTCTGAAGATTATGAACCAGTCCAAACATAATGTCAAGGCAGCGGAGGTAGGGAGGGCCACTGCTTTTGCAAAAATGTCCAGCTCTCAGGCAGTCAAGCAAAATTGGTTCATGGCCTCTGCTTGAGGTCGCGTTGTGGCATTGTGCCTGTCACTGCTCAATCTTGCATACAGATGGGCCACTGGTAAATGATATTTATCATCACATTCAGACGTTAGACTCCCAGTATTTGCTTAGGAGTGCCTTGGGAGGGGCAGCAGGTTGGGAAACAGCCTTAGTGCCTTCAATGGTATATGTGTTCTGTGTGGACGGATGTGATTGGAGCTGAGTGTGGGTGGGAGTCCAAGGGCGCTATAGAACTTTTCCTTTGCAGTCCTTTGCCTGAGACGCCAGCTTTCTGATGCTACTCCCCATGCCCTGCCCTATGTTCTTCTACCAGGGAGCATTCGAGAGTGGTCAAAGGGCCACCATTCATATTACAGCCACAGCAACGCCCTTGGAACTTGGGTCAAGTGCACGGGATCAGAATGAATGTTTTACTTCTAAGTGAAATGTTTTCTTTTGCAAATGGAGAAACAGCACTAAAAGTACCAAAAATGATGGCAAATTGAGTAATCGAACAGCGTTAATATAGCAAAGTTAGGTCACATAGATGTCCTGTTGCTCCAACAGTGTTTGGGTTTCTTTACTTAATAGCTGTAGTAAATAATACGTGTGACCTATATTCATTAGCTATATATGTAGTGACGTATATTACATGTTCCTACACAGGTATCTATGTTGGTGGCATAGGTTCCTTATCACAGTATTTCTTAAGCTTCGCCAAGTATATGTAAGCCATCTGTCACTGTAATAGAGGGTTTCCAATAAAGTGGAGAAGAAAAGCAAATACGTCTACCTCTCCAGAGCACCCTGGGATCCCAAACCCCTGCATCAGCCCATCCTAAAGAAATCGGATTTCTAGAAATGGAAGGTTTGCTCATGAAGGACCCTCAACTACGGAAAGAATTTAGCAAAAACAACACAGGTACAGTCAAGACCAAAATTTGCCCTTTGGGTTAATCCAGTCTTACAGATGGATTTAACATACAGCTTTCAAATCAACAAACCTTTATGGATGGTTGTTATGTGCCAGGCATGGAGCTGGGTGCTGGGAAGCTAAAAATGAAAAAGATACAGTCTGTTTCAGTCTGCACAGAGTTCTGCTGGCTTGCAAGTTTTTCACCAGAGCCTCCCTGACTTACAAAAGCTTAGACTTAGAACACTCAAGCCCTTCTTTTCAACCCAACCCCTTAATGCCAGAATACACACAGGGCAAGGAGAAGTGGGTGGTTATAGATTTCCACTCAATTTGGAAATTAACAGCCAGTGATGTAGCAGAAAGGCACTGGGCTGGAAATCAGAAAGCCTGCTTTCTAGTCTCAGGACAGTCACTTACGGTCAGACAACCTTGAGCAAGTCTTGTGACCTCTCAAGTCCTCGGGATCTGTAAGTAAAATGGGTTGCCCTGAGGGCTGTGTGAGGAAATGAGAGGCCACGAGAAAACCCACGAATCCAGGGAGCTCTATGCAAAGAAGGCCATGTTATTCTGCTGAGCTGTGGGGAGATGGTGAGGTAGGGAAAGGTTTACGCTGTTTATACCACTATCTATAAAGCTTTAATAATGCGGAAACATCGCTCAACTCAGCCGTCTCCCTACTGACCTCAGTATTGCCTTGTTTTTTGTTTTTTGTTTTTTTTCTATTGGCCTTGGATGACCAGCTCTAAATGTTTATGTTATCGGGGGTCAGCAGTATAAAAAGGAGCCCTGTTCAGGGCCATAGTGACTCCGTAGGGTCTCTACTATGACTCCTCAGGGAGAGTAGAGTCTGGGAGCCTAGAGAAGTCTGTCCCCACCTAATCCCGACTCTGTGGTGACTTTGGACATGTCTATGAGGAAAAACAATCTATTCTCCTATTGAAATAAAAAGGTCAGAGGTTGGTTTTCATTGTTTGGTTAGTTGGTTTTCCCTTCCGATCATTTCACAGCTCAAACCCAATGCCTACTTCGAGGAAATCTGCTGCAATTATGAAAACAATGAAGGGGAATCTTTGGCCACTCCCTAAAAGTAAATAAGAAAATGGAAAAAAAAAATCAAAAACGTCCTGAAGCCACAGCTTTTCTTTGCCAAACGTATTGATTAATTAGAGTACGGGAGCAGAAAAACATGACTTGGCCAACACTATCATTCCAAAAAGGCAACTGGGTCACAAAGCTACACACGAAATTACAGACCCCCGGGGGAGATGAAAAATCCCACATGTGAGGGTAGGCTGCTTCCTGCTAAGGAGCCAGCATTCATGGGTCTCTTGGGCATTTTCTATTAAGAACACTCAGATATTGCCTCTGTTCCCACTTGGCTATGTCCAAACGTCACAGGCACAGCCAAGCCTTCTTTGGGTCTGACAACACCCCCTTCCTTCTGTTGACTTCTTTCACTCCCTCAATGAGCACAGTTACAGGGCACTGTGTGTCCCTGGGTGCTGAACTGTGGAAATCCAAAGATAGATGGGGGCCACCCCTCTCCTGGGCACTCTCAGCATAACAAGATCTATTAGGAGAACAGCTAGATGAAATGGTGGGGATGTTGGGAAAAAATCCAGGGAACATTTTTTAGAAGTTTCATAGTGCCTCAGGGGCCTCCTAAGAGTTTTCCATCTTTTGGTTGAAACACACACACACAAACCTACCCCCTACCCTCAGACTTGCACACACAGCAGATCTTCATGATCAAATAGTCAAATAATAGTGATGAGAGACCCAGCTCCATGCAAAGTATTGTGGAGACAAGCACATTACGCTGGGTATCTCCACGAGGGATTTCTGACCAAGGAAAGGAAATGTTGACACCATCGAACTAACCAGAATGAAATGCCCTGTTTGCTCCCATCATGAGCGGTCTCCTGAGGAGGGATTCTCCCCTAAGACCGTGAACCCCATTCAGCCATAAACAATGTGAGGGGTCAAGAGCCTGGGTTCAGAGTCATCAAACTGTCCAGACCCAACTTCTGTCTTCTCCACTTCTCAGCTGTGTGAACTTGAGCAAATTTACTAAATTTCGATGTCACATCTATAAAATGGTGATAATAAGAGAGCCTCCCTCATTGGAGTTTCTGTAAGGATTGAGTACATATTAGAATTCTCACATTCTTCGCACCGAGAAAGCTCTCTCGAAAATGCCTGTTGGGGATGAAGCTCATGATGATGAAGTCCCATTCACTGTTCATAACACCCACGTCTGGTGCAATAAGATTATCCAATAAATATTTGCAGAAAACAAAGATGGAAGGCAACATTGGACACAGGAATGCGGCTCACTTGAAGCCTTCGTTTTGGCCTAGAGCACTTGCTTCCTAGGTTCGTGAAAGCCAGAATTTCAAAACCTTTAAAGCAGAAGCATACAACCCAAATTTTTATAGCAGCCAAGGAGGTAACATAAAAGCATGAACTGGCGTTTGGGGTCTGGAACAAAATGGAGAGCCCTGGCCTCTCGTGGGGAGGGAGGTGGGCAGCCATACTCAGCTGTGGAAGAATATTGCCTCACTTTGAGAGAAGCCAGAGATGCAGATTTCCCTGTGAAATAGAGCAAGTCTTACAACAACTAAGTCAATTTCTAAAAAAAAATACCTCACAGGCCAAATAACACAGCCTGCCCGTCAGATCTCAGGCTGGCTTCTTGCTGTGCCTTAATGAAAGGCGCCCTGAATTTGTCTCCTTCTGAAATGCTCATGGTGGGGACCAGAGACGTGCGCCCCTTGAAGTCACCTCTCAGTTCCTGCTAGTTTCAGAGGACGCTCACGGAGGTCTTCACCTCCAGGTGGGTACGTTCTACAGCGTACGCCCCCCTAACGAGCGCCACTTCGCTTCCCAAGGATGCTAATAATAAGTATAGATTTTTAAAGCATGATTGTTTTGTGGCCGAAATAAGAACGGTCTCCAAAAAATCCTAACAACTTCCTCTAGAACTGCTATTATGGAAATCTGGAGAGAGGCTGATTCCACAGTTCACGTCGCTTTATTTTGTTTGGAGGGAAAGTCTGGCATTTTACAAAAATGTGGGACACTTAGCAATGGAATGACTTTTCCATAGCACTGATTACTGTACACCAAGACACATAACCATATGTCTTTGAAATGCAATTTTAAAAATTCTCCGCTAACTATAACAGGGCAAACTTCCCTCTAGTCTTTCCATGTGAAGGTGATAATTTTCTACAGGCTCATGAAAGCTTCACTGGTTATGGCGCAGTATTAGTGGAAACGTCAACACAAATGGAGGTCCAGTCTCAGATTCCAACTCTGTCACTGACTTACTAGCAGTGTGACCCTGGGTAAGTCATTTACTCCAGAGCTTTTATCCCCCCCCATCTGCAAAATTGGGGGTCAGAACACCTCATAAGGTTATTGATAATATTAAATACAATAACATGCCTATGGGCATCCTCCAGGCCTCTAATAGATGTCCATGTCAGTGTTGGTTGAGTCTGACCTTTGTTTCTCCTCTCACAAAACAAAACTCTTAATTCTGACCATATACCATCCTCTGGCAGTATCGTTAACCTTCCTTTGAAATTTGGCAACTCTGTGGAAAACAAAAAGGGGAAGAAAAGCTGTAATCATTTCATATAAACTTTTGGTTTTGTGTCCACAGTGGTATGAAAAGTAAGGGTAGAGGGTTGGATGACACCACCAGAGAGGAAGGAAGGGGGAGGGGAGGGAGGCTAGGCCAGCATCCGGGAGCACTCAGAGGTCTGGGTATGGGGGTTGAAAGGGAGCAATCAGGAGACTAGGACAACCTTAGTGCTCATTCACGGTAGCTGTTCCTATAAAAATACACCACAAGGGATCAGGGGTAGCTGGGACCGTCACCATCACTTGGCACATCAGCTAATTAATGATGTAGATATACCCATGTTCTTTTCCCTTGTGCTTGAATGAAACGCTATTACTTTTGACAGATGATTACCTCCTCCGCCCATCCACCAACTGGCCCATCCTCA
Organism: Ursus maritimus; assembly: GCF_017311325.1. Lineage (NCBI taxonomy): Eukaryota > Metazoa > Chordata > Mammalia > Carnivora > Ursidae > Ursus > Ursus maritimus. Next base: position 53,795,900 of record NW_024423675.1, read on the forward strand.
GCTCTAGAGGAAAGCATGCAGGGAAGAGAATTTTGCTGTGATGAACTAGGAGTAGCTTTATAGCAATTGACCCAGTTACCTAATCCTAATCAAAAAAGGAAATGTGTAACCCCCTTATGCTTTCATGTTTTCAAATCTTCCAACATTTTACTGACTGATATTAATAACCCTTTATAGCCAGTCAACATTTTACATCCAATTTATCTTGAAGACTCGTCTAAGTTACCTGGTTCTAGGATGAAAAGTCAGTGGACACTTTTCTTGGATGGTTCTGTGGTCAGTGATTATACTTGCTGTTTATTATTTTTAGGAAAATTGTGTTTCAACCTGAAAGAGCTTTGAGGCCTTGCAATAGAGCAGGTCCCAAATTACTTATTTACAAAGATGTAGTAGGCTCCACGATGTTTACTGCTTTGGGTCTTCTGCCAAAACAGGGTAGGAGGACCTTCTGTTTAAGTTGCAGGCACTACTAGCCCCTCCCTTTTTCATAAAATGTAAATACAAGGCCTTCTGTCTTTGCTGTTGCATGTTTATGACTATACACCTGACCAGCACGTAAGAGAACTAACTCCGCTACTTATCGTTTATACCGGGACTAGTACTCACTAGAATAAACGAGATATATGAAAGATTGTAGAAGAAAATGCAGTCTTGATTTCTTTAAGAAATGATTTCCTGTGGGGCGCCTGGGTAGCGCAGTCGTTAAGCGTCTGCCTTTGGCTCAGGGCGTGATCCTGGCGTTCCGGGATCGAGTCCCACATCAGGCTCCTGGGCTGGGAGCCTGCTTCTTCCTCTCTCTCTCCCCTGCTGTGTTCCCTCTCTCGCTGGCTGTCTCTCTGTCACATAAATAAAATCTTTAAAAAAAAAAAAAAAGAAATGATTTCCTGAAATCAGGGGTCCTCAACAGATCCATAAATCCCTAAGATATTCATAGATGGGCTTCCAGAAGCCCGTACACCCTCCGTGTCTTCCTGAGCACGAGCTCTAGTCAGGTTTTCAGGAAGATGAAGAACCTCTACTCTGGAGTATATTCCCTGGTCAAGCTTGAGTTGAGTACCTGGGATGTGCCATTTTTCTCTGTCACCCAGGGAACTTGTGGCTGAATATACACGAAGGATGTTATTTAAATGATGCTGATTTCGTTACAGTTTTCTCTTATGAAAATTCACACAAGATATTTCTCTATGCTTTATAACTAAGACTAGATGTGAATAAATTGTTTTGAATGAAGAGCAGTTCACAATTTTAAATTCTCTGTTGGTTGGTAGAAAGTTTAGGGCCCAACTCTCAACCCACCTCCTGCCCAAGTGCTTAGGACTTCACAATGTGCATTTTATGTTACTTTTTTTTTAAAGATTTTATTTACTTATGAGAGAGAGAGTGTGTGCATGCACATGCCCGTGAGAGAGAGAGAGAGAGAGAGCACAAAGAGGGGGAGGGGCAGAGGGAGCAGGAGAAGCAGGCTCCCCACTGATCAGGGAGCCCCGCTCTGGGGCTCAATCCCAGGACCCTGAGATCATGACCTGAGCCAAAGGCAGAAGCTTAACCAACTGAGCCACCCACGGGTCCCATATTTTATGTTACTTGATGTTGGGGTTTGAGGGACTAATAAATAACACCCATTTCCCCCAGCCTGGGCTCTAAAATAATTGAGAAGTAGACACTGGAGACAGACAGGTGGAGATCCAAATGTCAGCTTTATTACCAACTCAAGCTAAGTGGGAGAATGCAGCCTACATGTCAGGAGAAGTGGGCTGGTCATATTCCACCCTGACTTAGACAGACTTGCCCACCAAGTCACAGGCATGGTTAGAAGCCCTCACCTTCTCTGCAGGAAGGTGTGAAGTCTCAGCAGACAGACACACTCTTTCCAGAGGGGATGGCATCTCAACCCCTTCTCCAAAATTCAGAGATACCCCTCTGGCCCTGGTACCTGCCCACCTCCCTGGAAGAGGGACTGGGGCAAGAAGCAGGAGCAGTACTCTAGGAATATCCTTCCAGATGGGAAGGTGGAAGCCATTACCCCTAATACCAAACTTCTGACCCTCATTCTCCCTTTGCCCAGTGCCCTTAACTATCAAGCTCTTTGCAGCATATATATTTTTGTAAAGTTCTTTACATTCTCTTTGGACCAGGCTGGGCCATATAAGTTAACTAAAAAATTTATTTGAGAATCACAGGAATCCTAATATTTTTTATGGTATGAAATAACAAAAGGCCACACAATTTAGAGTGCTTCAAGAGAAAAGGACTGTAGGAGTCTGGAAATAAGGGAATTATGTTTCTTGCTCCTTTCAATGTTTACCTTAAAACTCTTGTGCCTTGTCTGTCCAAATGTGTATTGTATTTTGCAAGAGACTCAGTTGGAAAAGCAAAACCCTTATTTCAATGAGGCTGTTATTATTCTGAGAATGTCTTCATTAGAATTGCTATTGGAGGCTTCAGAAAGTATCTCAAACAGCTAAAAATGATAAGTCTTTGTCCTGGGAGGTGAATCTGATTTTGGAAGCAGCCATTTGGAGCTATGTTCAGTAAATAATATACCTATTCAAATTTGGTAACAAAAAGTTTTGGTTAAAAATAAGATGCTAAAAGAAAATATCGTGGCAAATTTTCATGATCTTGGGTTTGGCCATGGTTTCTTTAACGTAACACCAAAAGTACAGGTAACAGGAGGAAAAATAAATTGGTTTTCATTAAAATTAACAACTTTTGTTCATCAAAGATAACTATCAACAGAGTGAAAAGACAACCTACAATTTGGGAGAAAATATTTGCAAATCATATACCCGATATATACTCAGACTTTCCAGAACGTATAAAGAACTATAACTCCACAATGACAGTTTAAACAATCTAATGCCAAAATAGGGGAAGGACTTGACTAGACATTTCTTAAAGAAGATATACAAATGGCCAACAAGCGCACGAAAAGATCCTTAGTCATTAGTGGGATGAAAATCAAAACCACAATGAGATACCAATTCACACTTACTGGGATGGTCGTAAATTTTTTTTTAATAAAAATAACAATTATAGAAGAAGGTTTGGGGAAATTGGAGCCTTCGTACATTGCCAGCAGGCACCCAAAGTGTGCCCCAAAGAACTGCAGTCAGGGACACAAACAAGTATTGTATACACATGCTCACCACAGCACTCTTCACAGTAGCGGAAAAGTAGAAACAACCCAAGTGTCCATCAATGGATAGACGGATGAACAAACTGTGGTCTAGCCATACGATGGAATACTGTTCATTCATAAAAAGGAATGAGATACTGATAAATATATAATGTGGCTGAACCTTGAAAAGGTGAAAAACCTATGCTACCTGAAAAAACCAGACACAAAAGGGCGTATTGTATGGTTCCGTTCGCATGAGGTACCTAAAAAAGGCAAATTCACAGGCAGAGTAGATTAGAGGTTACCTGGGGAGGGTGACAGGGAGTTTAATGGGTGCAGAGTTTCTGTTTGGATCAATGAAAAAATTTTGGAAATAGTGGTGATGGTTGCACATTATGAATGGAATTAATGCCACTGAAATGTACACTTTAATAGGGTTAAAATTTTACATATATATATATATATAACATTTTTGTTAGGTGTTACATATAAAATATATAGAACATTGTATTATTAGTCATTAATATAAAACTAAGCTGATTTTAGTTATAATTGACCACAACTTTAAAAGCCTGCAAAATTTATAACAGTTAACAGTGTATTTTAAGAAATCTAGCGGTTCTTCCTTTATTTTTCTTGACAAATGTGCTAATGAAATGATGAAATGCAAATAGATTGTATATCAAATTAAACTCTCAATAATGCATATTAATACCTTAAAAGAAAAAACAAGATGATTAGAAAGTGGTGAGAGCTTTTCCCCATGCTTCCTCCTGAAAGTAAAGCCCTCGATGTGTGTAACAGGAAGTAAGAAAGGAAACCGGGTAGATTTTCCTGTTCAGAAGAATGTGTCATTTGTAGATAATTGAATTGTGGTCAAATTACATAGTTCGCATCCCGTGCAAAGAACATCAGATCGTTTATGTTTGGTCAACTAATGTTGATATTAACACCTAGAATATGGTGAAATCTTTCTAAATATTGCGGGGAACCCATTTTTCCCTTCTATTCTTTGCACGCTGAGTTTCTCGTTCTCTAGGAGCTGCCAGTCTTAGGCACGTAATGCAGGGCTTCGTCCTTATTCCTTTTGAGCGAAAGCATTAGAGACGGCTGCTCATGTGCCACCCCGGTTCTTTTCCAGAGCATAGGAAACTTGGAAATATGACTGTGACCGTGAAGAAGACTGTTCCCTCCCCCGAGGCCGTGCAGATTCTCTACCAGCGAATGAGATACGAGTATGAGTTCTACCACTACGTCAAAGAGCAGTTCCACCTGCTTAAGCGCAAGTTTGGACTGAAGTCCCGCGTCAGCAGACCCCCTCTGAGGCCCCAGTTCTTTATTCCAACCCCACTGGAAACCGAGGAGCCGATCGATGATGAGGAGCAAGATGACGAGAAGTGGCTAGAAGATATTTATAAGAGGTGATGCCAGCACTGTGTTGCCTCCACTGGCTGTATCTCCCTTTTCCAGAAAGTTCTTTTGTGGGGGGGAGAAATATCCTTAAGGGACTAAGTTAATGCTCAGCTGCATTAAAAAGAACAAAACATTCCCACATGTTGGGGTCATTGGGAGATGCCCGGTTTTGCGGGTCTTACTTGTCTAACTACATTGTGTCTTCCTGGCTCCTTGGGTCCTTTCCCAGGTACACTAGATGGGACCATCACAGGGCAGCCCATCATAACATAGCTTTTCTCTCGAGCGTAATGAGAGGAGGGGGAGAAATAGAGCCCACGGCCCAGTAACTTATCATTTGTAAAATGACTTGTAAAAATATTACCTCAGTGGTAGGAAACATCCAGACTTATCTATTTCGGTAGAAATACAAAACCACTTCAGAGACCAGGGAATCCACTCCAGAAGGATCTAAGAGGAGAAGCTAAGACTGATAAGGGCCTCAAAAGGGAGGATGCCTCTGGATGAGTGGTTTCCGCCCCCCCCCCCATGGGTAGAATTCTGCCTCTGGTCGGTTTCAGGGGACACTTTGACCAACAGCAGCATACTTATCTCTGAAAGAGCGGGAGTTGGTGCCACACCCCCAACCCATCCAGAGCCTTGAGTACCTTTCAGGGTCAAGGTGCACGGCAAGCTCCATTGAGACACTCCCTTTCCAGGCACCATTCTGACAGATCTCAAAGTAGCACAGCAGGGAAAAGAATTTGTTTGCTGTGTAAGGAAGAGTGTAGGTGAGACAGAGCAACTCTGGAGGTCACGTGACGTCAGGAACCAGTGTGGTTGTGTTCTTTGCACCCAATATGAAACATCTCTCTCCCCAGCATTGCTTTCACTGGAAACCCAGGAACCAGTTTAGCTCTGGCATTTGACTGCTGTGGGCAGAAATTCTAAGCCTGACCACAGACGATGCATAATCTACCAGGCACACCCCTGGCCCAGTTGGGTCCCACAGTCACTGGCATCTTTCACCTTTGGTCCCTTGAGAGGTACCTGGTTTTGGTTAAAAAAGGGGGGGGGTCCTGAGTTCTACTCAGGCAGCAGTGAAACTACAGTCCCATGTCTTACTGAAACGGCTCTTTCCTGAGAACCCTTATGAAGACATCAAGAGGAGAAGAAGCAAGAGCTTCTGGTAGGAGACCGCCTGACCAGCTCTCTGAGTGGGCGTCTGCCCTCAGAGCGGTCCGCGTAACTGCTGGGCAGTTCCATTGTTCCAGATTTCTCTTCTCCCCATTTCTTACCCATCATCTGCCACCAATTCATGATCCCATGGGTCTTCGGATTCTGAAATGTTTTCATCTTTAACTGCTCCCCCCTCCCCGGCCCTGAGTATACATATATTCCCGGGTGTTAACATACAGCCAACAAGAAGCAGGGGAGGGGTGCAGGAGGTGATGGTAGGCAGAATACTTGCCCCAGATTTTGTCTCCTTCATGTTTTTTTCCCTAGAGCCAGCCCTTTCAGAGCACTAGCAAAGCGTGAGTTGGGAACCCTTAATAGTAAATAAGACTGACTTTACACAAGCTACACATTTTCTACTTTTCAGAAACCAACAAGTCTCTCTAGAGTTTTTTCTTCGTTCACTAAAATTGGACGGTAGCCAAGATAGAAAGCAAGTCCTTGGGAACCTGTCGAGTGAGCACTAAAGCTACTCTATCATGAGATGTATTGAAAAGGCTCCACCCCACAGGAGTCCAGTGAAGGCTGGGACCACAGAGGCACAAAATCCAGCATTTGGCCACTGGTGGGCCTCCTTTCTGCCTCAGAGAACTGGGGCAGAGACGTGCTTAAGAGAAATGTTCTTAGAAGAGGAAATATCCTTTGTCCTGTTGAGAAAGCCCAGGGCCCTACCATTAGGCCTACCTTAAACAGCAACGCAGAGAACAGCTGTCCTATTCAAAATAAAACCAAGGACGACTGCCTGGTACATGGTGAGTCATTTCTATGAAACTGCATATAAAGTATGATGATTAGTTTACACACTGAGCAAGCTCACTCTCTGAAAATAAAATCGAATCGGCTTCGTGTTCTCTGTCCTTGTCAGAACAGCAGGACCACGGTCATCTTTACAAGGCAGCGTCCTTGTGCGAGTTCACACGAGCACTTCGACCTGTGTGTTCAAAAGCAATTCTCGTCAGCCCTGATCCTGGCAATGTCACAGCAAGAGACGCTGACTGATTCCCTTGCAGGGCCTGACCGTTACTTTGCCCCAACAAATAGCCTCTACGTCCTAAAAGTCAAGGCACTCCGTCAGTTGATTGGCACACATGACAACATTTCCTTGGCCCTGAGCCCAACACAGTTTGTACTTCATGAAATATATTGTACATTTTACATAGTTTAATTTAAAAAATACATTTTAAGCTGGTTGATCTTTGACTGCCTTATTTATTATAACCTTTCAGCACATTCCAAGGTTTTAGTTACTCAGGAAGGAGTTAATTAAAATGATTTTTATTTTGGTCTGATGGATGTTTTTTAAAAGGAAAATTATTATTATGAACCTTCAGCCTACTTTCCTTGAGTGCCGTAAAAGTGCTTGTAAATCTTTTTTTTTCTTTAAGAAGAAAGAGAAAAACGGTGTTTGACATGGATGGAAATTCAAAAATATATATGGAACTGAAACATTAGCTTAGCTAAAATAAAGCAATCTGTGTTTGAGATGAAGTGTTCCTTAACTTATTCATTATCCATATAAATAAATGAATATAAATAAATTGAACATTTTTTTCCATTCTGTTGATAGCTGGAAATCAAAGTGCCTGTCATTCTTCACAGCGCCCTCTGCCTTCTTAACTGGCTAAACTTTTTCTATCAAGATGGGATTTTTTTAGAAAAATGTATTTTTTTAAGTCTGTAAACTCGATTCTCATAATTGGATGACACCAAAAAGCTGGCTGAAAAAATTCATCTGGTCGTGTGTATACAACCCCGAGCCGCTGACTTTACCCCCACGTGCCCTGGCTGGTTCGGTGTCGGGGTGCTTCTGCAGAACCCTCAGGCCCATGGTGGCAGGGGTCCTGGCTGCACATGTGCCCTAACATGGGCAAGGAAGGATACGCCACACCACGCCTCTTAGCGTGTAGTCTGATCTCTTTCCCCGACAGGTGGAGCCTCAAAACGTGGGTGACTCTCATCTCCCAAGCAAGCAGCTTTGATCCAGAAACACTCTCCCTGTGAAATTTCTCAGCTGCATCAAAAGGGACTTGTAGGGGTGCCTGGGTGGCTCAGTCGGTTAAGCGTCTGCCTTTAGCTCAGGTCATGATCCCAGGGTCCTGGGATTGAGTCCCATCTCAGGCTCCCTGCTCAGCAGGCAGTCTGCTTCTCCCTCTCCCTCTGCCCCTGCTCGTGTGCGCACGCGCGCTCTCTGTCTCACTCTCTCTCAAAAAATAAAAGGTTTCAAAAACGGGGGGACTTGCAGAAAGTCAGGGAGTCCCCAGGCTTTCTAGCTATCGGACACCACGTGCCAACTACATGTGGCTATTTTGTAAAAGGAAAGAATCAAGATCTTGGTACTAATGAAGGAAAAACCTATTTTGGTAATAATATGCTTTAAGTAAGAGTCTGAGTCTTAAACAAGTGACAAGTGGTTATATTTATCATTTAATTTGTTCTGTAACTTGGTCACATGATGTTCGACTCCGAGTGATCTTCAAAGACAAAAGTACTGAACGAAACCTGGACCAAACACCCCTGGAGTTGCTTTGTTTGGTCCGAAGTACTTCATAAATGTGCTGTCACCTACCAGTTCATCCAGTGAACTATTTGGCTTTAAATGAAGTTTGTGGATAACGGTAGGATTTCTCAGAAGGCAGAGCGATGGTCGGTACGCATTCAGAACAATTGTTCTGTGGGTCAAACTTATGAAATTCTCTTTAAGTAAAAGTAAAGAGGATTTATTGTACTAAAATAACTTGTTTCACATCTGGTGATGAGAATAATTTTTTTTAAAAAGTGTGTTGAATACCCTACAAAAGTAAAGCCTGTTTTAGGCTAAAACCAATATTAAGAGTCTGTTAAGAAAAACACAGAACTTTCACAGCTCAGAAAATTCATCATGGAGGAGCTCAGCGTGTTAGGGCCATAGACTGGCTTAAACAACAGAAATTTATTTTCTCACACTTCTGGAGGCTAGAAGTTTGAGATCAAAATGTCAGCAGCCCTGGTTTCTCCTGAGGCCTCTCTCTTTGACTTGCACCTGGTCATCTTCTCCCTCTGCCTTCACATAGTCTCACCTGTGTGCACCCTGATGTCTGTGCCCAAATTCTTCTTTTAATAAGGACACCACTCATATTGGATTACTGCCCACCCTGATTACTTCATGTTAACTTGATTAGCCCTACAGAGACCCTATCTCCAAATACAGTCATATTCTGAGGTGCTGGGCGTTAGGACATCAACATACGAATTTTGTGGAAACACAATTCCTCTCAGAACACCCAGATGACAGCAGAGAAGTGAGAGCAGAAGAACTAATCTCTGACTAGGAGAGAAGCGAGCCTACAATCACAGACCCCTGCGACTGCAGTGGGGCTCAGCGGTCACCTGGCTCTTGTCCTTTATACGTAAGGAATCGAAGGCCCGGACAAATACAAGACACAAATACATCACATGCTCACTTTTTCCATTGAGGGTTTGATTAACTTTCAAATATCAAACAAATCAAAACTTTAAAATGATGAGGGAGCCAAAGTCCCTCTACACGGCCTCCCTGGGCAGCTCTCCTGGGAGTGGGGCCTGTGGGACCCCCTTCCAGAGAGGGAGGGCCTAATCATGTAAGTCCTTAGAGACAGATGTGGAAATAAACCCGTTTCATGTTAGATGTTTCTCTCTACCCAAAGGATTTGGGCTACGTGTTGCCCCTCTCAGATTATCAAGTTTTATGTCTCTTAAAAATCAAAATGAAGATTCACGTTCTAGTTCCTGTAAAAAGTTTCAGAAGGACCTGCCTCGGAAAATAAAGTGAAATGCGGCTCATAAAGCTAGTGGAAGTCGAGTGCAGACTTGGCCCTGGGAAGCCCGAGCGAGAGAGGACCCAGACCCTGAGCGCTCCCCGGCCTCTCCCCTCACCGACTACTGCTTCACGCACTGCAGAATTCCTTTCTGCGCAGGGCAGGCTTGGCTCACAGCTCCCGGCCCTGCTGATTCCCACAGGTGTTCATGGGTCACAGACTTGTGAACTGACCACGCGTGCACTTTGGATTTCAACTTGTCAACATGGGGATTCCCTTTAAAAAAAAGAGAGAGAGAGAGAATAGGAAGGGAAGAAAAATCACCGTGCAAAGGAAAAATGTGAGCTAAGTTTTTCCTTTGGAATCTTGGCGTGTGAGTTGAGCTATCTTCAATCTGGCTTTCGCCAGACTGTATGCTTTGCGCAGGCATGGAGCAATCTGCCTTACGCTGTGCTGCCAGAACATTCAGACTTGACCTGTAACACGCCTCCCATTCCAGTCATGAGCAGAGACAGCCGGGAGGTCGGCCACGCCAGACACAGCACGCTGGCTGCGTGGTGCAGCTGGAGAAGCCGCGAGAACCAGGCAGCAGAGCTGTTGGCTGACCGGGCAGAGGCTGCACACCAGCGAAGGCCCCGAGTTCACCTCCCAGCTGCTCTATTTCACTGGGCGCTTGAGTAAATCACTTGACCTCCCCCTGCCTGGAGTCAGCCCAGCTGGAAAATAGGGCCACTGAACACCGAGAGTTGCTTCTGGGATGAACTTTGTCCCCCACCCCCCTCCACCCCCATAGGCTAAGAGACTAAGAGCCACAATCCTTTTGGGGCTGATCAGTGTTCGTTTTCTCCACCAAATGCTCTGTCCTCGGCAAGAGGGCCTACAAGTGCACACAAGTCTAGGTCCACCCATGCCCCCCATCCCTCACGTCCGCACATGGTGCCGCCTAACCTATCCATGAGTCCGTGGAAAGCAGCGCTTGGGAAATGTGAATGGAGCCAGTAGGAATAGGCACATTCTGGTGGACGTCAGTATTTTTATCCTGTGCCATTATCCAAGACAAACCACTTTATGGCTTTCCAGTTTTCTCTAACACTCTCTTTGGGAGGAGTTTGTCTAGCTGTGTGGTACAGGAATCCTCTCTAACTCACAGCTTCTAAATACAGGCATCTTCTAACTTCTTTAATTACCCTGCATATCTGTGATCTTGTTCATGACAAAGAGCCTAAAACATCCAGGTCCATTAGTAGACGTTGTGCACAAGAAAAGTTTTCATAAAGGTTGGAAACCTGATAGGATGGGGTACTGTACTTTTTGGAGTCTTATTCTCAACATGGCATCACTGCCCTGACGTTTAGGGAGAATCTGGTAATGATTTCCTAGGCTGTGACGTGGGCAGCACGGTTGATCCTTCTGACTCCATTACAAGACTGTCAATAGAGGACTCTAAATCTTTTGTGTTACTAATTTTTCACTGATCACAACCTTCTTTACAGCCCCCCTATTTCCTGCTTGCATCGAATTTACCATCTCCTTTCCTCCTCTGGCATACTTTCCTGTTTGTTCTCCATCTTTGATTGAAAGTTAATGAAATTCTAATCCAGTGCATATCCCCAAAAGATAATTCACGAACCAGGTGTGTGAGATGAAACCAGGGATGAAAAAAAAAAAAAAAAACCATTTCCAAACAAGTTGGAAAATGCTTTAGCTCGAAGTGTCACACAGTACAATGGTATTTTAAGAGCACACTAAGGGTCTGGAAGAATACCGCAGTTTTTAAAAATTAGCTTATCTTGGGGCACCTGGGTGGCACAGTCGGTTAGGCTTCTGACTTGGTTTCAGCTCAGGTGGTGACCTCGTGGTCGTGAGACTGAGCTCCGTGTGGGGCTCCACGCTCAGCACAGAGTCAGCTTGGGATTCTCTCCCTCTCCACTTCCACTTGTGCTCTCTCTCTTTTTCTGAAATAAAGAAAGATTGTTTTAAAAAGTCAGTTTATCTTTGTCGAACCCCACATTCTTCAAAAACTATTTGTCATGAAACCCTTATTAAGTAAAACCCATTAATAGCTATGGAACTAGTGTTCTGGAGATCACACTTTGAGAAACATTGCTGTAATGTGTCATTTTTCCCCCATTGGAAGAGTTGCTTTCCTTCTGCTATGGTCCAATGTTTGGTCTTCCAAGTGGTGCATGTATCCTGCTTGAGGAAAATATACTTGCAGATAATTAACATTTAGATAAATAGAAGGTGGGGGAAAATAACATTTTTAGTAAAATAATGAACAAGGAGTCACCTTTCAGTGTTGCTTATGCTCCCTAATTACATTCACGAGAAAGTGGAAACTCTTTTTGAGGTAATTTTTAAACACTTTTTAATATCGTTCGATGTCTTGAATCAATTTACGACTTCCATGAAGACTGGTGCTCCCATCAGACTGCGTAAAGTACGTCTGCCCCACTTCGTCTGCGGTCGGTTCTGCAGTAAGGAGCAAAGGGTGGCAAAATGGAGATCTCGAGTTGCTCCAGAAAGGCTGGCGGCCGGAGGTACAAATGCTCAGCTCCCGAGCTTGAACTCAGCCCTTGCACACTGGGTACCTGTGTTGTTCAGCACACTAGGGGGAGCCGGAGCCATAACAATTTACTCAGGAACTCCAAGGTCTTTCCAAACCTAATTTCTCTCCCACACCTGCTTATTTTCCCTTCAGTGCTTTAGAGGAGTATGGCCCAGAAGGCAGTCACGGGTAGTGTATTTAAAACCCAACGTGCACACGCAGCGTGTTATCTTTCCCAAGCTGTGCGACCTGCTCCCGTGTTGTTGCCATTATTTTTAAATTAGTATGTTTAAAATCAGTCTTTATCAGATCATCTTTCCTGAGTGTGTTGTATAATTACAACATGACTGAAGTCCTGAGCCGATCATCAGGAGTTGCGTCATGTGGTGACTTGATGGTCATAATAACCCTCGAGCAGCACCGCCACCGCAGCCATAGACGTAAGTACAAGGTGGGGTCAGTGAAACAAACAAGGATGGAGGAGGAAGTTAAGAATCCCGTATCGCTCTGTCAGCAAGGCAGTCCAAACTAGAAAAAGATCCAGATAACTCTCAACTCAAATATTTTTAATGTACAAAAATTGATTGGCTTGCATAGGAGCTTAAATAGGGAGAAGGTGAGACATCAGTGAAGACCTGAGGAGGGAGGAGGTTTCGTGTGGAATGTGTCCCCCCTCCAGGGACAGTGGGATTTGTGTAAGAAACAGCAGGGCAGGTCTAAAGCACAAGGAAGATACGACCTTGCGGCAGATCTCCAAGAGAGGTACTACCCTGTTTGTGTAATAGGAAATAAAGTCCCCGTGAAGCTAGGTAATGAACTGTGGTAGTCCGCTCGGTGACAAGGCCAGGATGCATACCCGAAAAGGCAATGTAAAACCGAGCCTGACGGCCCAGGATTTGTAGAGGAAACTCTTACTTTATTCTAAGGACAATGAAGAGCTCTTAGTCCTTCAGAAGAGAAAAGAAACATGAGGAAATCATTTTTTTTCTCAATCAATTAGCAGATGAGCGGATTACTCTCCCTTCGCCCACCCAGAGCTCTCCTGCATTCACTACCCTTCTTCGCAGGCTCTATCTCCTGAGACACCGAGCCCTTGAATTGTATCACCTGGGCTCCCTGCCTGCTGCCTCTTAGTCGGCTTTGGCCAATGGGTGGCACGCAGAAGATGGGGAACATCTGAGAGGGTGTTTGCTGGGTCTGATTCTCTGCCTCTGACTATATAATGGGTGAAGGAGTGCAAGACAAAACTCTGTTAGTCATCCCCATGTGCTCCCTGGGGGAGATGGACGGGGGTAGGCTAAGAGACTGGAGAAGAAGGGCCGAAGACAGAACTTAAAGATGGGTCCATGGCTGATTTCCACCAACTGGAAAATAGTGGTCCACACAAAGGTACTGTGTGAATATTTGTTGAGTTGAATGGACCGAAAGAAGCTAAGGGAAAATCTGGCATTAGCTCAGGTATGCCCAGCTTGGCTAGAGATTCAGGTGATATAAATGAGCAGTGGGGAGAGAGCGAGAGCGGCTCAAGTGGGCAGAGGATTTCAGTTTGACATGTGTGGGTGTGCTGAGTCCAATGAGCTTGCTCTTCCCTTCCTGGATTTCATTGTCCTCGGAGGCAGGGGCCCTAACGGGCATTACAACGATCCCCTCCGATCAAGTGTTAAAAATGCTTTCAAATATGTTGTATCAACTCTGTGGATAGACAACCATAATAGATTTGGAAACTGAGGCTCAAGGAGGCTCAGTTAGGTGGCATAGTAGCTGTACTGATTCTAGAACCTTCTGATTCCATTTCTATTGCTCTTTTGCCTAAATTATGCCCCCGTGGCCAATGTAGAGGAAATAATTTTCATGTTCCTTCATTCATTAGATGTGCTTATCACATAATAACTGCAGGGTTCCCTTGTGAGTCGATGGCAGTGTGGCACTTGAACTCCTAGCCTGAGAGTTTGATTACCCAAATAGAAAACAGCTGCTCCTCATTTGGGGGCATTTCTGAAGCTCTAATTCCAGACACCAGCCTCTCATGGGGAGATCCGACCAGAATATGACCTATATTTTACCTGCTTTGATCTTTACTGTGTTCTTCCTATCATTTTTAGCACAAATTTTAGTTTCAAGGAATTAAGGGAAAAAATGGCAGTGAAGTCGGATTACGAATATAAACTTGGTTGAGAGGAAATATAAAAGTGTCCCCTTTTCCCATTCCTTGTAAATAACTGTCCAAGTCTTGGGGGCAGGCCATAAGAGTGAGGAAGGAGAGGGGAAGGGCAGGAGGAAAAGATGCTGGGAATCAGGCTCCCCAGGCTCCTCCTCCCCCCACTAACCTCCCTTCCCAAAAAGACTGCCCTTCATTTCATCCCTGGACTTCCAGGCACCTAATCCACTCGAGGGGCAGGTGCGATAGGAGACATTCGTGTTTTCGTTGTAACTTGCACCGGGGCTGTTGTTAGCAAATCCAGGCCTCTAGCTATTTTCCTGACTCAGGCCAGGACACTAACTTGAAACCCAGAAACACTGCGAGGGCAGAGGCAAGTCACTGCTGGTTTCCTCTTCTACACAGAGAATCAGACCCAGCAAACACCCTAGGATCTCAGGGACTACAGATACTTGCCTTTCCATTTTGCCTTCTTTTCTCTCTCTTTTTTTAAAATAGCGTAAAGAAAAACATACTATGAAAAACTAAAGTGATTTCACACTATTACCCCAAATATGCCTCTCTGATCCAGTGAATTGATAGGATTTATGTAACATCGTGCAAGTGAACATTAATCAGAGGTATCTGATTTGGGGAGAGGGAAGGACTTTAAAGGTAAGCACAATGGGAGAAATTACAAAGAAAAAGAGTGAGAATTGCTGACGCTCAAAAAAAAAAAAGTATTAATATTTAAAAACAGGGAGGGGCGCCTGGGTGGCTCGGTGGGTTAAGCATCCAACTGTTGTTCCCAGCTCAGGTCTTGATCTCAGTAAGTTCAAGCCTCACACTGGGCTCCTTGCTGGGCGTGGAGCCTACTTAAAAAAATAAATAAAATAAAATAAAATAAAATAAAATAAAATAAAATAGGGACATGTTTGTGGCAAAAATGGCAGAAAATGATTGGAAATTATTATATAAAGAACTTACATGAATCAATAAAAGGAGTAAACGTGTGCAAAGAACGTATTACTTCTCAGAACTTAGCTCTGTGAAAGGCTAAGAAATAAGAGAAAATGTTTATCTTCATTAATAATCAGAGAAATCTAAAGTGAAGCAATGTGGCATTACTGTTGGTACTCGAGTGACAGAAATAGTTAAGTATGCCAAATCATGGGATGTAGAGAGGGCATGATGAAATACTCCGCTGATGGGAATAAAATTGGTACATTTCTAAAAAGTAGTTTAGTAATTCATATCAAAACCCACAATAAAATGAACACTTGAGATTCTAACTAGTTTGAAAGCCCTGCCTGCCGGAAGTGCTGATTTCATAGCCATCGCATCAAATCCCAAATCTAGAATCATCTAAAGACATCAGACATGTAAGAGCAGATGACTCAAAGTCTCAATCTAAAATATTGTGCTAATGATATCTCTCGGCCTCCAAGAAATGTGAACATATCTTTTACTTGAATTAGAGTATGTAGGTTATAGTGTGTTGATTTTTTAAAAAAATCTAGGTCTCATTATCTTAGAGTCGGTTTGGATGTGAACTCAAAATTCTTTCCCTCTGGCTTTACCACTCTAACCAGCCTCCAAAGGTGCCATTGGCTCCATCATGGCCTGCTTCCCACACATTTCTAAACTTGGTAGAAACACACATTTGCCAATAGAAAATATAACTTTCCATAGGATACAGATCGAACTGGATTTGAAGGTGGAGGTTTTAGCTCGGATGAGTTATATTTTAATTAAGCAGGTCATTTGGAATTTCACTGTGTCCAATATTCCTAGAATAATTAAGCCATGCCCCAGTATTTCTAACTACTTTCATTACAGTTAAGCATTTGTTGAAATGGAATTGACTATGTCTAGAGCACAAACTCATCTGTAAAGTTGATTATTCTTGTGAAGTATCTCTACGAATTTGCTGAGATTTTCTCTTTAGCAGAGCTCAGGTATCTTCAGGATGCCAAATTAACGAATGGATTGTTTTCTAGCTCGTTGAATTAGAAAATATGTTTATCTTTCATTCACTTGTAAATTTGTTATCCCCAGCAGCACATTCATAAATGAGAGAAGTGACCTGTGATTTTTATGGTTTAGAACCAGGACTGAACAGTCCCGTTATTGTTTGTTATACATGGAGCCAAGAAGACAAGTTCCACCTCCTGAATGAACAGACGAGCTAAGGATCTGCACCAGTAATTTCCGTTTGTCTCTGCTTTTTGAACTCCCTCTGTCCTGCACAGGCGCCGACACCCAGAGCCAGCCACCGTCTGTGTCAAGAAATATTGTGGATTTCATTTATTTCACAACTCGGGTCAAATTTTATTCTTGAGTCCTTACAAATATACTTTTGTTAATTGTGTGGACTTGCTGGTTTCAGGTGCCAGAAATCCAGCTCTAACTAGTTCAGACAAAAAGGAAATTTGTTGGAAGAATAAAAGGTATAAATCAAAGGGAGAACTGAAAAACCAAAATGCAAGAAGAACGAGGGTGAGCTGGACTCACAGGCAACTAGAACCAGGAACTATGAGGTGTCTCTCTGTCTCTGTCTCTGTCTCTCTCTCCTTGCAGACCAGCAGGAAGTGGGTCCCCCTCCCTGCTTCAAAGCTTCTGGACCTCACTCACAGCTTCTGTCATCACAGAGGAACTGGCTGGCTCCTCGCTAGTTACAGTTCAGAAAAATCTTGAAAAGACCCTGATTGATTCAGCTGAGTCAGTCCCCCACCCCCACACCAACTGGAAGACCCCTGGGAAGATTCCCGTGGTGCCGATCACATGACCCCAGAGACTGGTAAATGTTGTGAATGAACAGCCACCCAGAAGAGTGACCACCGCAGTGCCTGTCTTTTTTAGATTTGTTTTTGAGCGCTCTGCCCAGTATTGCCATAATTGGTCACAATAAACAGCTACTTTTGTGAAAATAAGCTGGTAAAAACATCATTTTTAAATTGGGAAAATATAACAAATTCAAAGAAAAAAATTAAAACAAATCACAAATTCACCACCCAAATATAAGTACTATTTACATCTTAGTGCTGTCTTTCCAGTCTTTTCTACATACATATACCTTCCTATATGTAGTGTTATCACTGAGATCACGTTAAATGTACAATTCTACATTCTGCTGTTCATTTGAATGTAAAAAGAATAATCTTGATCATATTTTACACTTCCAAATCCCTTTAGATCAGGGAATCCATGGCATCAGAAGATCTGTGCGCTTCTTGAATTTATATGCAAAATGTTATAGGTGTAACTATACTCTGTGTATGTCTCTTGGGAAGGGATACATGCTTTCACTAGATTCTCAAAGTGATCTGTGATCAAGAAAAAGGCTAAGGGCATTCCCGTTCCCAAAGCGCTTCCCCATAAATTGCAATAAACTCATAACTGCTGCATATATAATACTTTACTTTCAACCAGTCTCAAGTGACATATAGTTCATGATATGTGTCAAACTATAACTTGTGAATGCATGAATTTGAGTCCAAATGTTCAAGCCAGATCCTGGTGGGTGAGCCTTGCTGGTGTCCAGCATCTCGGCTCAGCCAAGCTCCCTTACCCTAACTTGAGGACTACCGCTCTTGTGAATATTACCACAGCTTGACTGAATGCACAGTAGGGGCTAACAGCTGAGGGAGGCTGACTGGCACAGGGAGGGGAGCAGGGAAGCCGGGGTTCTATGGAGACAAGATGATGAGACGGAATGTAGGCTCTGAGGAACGTGCATTTTTGATATGGATAGTGACTTCCAGAGGCAGGCATAACACTGACTGGCCATTTTAGCCTAAAGCCACTTCACCACCTGAATCACTAGGGCTCCTCGGCGCTGAGCTTGGAGCAGTGACTTCAGGGCAAGAGCATGCGATAGTTCACACCAAAAGTGGATTTTTCAGGAAAATTACCAAGTTCACCTCTCTCAATTAAGGTAAGTAGCCAACTATTATTCAAGGCTCCCCTCCCTGGTGTATACAACTTCGGTGGATTGAACCCTTCAGATCCCTCCTTGAGTCTGCGCTGGCTGAACTTAGATGATCATGGCAGACTCTGCTCTTCACGTGCTGCCTAGAGCTCTCCTCTACCTCACAGAAGTCCCATTTTCTGTCCCTACACACACTTGTATCTTACTCTTTGTTTTCCAACTCGATTGTGGTGTTTCACTGGGATACCGTTCACTCTGAACAAGAACTACATACGCCATTTGAACTTGCCTTGGGTCTGGCATCGCATGTTCCAGCCCAGGGGAACCTGGGTTGGGGGCAAACATACCCAGGCCGCCACTGTAATGGCGCCTTCTCAGGAGAGCCAGCTTCCTCTCTGCTTGCTTTGTGTGATGGCGTCTGCCATCAAATGCCTCCATTCAGTCAAATCCATTCCCTGATTCGCCACATGGTTAGGTGTTCTGTCACAAACTCATTTTCCTCGGAAACGTGAAGATCCACTTCTCAATTATAAAATTCTATTAAGTTTCTCAAGGTTTAACTCTGCTTCCTATTGTTTGATTCTCAGTCAGCACTGAGATTTAGAGTTTACCTTAATGAGGGGAAAAAATAAATTGATCAGATAGGTTCTTTGCTACACAGAAACCAACCAGACCAAATAACTGACAAAATCCAGTGGTGACAACTGGGAATTATAAGGCTATATTCTATATTCTAACAACTCCTTGTAACTTCAACCTGGTTTTTAGACAGTCTTCCCTAGACCTTTGTTTCTTATTTTTTGAACGGTACAATTTCACCACATCCTCATTGATATGTGAAGAGTTATCTTGAAATTCTTTTGGTAAAGTGCTTAAGTTTTTCAAAGAAAATGACCTAATACCAAATAAGAGCACATTGCTAAAATAACTCTCAGTTCCACTAGGAATATATTGCGAATGAACTTGCCCTTCCCTAGTATTGAGTTAAAGAATTATTCTATACAGTAATTTGGGTTTTAGTTAAAAGAAAGAAGAAAGAAAGAAAGAAAGAAAGAAAGAAAGAAAGAAAGAAAGAAAGAAAGAAAGAAAGAAAGAAAGTTTTGAAAAATAGTTGCCAGTGATTAATTTTTTTAAAAAAGTCTTCAAATGGGGGCGCCTGGGTGGCACAGCGGTTAAGCATCTGCCTTCAGCTCAGGGCGTGATCCCGGCGATCTGGGATCGAGCCCCACATCGGGCTCTTCTGCTATGAGCCTGCTTCTTCCTCTCCCACTCCCCCTGCTTGTGTTCCCTCTCTCACTGGCTGTCTCTATCTCTGTCAAATAAATAAATAAAATCTTTAAAAAATAAAAAAATAAAAAATAAATAAAAAGTCTTCAAATGTCACTTCATTTCTATCAATTTAATTGCCTATTTTATGTCAAACTCCCTATTTCTGTTTTCTTTATTCACTCCTTGGATATTTTCAGACCTAATATTGCTATCTCACAAAATAGCCTTCTATTTAATAACCAACTCTAGGACTATTAGTATGTCATAAAAACTTAGTCACCTTCTCACACAACAAAAAGACACTACGTGCAATCCAATATTTCCAGCCAAAAATTTACACGTAGATGTTGCCACTGGGCTCTGGGTTCCTGATGCCTAGGCCTATCCCACTTTATTTTTCTTTAAAGATTTTATTTATTTATTTGAGAGAGAGACAGAGAGCATGAGTGGGGGGGAGTGGGGGGGGAGAGGAAGAAGCAGACTCCCTGCTGAGCAGGGACCCCCCCCCCGCCCCGCAATGCTGGGGCTTAATCCCAGAACCCTGGAGATCATGACCTGAGCAGAAGGCAGATGCTTAACCAGCTAAGCCACCCAGGCACCCTAGGCCTAACCTATTTTAATTTTTTTTTTCGCTCAGTATCCAAATTATTTATGCAATCTTGTTGTATAACAAAATAATAATAATAATAATAATAATAATAATAATAATAATTTACCTGGGAAAGTTATTGCAGATGGAAATAGTTATTCATTCATTCATACTGATGAAGCCCTACTATGTGCCGAGCACTTTGCTAAAACTGCAGACTCAGCAGTGAGCAAGATAAAGTCTCTGATCTGAGGAAGCAAACATTCTAGGCAGAAAAGGTACTCCGTTTCCATTTTCCTTCCTGGATTCCATTTCTTTCCCAGACAAACAAACAAGCAAGATAATCTGATAATGATAAATCTTATAAAGAAAATAAAACGGGGTGCCATGACAAAAGATCATTGACTTGGTAGGCTTTAGTTAGTTAGCTATTCAGTTTGTGTAAACAATTCTTACAATTTCAGGATAAATTTCAAGTAAACTATCCCAGAAGTCAGGAAGAGAAGTATTTTTTCAAAGCTGCTTTTGTTTAGATTTTTAATCGCTAATTTCTAACCACTGAAAAGCAATTTAAGTTGCTTTAAGTGGCTTTTCATGATGTAACTGGAGCGAGAGATTCCCAGGGTCTTCTCCCTTTCAGAGACTGAAGAAAACGATCTAGGAATCTAACTGCATCAATACTAACAATCAGAGCAGCTCCTAAAGGACCTGTGGTCACCTTCTAACCAGGCAGCCAGGAAAATAAGATCCTATATACCATTCTGCATTACAATTGTCTCACTTCGATACATCCAGATCAAAGGGGAGAAAAACCTAGATAATGTACAGCAGGGAGTGTTTGCCGACTTCCCTCCCTGTGAGTCTCCTTTTACTCTGTTCTGGGAATCCACATATTTCCTAAGTGCCAAAAAGGATGCAAGGAGTGAAAACCAAAATATAAGGCAATGTAAGTTTGATCACAATTGATGTTTTAACTCATTAAGGTTAATGGTTTCTTCTAGGCGTCTTTCAACACTTCAATGGCAAAAATATATCAAAGTCATGTTCCCCTCAACAGAAAAAGAAAGATCAAAGAGCAAGAGATATTGTGGTCTTAATTTGGAGACCAAGGAATCCTAAATTCTTCAACTCTTTTGGCTTTTGGGAAAATCTAGTCTGTGTTAGGTGATGCTTAATTCACCAAGAAATGAGCAGCACATACATGCAGGTATTAGAGGGCACAACGCCCAAAATACACATCCTCACTCGAACTGCCTTTTTATTTATTTATTGAGAGAGAGGGCACGAGGAGCAGAGGGGGAGGGAGAAGGACTAACAGACTCCGGGCTGAGCATGGAGCCCCCCACAGGGCTCGATCCCACCACCCCAAGATCATGACCCTGAGCCACCCAGGTGCCCCAACCTATACACATTTTTAAGGGATCGTCTCCCAGTTTCTGCCCTGATAGTGTTTCCTCTGTCACAACTGCCATCAAGTGTCCTAGCATGATCTGACAACCACAGTTTAAAGCCACCAAAAATAAGGCTTATAGCCAGTAAGGAAAGCCAGAAAATTCCAGAAGGCCAACTAAACCCATGTGCCTAGGTGCCTGGCTGACTCTCCAGTGTCCAGGCCCTGGCCTTCAGCTCCACAGAAAGCTTCCACCCACCTTCCACCTACTGGAAGGCCAAGCTGCCCCTCCCCAAGGCTGGGTCAGGGCCACCTGGGTGCTCCCCCCCCCGCCATGAAGCACTCACCCCCTGCATTCTAAAGGCCATCCGACCCTTCTCTTGCCCTATAGATCACACCCTCAGTGAGGTCAGGGGCCTGGGGGGCTTGTCGGCTGCTGGGTCTGCAGCACCTCTCCCACCCGGAATGAACGAACAGGGGAAGGAATGAAGGAATGAATGAAGTGAATGGTTCCTTTCTCTCAGAGTAAAGGGGGGTGAAGGGGATGCCTGGGAAAGAGGAAGGTGCAATGAAGCTGGAGAGAGAGAGAAAGTGACAGTAGCTCGTGGCCTCTCGAAGCCGCTGCTAGAGGCCCGACAGGACTGGAACTGCCCTGCTCGGCTGCTGAGGGATACTCCAGGCCTATTTTATTTAAACATCAAAAAAATATGAAAAGCAAAAACTGGAAGAGAGAAAATCATTCAAAGTGGGAATCTTACTCTGTAAGCGCCGAGCAGGTAGGTCTAATAAATCAGGCTTTCCCCCTGCTCCATGGCGTGTGGAATGATTTACGGCGTCCATAAAGGAAATTAAAGGACTTGGAGCCGAGAGACCCTCCAGGGGCCCGAAGCCGGGATGGCGCAGACAGGGCAGTGTTTGAAGACGAGGCTCGGAGGCCGCGGGAGTGGACGGCTCGCAGCTGCCCTGAGTCCACGGGTGACAGCGTTCAAAGACGTCGAGGGGTCACGGGCAGCTTTGTCCCACGGCTGATTAACACCATGGAATGTGAAGTCAGCATGGGGAGCTCGCCGATCGAGCTGCAGATTTGGTCCCTGGGTCCCTGATGGCAGCGCTTCGTTCAAGGGTAAGGCGGCTGTCACTTCTTAGGCGGCCCCATACAATTTCCTACCGCTTGTAAAAATGAGCTTGAAATAGAACAAACGTGCTCACGCTTGGCCATGATAAATATCTATGTAGAAAACAGAATAAAAGTGGTTGGGAAGAATCTTGACTGATTTGCACCCTCGAGCCATGCAAGAAACCAGATATTTGGAGAATCCAGAGAAGAAAGTGGAAATCTTAAAGGCGCAAGAAGCTCCAGCCTAGGGAAGGGACAGCCTCTCACTCAGACGTCCTCAGTCGTCCTGATTCAAGGATAACATCGAAGCGGAATGAAATGTGCTGCACCAGTAAATCCTACGTCACATTTCCAGCCCGTCACCGAGGCCTCAGCTGTGGCCCTGACGGCCAGAGCTGTGCCATTCTCAACCTCTGATGAGTTACTTCGGATAAAGCAGAGGTCCCAGACTTTTGGAATTTATGTAACATGAAAATAATAATAATAATAATAATAGACACATGGAACCAAAATAGAATGGTCAGGGGTTTTTCTTCTTGGTCAAGTCAAAACAAAAAGGAAAAAGAGAAGGAGAAGAAAGTAGGGAGAGGAGGCAAGAACTACTCTCTACCATCATGATTTTGAGAAAGAAAAAGAAACGGACAGTTTAGCACCAAAAAAAAAAAAAAGAAAGAAAGAAAAAGAAAAGGAAAGAAAAAGAAAAAAGCTAAGAACATACTCTTCAAATTAAAAAGACATGAATTTATAGTTATGAAAAAAGTCACTTGTTTTTATTTTCTCACAGGCAGGCTTTGGGGAACTAGTGGATGGACTAGCATAGGTTATGGGCTCGGCAGTAACACGAGTTCGAATCCTGACTCTGCCACCTGCTTACTAACTGGGGCACGTTGCTTCCAGTCCCCACCACTTTGCGCTTTTTTCTGTGAAGCAGAGATGCTCGCTTAACAGCAGGACATGAGTAAGAAGGAAATAAATCTGGCACATTAGGGAGCCAACAGGAGAGAGGAGAGGTCTCCCTGGGTACTCCCACCCAGCAACATGAAGTTGCTCCTCTTTGGGGCCACAAACCCCCCTTGGCCTAGGTTTTGTGGGATCTTGTCCTTTTCCCTGTTAGGGAGTCTCATTTAAACTTGACTTCACCTGGAGTCCCTGGGTTGGTTAAGCAGCGAACACCTGGTTTCAGCCTAAGTCGTGATCTCAGGGTCATGATCTCAGGGTCCTGAGATCGGCTTTCCCCACAGCTGGAGTCTGCTTCAGATTCTCTCTCCCTCTCCCTCTGCCCTTCCCACTCATGCTCACTCATGCGCACGCTCTCTCTCGCAAATAAATAAATCTTTAAAAATAAATAAATAAACAAACTTGATCTCCCTGACTAGAGATGGTACCTGAAAAAGGTGAGTTAAAAGTGGGAGGGGACCTCTGGGTCCTGCCCATCCCAGAATTCTCCTGGACCGGTGCTGGAAACCCCCTACAGCTGCTGCGAAACCCATCATTTTGATTTAGAATGAAATTGATTTGTTTGTCGACCATGAGGACAGATGGAGTCAATGTTGCCAAAAAATGGAGGGATTTGGCTGTGAACATCTTATATTCTAGCCACAAGATTTATATCAGAGTATAACATGGAGCTGTAAAATGTAGAGAGAGAGTGAAGTGTGGTCACACTTTTCCCTACTTCCCTCTGGCAGACAAACGACATGCAGATTTTAAAAGAAAAAGCTAAGGCTCTGGATTTAAGACTCAGATGTTAAGGACAAAATGATTTAACCTCCTCACTGGAATATTCCAAAATGCTATTCTAAATGTTGATTTGCTCAGAATTAGAACTGAACTCTGTTGCTAGCTCATTTGAGAGGAAAACTGAGTGCAAAGAACAAAGGCCCTGCCCAGGGTCACCTTGGGGGACGCTCCCTGGACCTGCTGTCAGGAGAACTGTGCTCTAAACTGTACTTTGATGGCTCATCTCTTTTGCCTCTGTTTCTCAACAGAAGTGTCAAACTAACACCAGCCCTTGCTCTCTGACAAGACGGTGGTGAAGCGCAAAGAACACTGTACGTTTGAAAAAGTTCATAGCACTACTAAGATATGATATCATTGTGACTGTAGCCATATTAACAGAATTTCAGCTCCATTCTTTCTTTAAATGCCTAATGTTTAAAATTAAAATATTAAAATAAATGTTTGTCTAGGTCTGAAAGAACTCACGGAAAACTCATCTTTCAGCCATAGAGTAACCCAGATGCCCTGGAAGGTCTCTCACCCCTGAAATGCCGGGCAAGATGGGCTCCAGTGCCACTGTGAATTCTAGTCCTGCCATCTTTGGAGCCTTGAGACCCTCTGTAGGATTCTTGTGTTTTCCAGAATCTTCTCATGGTGTCTTCTCTCCTGAGTTCCTGCTTCTTTGTGTTGAAGATTTGGGGAGGGTGGATGGGGCAGAGACAGGGAATACAGACAGGTTTTGCAAATGACATATTTGATAAAGGGTTAGTCTCCAAAATATATAAAGAACTTAAACAACTCAACACCCCCCCCAAAATAATCCAATTTAAAAATGGATAAAAGATGTGAACAGACATTTCTCCAAAGAAGGCATACAGATAGTAAATAGACACAGAAATAGATGTGCAACGTCACTCATCATTGGTGAAATGCAAATCAAAACCACATGAGATACCACCTCATACCTATCACAATGGCTAAAACCAACAACACAAGAAACAAGTATTGACGAGGATGTGGAGAAAAAGGAACCCTCGTGCACTGTTGGTGGGAGTGCACGCTGGTGCAGCCACTCTGGAAAACAGCATGCAGCTTCCTCAAAAAATTAAAAATAGAACCACCATATGATCTCGTAATCACACTACTAGGTATTTACCCAAAGAATACAAAAACACTAATTCAAAAGGATATGTGTACCCCTCTGTTTATGGCAGCATTATTTACAATAGCTACAGTACCGAAGGAGCCCAACCGTCCATCGATAGATGAATGGGTAAAGAAGAAGTCGTATTATCTGCAATGGAATATTACTCAACCAGAAGAAAGTATGAAACCTGGCCACTTGTGACAACAAGATCTAGAGAGCTTAATGCTAAGTGAAATTAAGTCCGAGAAATCAAATATGATTTTACTCATATGAGGAATTTAAGAAAACAAAGGGGGGAAAAGAGACAAACCAAAAAACAGACTCTTCACTATCAAGAACAAACAGATGGTTACCAGAGGGGAGGTGGGTGGGTGAATGGGTGAAATACAGGGGATTAAGAGCACACTTACCAGGAGGAGCACCGAGTAATGTACAGAACTGTTGAATCACTATATTGTACTCCTGAGACTAATATAACACTGTTTGCTAACTACACTGGAATTAAAATAATTTTTTTTTTTTAAAGACAGGTTTTACAGCACAACACAAAAGCTTTCACAGGGGAGGCTGGCCCCCACCTCCCCTAGTCCTTTTTCTTCTGCCTCCCTTCTTAGCTCTTCGTGTGTCTCCCCCTTCCCTTCGGGAGCAAACCTCTCGAATCTTGTGCAATGTCTCCAGAGGAGTGACTTCCCTTCCTGATATCTTGGTGCTGGCTGACATCCCAAGGGTCTCACCCCACCCGAGCAGTTTCATCAAGGCATTTTTTTCAAACAGAGGCCTTTTTTTCTTAAGAGGAGTTCAGACGGCAGCTGTCAAGATAAAGACACGGGGCTAAAGCAGCACCCCTGGGAGAACAAACCTGTTCTCAGAATGTGGTTCTCTCCCCTGACAGCATCGGCATCAGCCCGCACCTGGTTAGAGGTACAGATTTGGGGCGGCAGACCTATAACATCAGAAACTCTGAAAGCACAGCCCGGTGATGGGCATTTTTACAAGCCTCCAGAAGATTCCGATGCTGGTTGATTGGGAGAATCACTGAATGCTCTGAAGACGGTCAGCGTGTCTATGGAACCTAGCATGCGGCACAGAGGCTGACGTGTAGCACGTTCCAGTAAGTGCTCGTGAAAGAACCGAGTAGACAAAGTGCTGTGTGCCCAGCTCTCGGATGCCAAGTGAAGAGGAAGAGGAAGCCATATGAAATGCAATTTCTGCTCTTGTGACTTCAAACCAGCCACGAGAAAGCAATGCGTGAGCTTGTGGTCTTAGAGCAACAGGTCAACTTACAGATATTCAACCTGTGTTTTGGGGGATGCAGATGGGGAAACAGAGACTGCATGCGACTTGGGGTGTCGAAGAAGCAGGACCTGCCCAGGACACAGCTCTCCGGGTATCCTGGCCTCCAGGTTGTCCTGGGATTTCCTGCCTCCACAGCCCCTCTGTGGTGGAGGGTGATTAACGGCTGAATTTCGTGGTTCGGCCTTGAATCCGCCAGGGCTCTCAGGGAGAACTCAGTGTGGGCTGGAGGAGTTAGAGAAGGTTGTGCCCCTGATGGGGAACTCGTGCTGGGCTTCTTTTCAGAACAAGAGAGATCTGGATGAGCAGAGATTTATAGGATTTTCTTTTCCGGTTTTGGTAACTTTCCAAAGCGTGGAGAGAAAACGTGTAGCAAGCTTTTCTTTAGTGGACATAAATTGTATTTGTCCAAAGAAGGAAGCTAGATCCAAACAGCCAAACAAAGATGTAGGCCAGACCCGCAGGCCTCACATGAAACTGTGGCTGGGCTCTTGGCACACAGCCCCTTGGCAGGTAAGTCCCCAAAAGGCCCGGTCTCCTCCATTCCCAGCATGCCCCTCAAGGGTGGTCAGGCCACGGTTCGCCTTTCTCTTCACCTTGACGGTGCTCTTAGCTTTCTCATGTCTCTCTTCTTAGGCATGTCTGTCCCTCCTTTCTTGTCCATCCTTTTGTCCATCCTTTCTTGATTAATTCAGCAGCAAAGTCTGACGATTTCTTTGACTTAGAAGTTCCCCACCCATATGTCTGCGCCGCTGCCAGCAAAAGGTCCTCTAAGGAGCCGTAACCTTGGAGTACTTGCAGTGTCCATGAAGGAGAGTGGGAGGTGTGAAAAAGCCAAGCGAAACCTTGACCATTTCCCTTCAAAGAAAGCAGGCTGGAGACCAGGAACAAAAAATGCTAACTTCACTAATTTTGGAAAGAATGTGACTAACCTTCAACCTACAGCATATCGGAAGCAGGAGAGCCTGTAAGGGACATTTATCATGAAACCTCTAGCAGCAAAATCTGACATACCGCATGCATGCATGCATGAATGAATGGAAAGAGGAACAGAAAAGTGCCTGTAGAGCTCTTCAAGCACCTGAGGTGTAAAACACCCGTGCACGAGCTGATACTTGTCTTTCAACAGTATGATAGTGTGGTGAGCTCTAGGGACCCCACCTGATTGATAACAAGTGACTTTGTTAGAATCTTTGTTAAACTAGAGATACATACAGTCTGCTTAGCTACCTAGGTCATAAAATAAACTAATCCACAAAAGAAACAGCTAGCTGAAATTGGGACTAACTACAAATCGTCTAGAATTGCAGTTGATCTGATTTGTTAAAAACATCGGCTGCAAAAAAAAAAAAAAAAGAGCCTTTCTGGGTTAGACTCCAGAACAAGCCCAAGCAATTATGCTGATCACATAGCAAGGAGATACCTGTGTATTCCAACATCAGCAAATACAGCATGGCTGCCTCCTGGGGACGATAGCATACTTCTGAAGGTCACTGAACATCTTCTGACCAGAAATCCAGATATCTTAAATAGTTAGGCAGCAATGTACTTCAGTTAAAAAACACTGTCTTTCATCTAATTTTTTTTTAAGATTTTATTTATTTATTTGACAGAGAGAGACAGCCAGCGAGAGATGGAACACAAGCAGGGGGAGTGGGAGAGGAAGAAGGAGGCTCCCAGCAGAGCAGGGAGCCTGATGGGAGGCTCGATCCCAGGACCCTGGGATCATGTGCTGAGCCGAAGGCAGACACTTAACGAATGAGCCACCCAGGCGCCCCCTTTCATCTAATTTTTAAAAAGATTTTATTTCGTTTATTCAAGAGAGAGAGAGCACAAGCAGGGTGAGGGCCAGATGGAGAAGCAGACTCCCTGTTGAGCAGAGAGCCTGACGTGGGGCTTGATCCTAGGACCTGGAGATCATGACCTGAGCCAAAGGCAGATGCTTCACCAACTGAGCCACCCAGGTGTCCCTTTTATCTAATTTTTTACAGGTCAGCTCACTTGGCCTTTCTGTGCACTTTTTGAGCAATTCCTGGAAAAGGGTCAACATCCCAGTAATGAAGCTGCCATGGGGCTTCTGTGGTGACCGGGATCCCTGCAACAAACCCGAACACTGCCCACAGCTCAGAGAAGTCTAATTCTCAGCCTGAAAAAATAATCCAAAGTTACATATTTCTCCCCTTAGAGGCCCTAGGAACTAATCACATTAAAATGAAGTTCAAAGGAGATTCTTGGGATTTCTGACCACGGTGTCCTGGGTAATCCGGGGTCTCAATTATCCAGGCATCTGCCCACCTTCAGTGCGCAGAGGTCGGGGATCACAAATAGTAAGCCCCATTGATCCCACGTGATTGAAGAAAGAAGAATTCTAGCTCATCGTCTATTCATTTCAACAGCTACTTCCTCAGCGCTATTAATATCGCTCTCATAGTTTCTGTTCACGTCTGGCTTCCCCGACTATCCTATGAGCTCCTATAGGATGCAATTTCTTCACGCACTTCCTAAGGGGTACTCAGTGCCTGACGCCAGGAGACATTTAATGAAGGTGTGTTAAATGAATAAATTAATTTTTCACATGCAAAAACAATGCAATTCACACTTAAAATTTGCCAAATATCATTTCATCTCGAGTTCTCGCAACATATTAAAACTTGGTACAGTTGAACCTATATTGATTAAATGTATCTATTCTAGGTCAGTTATTTGTGTCAGATGCTGGCAAATTCTTAACAAGCAACACGACTCTGAAGAGCTCTGAGTCTAGATGGGGTAATAACTAGCATTTTCCAATGTTTGCACTGTGTGCTATCTGGTCACGTCTTTTCTCAATTCGGAGGCATTCTCTTCCTTTTCCTTATGTGGGCATCTGGGCTCAAGAGGGGAAATGAATCACCTGAACTCGCATTGCTCAAGAAAGAAGCAGGAGTGGGATTCAAATGCAGGACTTTTGATTCTATATCCCATGTGCCAGAATTCCTTCTGACTTAATGTCCCTAAGCACAAAGACACCGGTATTAGACTAAGGGAGCTGACTTGAAATCAACTCTGGTCTCAGCACATTGTGGAAGCTACTTTTTAACACTCAGTCTCACATCCACATGCCCACCTCACTGCTTCTCTCCTCTCCACACCCACCCCCAGCTTCTCTTACACACAGCAGCAGACACGGAGGAGAACACTTCTTACCTCACCGTGACAGTTGGTTAGATTCCTGATACATGGAAATTTCCTCATGGGAGTAACATCGAAACACATTCATGCAAAGCGTTATTACAGAATTCACAGTGATTTTTTTTAACAGTATCGATCACCTGAAAGTACCCTTGAGAAAGGAACTTTATGTGATTTTATAAGACTGACTGGCGCTAGAGGCAATGTTCCTGCTGTTGGTCCCCATTTGTCAACCGAGCTACAGAGGTTGTGGGAGGTGAGGCTCGGGCCTGGGTTCTCTACGACACTCAGCCTGGAGGACAGACTCGTTCTTGAACGTCTCCTTCCACCAAGAAATACTCTCCTGAGTGCAAGTCAGACTTCTCTGACTGCATCTGCCTGGCCCTGAAAGGTTTAGTGCTGTTACTTGAAAGGAAATGCTTATTATTATTACTATTATTCTCAGATTGGTCCCCAAGGAAGAGAAAAAATGGATCCAGAGCCAAATGTTTATTCAAGCAAGATGAGAAAACTCAAGCCACATAGGGGAGAAATCTATTTCTTGCCAAGGGGACAGGCAGAGGCTACAAAAAGTAAGATACTGTGATGCTTACATTGCACATTAAAGTAGAATCCTCTCCTTCAACTTCCCAAACTCTACTCGTAGTCACCCTGAGTCTCATTTTAGCGAATCTATCCAATTTCGCTAATCTGCACTTTATACATTTGGCAGTGAATTTGTGTTTAAGCGATCTTCAAAAACTCTCTAACCCTCAGCAACCACGATGCCTAAAGCAGAGTTGGGGACGCAGAAAAGGGTCATCTCTAGTCTTACGGGACCAAAATGCCGACACAGGCCCGGGTGGTTTCCTGTGTGACACCCACAATCATTCTAGGTGGGGAAACAGAATACATCAGAAAAGCAAAAAACCCAGTGCTCTCTGCTCCCAAAGAACTAACAAGCCAGGCGGGAAGGCAAGATCTAAACAAAGCCAACAGCACTAGAGGGGTCGAACGACGAGAAAGCCAACAAAGTGAACAATGACACACAGCGACTGCTGTACATTCAAGAAAGACCATAATGTCCCACCAAAAAAAAAAAAAAAAATGTATGGCAAGAGTAGTGGTTTTCATCACAGCCACAGAGCTCACTCCTGTTGAAAAGGAGCAGAGGTGTTTGCTACGGGGTGGCATGGACGGCAGGTATGGTTGACGTGGCGAGAAGCGGAGGCTGTTTCAGCCCACGAGCTGCGC
Source organism: Ursus maritimus (assembly GCF_017311325.1). Lineage (NCBI taxonomy): Eukaryota > Metazoa > Chordata > Mammalia > Carnivora > Ursidae > Ursus > Ursus maritimus. The sequence continues at coordinate 53,826,966 of NW_024423675.1, forward strand.
CTGCTGCTTGCCATACTGGGGACACTGTGTGTTACTCTCGTCCTGCTACGAGTCATGCAAATTGTTCCATTCATTTTCTGATCCTCCTTACTTCCAAGCCGGTGTCCCAAGAAGACATATGGCTTTTTTCCCCCATTTTAACACATTGTTCTTTTTTATAGGACATTAAAAAAAAAAAAAGCAGCAGCAAAAATGTGTCCTGTGTCTTGTTTTAGGGACAGAAGGTAAAATTAGGCAGTTTCCACATGTTGGTTCCTCTGCAGTGTGTGCCCTGTAGCTCCGGGGGGTGGGGGGGGCAGGCCCTGCTCCAGGCTGTTGGGAGAAGGGGAAGTCTGGCCTCCTTATAGCCAAGCTGGTCTCAGATCCCAGCCACTCCCCTGGCCCTTGCTCAAGCCCCAAATACTGCAGGTTCCTGCCCTTCTCCCCTCTCCCAGACCATTCCCTGAGTCTCCTGTAGTTTAGAGGAGAAGAATGTGTTTACTTTTACAATGAGGACCCTGAGCCTGAAACAGGATTGGCTGCTCTTATTAAAGCAGACATTTGGGCCAAACAGGGCCTATCCTGAGAGGAAATACACAAGTTTTAATAACTAAAAAGCTGTACTGTTGGCTGTGAATGATAACATACAAGGGTGTTTTCAAATAACTTTAAGACCTCTTGCTGTTGGAGGACAGACTACCTTGGCTGTTTATTAGATCCAATTGCAAGTAGAAACTACTCTTGAAAAAAATGCAGCTGTCTATAGTCCAAAACCATGGAAACCAGCTCTCTCTGCAAACAATGAGCCTGCTTCCAGCCAAGGCAGCGAGAGATTCTCATTTCTCATGATTCTCTTCCAAATCCCAAACAGCAAATGCCTTTAAAATGCACAAAAGAGCAAGGAGCCTACTGAATTGGCGATTATTCCTGTTCTTTTTCAGTAAAGGGGGAGAAGGCATAAAAGATCTGTGTTTTGCTACTTTGGGATTTCTAAAGACAAGATGGCCTCAGGACAAGTTAACCCTCTGTGGAGAGGACCCCATGGAGCTGCAGAGGGAGAGTATTTGGCGTTTTCCTGAGCAAGGTATGTTTTCTTTCTCGGCAAAGGCTTTGTTCCAGGGGGAAAACGACATGTACTAGTTCCAGAATGAACCCCATAGAAACCACACTGCTTTCAACATGGTTACAGTCAGCACATAGTTTCTCAGTTATAAACCACCCTCCCCCTCATTCTCCAATCCCAGATAGTCCACGGTCTGCTTCCCAAACACGCTCTTGCAACAAATAGCGATAGCCCGTAGAAGTTGGAATTTTAAATATGCACCAAATTGCAGGTCATGTTATCAGAATCATCCTTTCAAGGTCTGACCTGCTCACCCAGGGGCCAACCCACGCAAAGCGGAGATAACTGAGGCCTGACGCTGGTGGAGGCTGTCCACGCCGACTCATCCTTTCTACCACGCTGCCTCCCCATGCCCACAGACCCACGGCAGGGTCCTTGTGACAAGGACCCTCTGTTCACACCAGCCCGCTGGCCAATGTGCACGTTCACATTGGGGCAGAAGTTAACAGCCCAGGATGGCTTGTTATCTCCTCCTGAGAAATTCTCCACTGCCCTGGAGCGGGTTAGGTCACCTCCTGTGTTCCCGAAAGATCTTGCACTCCTGCTGCCCTAGCATCTGTCACCCGCTCCCCATCCGCCACACGACTGGGAGCTCCATTCCATCTGCGGCTGGGCCACTGGTCCTCAGTTAAGCGCCCTGCCCATAGCAGACTCTCAGTGATCGTCGCCTGAATGTCTTTGGAAAGAGGATGTCCACAGAGACCCATGCTAACATCCGTTCATTAGAAATGAATCCCTACTGGTAGAATTTCTGTGAGAGAAGTATGAGTAAGAGAGACTTTTAGAGCAGAGGGAACTTGTGAAAACCCATCAAATAGGCACCCCCTTACCAGTCCTGTAACCTTCACAGTGTGCTGAAGCCCTCTGAGAATGTGATTAAATCTATGGCGCATCCTCGCACCAGAAAAAAATGTGCGCACAGAGCTATGCATGCAATCTTGCCCACAATTTCAAGAAATTAAAGGATCCATTGAAATATATTCCTGGGACCCCAGGCTAAGAACATCTGCTCCATCTTAACTGGATACTCTTCTCCATTTCTACGTTGGATTTCTAGCTGCCTGAGGGCAGGAAGGCAATCTTGGTCAGCCCCGTGTCTACCAGGAGTCCTCATCGTTGCCTGTACATAGCAGGGGCTCCGTAAACGGTCAGAGAAAAAGTGCACCGTACTGAGAAAAGGTGAAGAGTGGACTCTCAAGATCAGCAAAAGTTCTTATCTTAAGCCATCCATCAGGAGCTCCTGCACTTTCTTTCCCCCTGTCCGCGCCCACCCCCAAGAAACAGGAGCATCCCAATGACTCGCAGAGCAGGGGGTGCTCCTGATGCTGGCACACAGTGAGGGACCCGGGCACCTGCCCCAGACCAGTTGAACCTCAATGCACCATCATCTGTGGCAAGAGGACTTCCCTGAAGGGTACTTTGAAAACTCTTGGGGGCATTTTTTTGTTCTCACGATATTTAGGGATCACCGTCATTTTTTTGCAATGTGCAGGCAAATGCCACACAGCAGAGAATTGTACAAAGTCTCACATCACCTCCCAACGTGCCATCAGATATTTACGTAGGTGAAAATATGGCTATTGTCTTGTGATCCTGTTGTCACATACCATCACAAAGTAACTTGGCATGGGTTTAATGTACGCTGCATTTTTTGAGAATGCAGCTACCGCGGAAGTCAATGTATGATTGTACACTATTTGGTTTGGAACTTAATCAAGAGTTGTTCACCTTTTGAAAAATCACAATGCCAATGTCTACACCTCTGCTGGGATTTGCTCCCCAGCGCACCTGCAGCAGGCTGCTATGAGAGCTACAACAGTCACGGTGATTCGACCCAGACTTGCAAGCTTTGACCGCCTCTTCCCATCTTCTAGCGTCAGGATGCCTAAACATTTACCACTTACAGGCATATTCTTCTTTAAAATTATTTTTAGTATTTCTCCTTTATATTACAGTCAGGGTATCCCACTGATTTTTTAAATTATGTGATAAGTCAGTTTTATTACCTAGATATTTAGTTTCAAGAGAGTGAAAGGAAAATAAAAAGTTTGCTACAGAGGAGGGAAAAGTCTGACAGTGAACTGTGGCAAAGCCATTTAAATGGTGAATCATCAAGGATGCTCTTAACCGGGGCTCCTGGGTGGCTCAGTCGGTTAAGTGTCTGCCTTTGGCTCAGGTCATGATCTCCAGGTCCTGGGATGGAGCCCTTCGTCAGGCTCCCTGCTCAGCAAGGAGTCTGCTTCTCCCTCTCCCTCTGCCCCTTCTTCCACTCGTGTTCTCTCTTGCTCACTCACACTCTCGCTCTCTCAAATAAATAAATAAATAAATAAATAAATAACATCTTTAAAAAAAAAGGATACTCTTAACTGTAAGTAACAGTGCGCTAAACGTGGCTTAGACTGTAAAGACAATTTCTTCATAGAACAAGAAGCTCAGAGGTGGGTAGTTCCAACACTGTTTTAGTGGCTTCATGAGGCGGAAAAAAACCCAGGTGATCTCCATCTTTCCATCGACTGCCTCCCATGTGTTGGCATTTGTCGGCAGGCTTGGCCCTCCGTGGCTGCATGAAGACTGCAACCACTCCATTTGTAGCCAAAAGGCAGAGGCCCCAATTTTCCCTTGCATGGCTCTTTTATCAAAGAGGAAGAGTTTTTCTGGAAGTTCAGGGAAAGACTTCCTTGGATGCCCATGGCTGCAAGGGCAGCTGGGAAGGCCAGTCTTTTCATCATGAAGCAGAGGTGGGCTCTGCTGGCAAGGATGTGGGGGAAGGGCAGCTACTAGTTACAATCACATGCTTGCTATTCACTGTAGCGCCATGATTCACAAACAACAAACAAAACCCAGAGCAAACCGTAGCTTTCACATGATGCATCTGTATGCTTATACTTCAACTAGAGCATAACATTGTGCATGCGGACTCTGTTAAATGCTCTTAACTCTCCACGCCCCTTTTGTTCCTACTTGCCAGAATTTGATTCCAATGCAAAGTGGTATGTTCTCTGTTCAGAAAAAAATATAGAACTCTTGCAGTCTACTTTGAGGCTTTGCTGTGGATCTCAAATGAGAATTTGTGCAATTACACAAAACTCTTTACACATGCAAGATATTCTTAGTCTGATACCATCGATCCCAAAGAATACTTAAGGAGCAAAACTGTAAATTTATTTTAAACTCAGTTTCCCACCCTAATTAGGATTTACAATGGGATAAAAAAAAAATCTGCGTGAGATTGAAATTTGACAGCGTAACTCGCAAATTCAAAGTAGAGACCTGCTAGGCTGTCCTACTTGAATATTGAGAATGTGACCTTTTGGAAAAATACAGAACTAGACAAAAAAGAATCATTAGAGACTAAAAATACAGTGAGCAAAAACGAGAACAATCCGTCCTGTTTTCATCCACATCGACCACACTCTGTTCAAGACCTAGACCACAGTTTGGCAGTAGAGCAAAGAACAAGAAAGGACAGGCTCTTCCTACTGCTGCTGTATGGTATGGAAGCACTCTCTCGGGGCTACCCAGAGGGGCAGGGACACTGGTGACCACGTGTCTGGGCTTGCCCAAGAAGGCCCAGTGTACTCCTATTACTCCCACTCTAATTATTAATACCTCTCTTCCTTTCATCCTTGGAGGTGTCCTGGTTTGGGTGATACATTATAAATGGTCACCCCACTAACTGATACAAAATGAAACATCAACTCATGCCCAATCCCCCAGCTTTAGGGCTGGAGAGAATGAAGCTAAAAGGAGAAAGTTGTAGGGTTGGGAGTTGGGGCAGAAAAAGGTTAGCAGGGGGGAAAAAAAAGAGTCGACAAATTAAAATATAAAAAAATCAAGCCCCAGTTAAAAAGACCAGAACCCCAGAATGCCATTCCTTCAGGTAGTCTCCTCCACCACTGGGAAGGCTGGGGAGGGGGGGAGGAAAATCTCAAAACGGCCAGATGAATGGATGGTTTGTTTCCCTCCAAAGAGGCTTACAGCTGGACACCAGTAGTCCGAATACCAGCCCTGTTCCGCAGGCAGGCTCCTCAGGCCGCCAAGTGTTACAAGCCCTTCACAGAGTAGCGGATTTTAAAGGTGAATTGAAACTATTTTAAGATCCCTCTAGGGCAGCAGATGGACAGAATGACGGATTGTTACTACGGTGGAGTTATTTTCATTCCTGACCCAACCGTGCATATAGCACTGTAGGTTCATGACGGGTGGGGATTGCTCTCTGCGCAAGCAAGATGCGTTCTGTGAAATCGGCAAGGAGGGAGGGTGGGAACCAGATTACAGGTTCTTCTAAATGAAATTTAAAAATACTGACTAGGCCATACTAAGACTAGGCAAGCCCATGTGGAACTTTGCTTTGACCTTATCTTTGTGATTCAGTCGGGAGAGAGAGGAGTGACACAGACATGAAACTGTCCTTTCAGGAGTTATAGTCCGTAAGTAAAAAACTGAGACTTCTTTGGATTGGACCAATGCCACCAAATTCTTTTGCCAAAATAACAATAAATTTTGATATACCTCAGTGGTTAAGAGTTCCAGTTCCGGACCAGGTAGCTTTGATTCAAATCCCAGCCTCAGCAGTTACCAGTCACTTTAGGCAAGTTTCTTAACCTCTTTGTATCTCAGGGGATACAAATGGGGATAATTATCCCACCTGCCTCAAAAGGTTATTGAGAAGAGGTGATGAGTGAAATGTTTAGAATAGTGCCTGCTACATACTAGTGCTTGTTAATGTCAGTGTGGCTGTCACCATTATTAAATGTGTAACCACAGGATTCCATTGTAATCTCTTACATGGACAATTTACTATGCTCAAATTGGTGAGCCAGGGTCAAAGTTTTATTTTGTTTTGCTTTGCTTTGTTTTCAGTGACTAGCCAGTGCTATTTTTATAAGGGTCCCAGTTTCCCTTCCTTGAGTAGGCTAGTGGGGAGAAGGTTTGGGGAAGAACAGAGATACTATAAAACACAGTAACAGGGTTGTATAACTCCAGGGAGCTTCCATGCTGCCCTAGTTACAAAACACTGAGAGATGGAAGGGGTAAGATGTTGATAGCAATTAGGGAGAACTCCCCAAAGCTGGGAAGTTAAGACTAGAATGTTCTCATACTACAAACATCGGCTAAGAATTTATGCACAAAAGCACTTTACTAGGACCCTTCCATGTTACAAAGATGTATATAATGCCCAAGGAGCCCCTTTATTCATTCATCCATTCTGTAAATCTGTGAGCATGTATTAGGTAAGGCCAAGAACTGTTCTAGGGCTAGAGACAGAACAATGAATACGACAGGGCCCTAAGCTTCGGAGACTCTCCAAATATGAGGGACGCTGACCAATAACAATCAGATGTGACCTAGATATGCAATAGTTTGGGCAACTCAGGGAGCATAGAGAAAGGTGCCAAACTCAGTCATTTGACATGTGACAAGTCAATCTCAGGTTCTGGCACTGCAGAGACTAAGTATGGAAGAGTTTCAAAGGGCATAATTCCTCATTTGGTTCAGATTGAGAAGAGCAGGAAAAGCTCCAAGTCAATTTAGCATCGACAGCAAGAGAAAGGGGCATTGGATGAATCAAGGAATAAATAACACACCCAGGCTCTTTGCTGACAATCTGGTGAAGTCGGGGTTACTGATGTCTTTTGACAGGTGTGGAACCTAAAGCTGAGTGTTTAAGTAGCTTGGTCAAGGTCTCTAGCTGTGGAGCTGCGGAGCTGGGGGAAGCAGGTGGGTGTGGCTCCAAGCCTCGGTTTTTCCACTTCCAACTGGGGCTCAATTCCAGGAAGACTAATGGAGCCCAGCCAGGATATTGTGGAAGAAAAACTAAGAGCATATTGTTACATTCAGAGTGATAGTAATATGTTTAAAACTAGATCAAATTAGGAAACCGACAACGCCAGGTGTACCCAGGTGCGCTCAAGCCTGGATGACAATTCAAACAAATAAAATTCATCAGTAATGTCTCGATAAGCCCAAAGACAAAGCGCTCATTCATTCAGAGGGATAGAGCTGCCCAGTCAATCAGATTACTCGTGACCTCATGCTCCCTGAGACGCCCACCTGGCCCGAGGATTTATGCAAATGAGCACTGGCTAGTCATAAAAAATCTGTCTCCCCCAATCAGCAGGTTTAATTTGCCTTATTGGCACCCTTGCTAGTGCCGGTGGAGGGGCTCAGAGGGGTAAGGCTGAGGCCTCTGACATTTTTTGCTACAGTTCTGCTGTCATTAACTATATTTTTGGCAGAAAGAGCAGGAAGCGCCAAGGAGGAAAGGACAAGACCTGTATTTGAAAAAGCAAAACTTGTCCAGAAATCTCCAACAGACTTCTCCTTATGTGTCATTGGTTAGAGCTGAGTTTCCAGGGTCCCTCAAGTGAAAGGGAAGCTGGAAAATGGAGTTTCTCACTGGGCGCATGACGGCATCACACAAATTCCGTAAGAAAGAGATGCATGGAAAACAGCATTAAGCCAAGAGGGCTATAAAACACCGCCAGCAAGATCACGGATCTATGCCACCCCATGGGAGAACAGGCTTTCTCAGAGGGTGTGAGAGCCTCTCTTTTCGCTCATCAGACACGTCCCAACGCCTCCCTGTGCCAGGCACTGTGTGAGGCTCTGGGCAGGAGCAGCGCACGAGGCAGAAGCTTCGAGAAGCTTGGTGCTCAATGAGGAGATACACGTGTGCACACGCAATCTCAGTATGCCCAGGTTCTGATTTCCAGTGCGATGGCCTGGGAGTCATGGAAGCATCAGGACGCATATAAAGATTTACACCAAAATTTAAGGCTAGAGAGATGTTTCAGCAGGTTGAAAAATTGTTGGTGTTCTCCTTGCTCATCACATTATCACGAAGAGCAAACATACCATTTATGGAAAACTTGCGGATTGAAATTGCTTGTTTCTAAAAATGCTTAATTATAAAGCCTCAGAATTCACTAACGAGGGCTGATCACATGGCAGATCACTCTTTCACCATTGCTGCGCTGTGCTCCACGGTCTCCATCGCCGGAATGTTTGCACAGAAGATTCCGTGCTCTTCCAAACTCGGCACTGTCATCTTGGTGACATCTCTCAATGAGGTGAGCTACGTGGCCAGTATCATAACGCCTTTGCAACTTGTAACTTTTACTGACTCCAGTCAGGATTTGATTTTCAGTCGTGTTTAATCTGAAAGCCCGTGTGCAATGGTCATTGGCATTTTCTGATTACACATCCACTCAAAAGTGTAAAAACTCTCAAAAAATATGGATCCCTAGAGCACAGGGGCTGACTCCTGACCAGGCCAGCGACACTGTCGTGAGAGGCCCCAGAAGTGGCTCTAGGTGGGGAGGCTGCCCTGTCATGCTGGCAGGAGTCTCTCTTTCTCCAAGTTTGCTTGCACCAGGCAGCAGGTAAGAGACCGCAAAACCTTTGCCAGGCAGTTTACATCACATGGCCCTTAAATGTGTGTGTTCACGCCCACATGTGCCCGGGTGCCCATGTACGTTCATTTGAAATTTTTACTTTTTAAAATATTTCATTCTGAAAAGGAAGCCTAGGGTGTGATATTTCCATAGGGGTCAGCAGCGCGATAGGAACCCAAAGGAGGCGCATTGTGTTTGAGGGGTCAATCAAGACCCCGCAGGGGGTGTGGTATCTGAGCTGACGCTTGGAGGATTTTGAACTCCCTTCCTTGGACGCCCACCCCCTACCTGTTTCTGCAACCCCATCCTGGACACTGGGGAGCAAAGCCTTCCTGATGGAGACAGGAGGCAGGGTGGAAGTGGGGGTGGCGGGCCCCAGCCTCACGGCAGCCAAACTCCTCCCAGATGCGGTTCATTTTGCTTTGTGTTGATTGCTTCAGCCTGAAGTTCAGGCAGTGACCTTTCCAAGGCTTGCCCAGGCCTGAGCTTCACTGGGGACACCTAGGATTGTGACCCTCTCCATCTCTCCACCTGGAAGCGGAGGGTTGTTTTTTTTCCCTTCTGCACAGGAATGGCTTCTACTCATTATCGAGATTTCCATGACAGCTTTTAAATGTCAGTTTTGTGAGTTTTAGCGCAAAACATTTGAAAACAGTTTCCTTTTTGGCTTATCTACCATGGTTTGAAGACAGAGTTTGGTGTTTTTATTGTTTCTGACAGTCCTCGCTGCCCATTTCTCTTCCTAGTAGCCTAAGTATTTCCAAAGGGTTTTAACATGGGCTCCAGCTCTGTTCTGAGAAGGGGTTGAAAGCAAACACATTTCTGGTTCCAGCCCTGTCACCGCCTGTGCACCCTCCCAGGTGCAGGTGAGGACGGTTAGAGGAAGGCTGGGGTGGACACCTGGCAATCCTCAGTGGCCCAGAAGTAAGGCTGGGAGCACAAGCATACAATGGGGTCCCCCAGATGCCCAGAGCTGCGAAACGTTGAAGAATTCTTCGCAGATCTCCTAATTCCTCCCTGCACGCCCTTGCCAACGGATTCCCTTGCCACCCCCCTACCCCAGCCTCTCCCCGTCTACAACAAGCAGCTGCAGTCCGGGGACCTCGGTCAGGCTGGGAGATCAGGAGGAGACAGGATTAACATCCCTCCCCAGAGAACCCTGGGTCCTCCGCTCTTCTTTCTTCCCTCTTTGCTGATGTGCTCCTGTCGCTGGTTGGTTGTTCACTAGCGTGAAGGTGCTCACTTTCGTGTTCAGCCTATAGCATTGGGATGTTGCAGTATTACCCAAATGTCATGCTACTCCAGCGATCATTCTCAAGGAGCTGGAAGGCTTTTCAAGTGAAAATGTTGATCTTATCAGGAAGTAAATTGCTTACTTAGAAGGGAGGGTGTTTCATGCTGCACGGGACGGCTAGATTAATTCTCACTATTCTAGTCGGGGCCATTCAGTTTGCGAGACACGCTGCTGATTATGATGGGGCCCTGGGTTCCCTCCAGCTGGCCTGGTGAATGCTAACTCCAGGGGATTCAGGCTCTTATTGGGCCAAACTGGAGCTTCCCCTGGAAGCTCTTCCCACTGTGGACGGTTCCAGATGTGGGCTCTGGGTCAATTCTGAGGGGATTTCAGATTTAAAGACCTTAGGTAAAGCCCTATTACCCCTCATTTGTTCTTTCTCCTCCTCAGTCCCCAGGTTCCACCAAGGACACAAAGAAACTGTGACATGGGAATGTGACACGATTAAAAGCCTACTGTGTGCCAGGCTCCGTGCTAGGTGCTTTAGGCACTGTTTTTCTTCCAAGCCTCCAAAAAAACCTAGGAAATGGATCTTACTATAATTTCCATTTGGTAGATGAGGTGACAGTTTCAGAAAAGGTAACAATGTACATGACTTTTAAGAGTTAATCTGATTCCAAAACCTGTGCTCTTTCCAGTCACACTGTGCTGAGCCCTGAAAGTTCTAGATTTTCCTAAGATACTTGCATCGAGTATGGGCAGGGATGGAAGGGAGAAGACAGAAGAGACATCATATCTTAGGGCACCTGAGATAAGGTTCAGGACACCGGGGATGGATGCTACTGGAAGGAATTTTCTAGGAACTTATTCATGACCAGAACAAGGGTCACTGGTGGCTGTACAACCCTGCCGCCCCCCCCCCCAGAGGGCTGACATCCAGAAGGGCAGTGACAGGGGGTCCCTCAGCTCGTTTAGATATTTGATAAGAGCTAAGAGAAATCGCATCTTGACCTGCCCTAAGGTTCGGCAGATAAGGTTAAAGTGCTGAAGGTTAAAATTGCTTTGCTCCTGGGGGGAATCACATCAGCGCCAGGAATTTGCCACAGTTATCTCGTGTTCATCAAAACTAATATTGGTAGCTATCTCTCCCTTTTCTTCCCCGCAAATGACCTAGATTTAATCATCAGAAACAAGTGAACTGGAGTGTTTACGAGAGAAGAAAACACATTGGTGCCTTTTGCAAATAGCATTGGGGCAGAGAGGGTCTGCCCCCCCCAAACTGATCCCCACCAAGCAAAGATCCCCACAGTGGTCCTAGCAGTCTGTCCCCCCACCCCCACCAAAAAAAAAAAAAAGGAGGTGGGAATCTGCTGGTCAAATGAGCTCAGGTCCTCTTGCCTGTCACTCACTCCTGATCAGCATTAGGAGCCCCAATGACCTCTCTGGTCATTGCCCTTTGTGTTATGGCTCGAGGCAACATCATCAACCTGCAGAACAGGATCGCTGTGTCCACAGAGGTCTTTGCAATGTTTTAGCCAATGGCTACCAGATGCCCAGTTCTTTCATATCCTCCAAGGTAGCCATCCCACCAAATCTACCCAGGTCTCGTAGTTCTCCTGTGGGTGGTGGTTGGCCCTGAGGGAGGTAAGCATGACGATTCTCTCGACAGCACCTAGTTACAAAAATGAGGTGTTGTGGGAACTGTGGAGAAGATGTAGTAGAAGGGAAGATTCAGAGTATTGAGCCTCTGAAACAGTGAGTCAGTGAAATCTAAGCTCTTCTAGAAGAGTTTTGGAGTAGGTTGTACGACTTAACTTGAGGGAATAGGGTCCAATAGAGTGCTTCCCATCCTCTTTGGTGTCACAGTACAGAGAACGTGATCATATTTGAACCACACACTGAGGGACAAGGTAAAGAGGTATGGTGACTCAAAGCCAGAAGCAAAAGTCCAGGAAGCTCTGGAACCTTCAGCCACTCTGCCAGCCCGAGAACTGAGGGACCAAAGTCTGGGCACACCAGTGGGGAGCTCTGTACTAGTCCATAGGACAGTCTGATGAAAAGTCAGTGGAACCCAATCCTATGACCACTGATGTGGGTATTTCTCAGGCAGCTCGGGAAGCAACACAACTATTTGGGGTCTGGAACAACCTCTTAAACCCTCCCTCTCTGGGCCCAACCCCCACCCCAGTCTAATCCCCCAGCAATACTGAACTCCCGATGGCAAACAAGGGTCATTTTGAAGACACGTTATCAATTCTGTGTCTCTCAAAGAGCCGAATGTGAACAGTGCGCGGGAAGAGCATATGAAGGATGAGAATTTGTCTCTGATTCACGTCATTACTGGACGTTTAGTACATAATCTCTTCTTTTCATGAAATCTTTGAAAGAGGGGGCTCTATTTTGAAATGTGACATCCACCAAAAAGTCTAAGGCTATAACCTCTATTGTATTTTGGATAATCTCCACCTTGCCACATCTTAGGTCTAATGTAAAGCCATTTTTAAGTGGTCATATTTTTTATAATTTATTTTACCTTCAATTAAAGTTACGATATAACTAAATATCACAAAGATATGAGATACCCTTGACTAAAGTGCAGAGGACCACTACAAAAAATAACTTAACCAAAGAAAAAAGTAACCTGAACTCGCTCGTATCTGTTTATCAAATTTTGTTTAATAAGTGGTTTTGATATGACCCAGAAATCCTACTCCTAGATTAATGTACCCAAGAGCAATTTGTGCATAGATCTGCCAAAAGATATATACAAGAATGTTTATAGCAGCTTTATTCCTAATAACTCCAAACTGGAAATAACCCATATATCCATCAATAAGGAAATGGGTAAATACATTGTGCTATATTCATATAATGGCATACAAACTAGCAATAAAGGCTACAGACCACTGAAGACAACATAGATGAATCTCAGGCATTATGTTGAGCAATAAGAGCCAGACACAAGAGAGTACGTACTGTATGATTTCAATTACACGATATTCAAGAACAGGGATCTGAGGTGGTAACCTCCAGATAGAAAACCAGGGATGGATTAGAGAGTGAACAAGGAACTTTCTGGACATGCGCTATGTCTTGATCTGAGCGGTGGTTACAAAGGTGTACACATACTTAAACATTGAGTAGCACACTCCAGATTGGTACAGTTTATGCACTTACTGTATGTATGTTACATCGCAATAAAAAAGAAAAATGGGCTTGACATGCATTTAGTGCCTAGGAAAATTCCCCCTAGCAACCTAACTTTCCCTTGTGTTAAAAATAATAACAAAGAAATAAAGCCAGAAGTTGAACCGGGCAAGGCAACCAGGCAAGGTCAGGACCCTCTGGGAATGAACATCATCACATCAGGATCTGTTGAAAAAACCATTGAGTGAAATCAGTAGATTTGCTGACCTGCTCCATCCTGAAGTCTCACCAGAGAGCTCATTCTACCCCTTCTGCCTTCCGCTTTCACATATTCGTATCTGGGGTTTGTTATGGGCTCAAGGGTGTCTCCACAATTCTTATGTTGAAGCCTTAACCCTCAATGTGACTGTATTTGGAGATAGGGTCTTTAAAGAGGTAATGCAGTCATTGCCTTTAAACCTTTAAAGGTTAAATGCAGTCATTAGGGTGGGCCCTAATCTAATCTGACTGGTGCCTTGATAAGATGAGATTTGGACAGAGACCCACACAGGGGAAAGACCATTTGAAGACAAAGGGAAAAGACGGCCATTTACAATCCAAGGAGAGAGGCCTCAGAGAGAATCAACCCTGCCAACATCTTGATCTAAGGCTTCTAGCCTCCAGAACTGTGGGAAAATTAACTTCCATGTTTAAGCCGCCCAATCCGGGGTACTTTGTTAGGGCACCCAAGCTAAGACAGGTTCTCTCCCTGGTTGAGACAACTCACATTCCCCCTCTTGCTTCCTGCCAGCTGTGCGTGCTTCACCTAAATAGCTTTATCCTTATGCTTAATCTGTGCCCAGACCTCAGGACATACTATGACCCAGGACATAACTCTGAGAACAAACCACTGTAGACAAATACAGGAGGTCCAAGCCCATTTTCTGAAAGAGGGAATAAAGAAGAGATCGGGGAATGGAGTTTAACACACAGTGACCCAAGCAGTGTCTCTGTCTCCTTCACTTCAAGCCTTCCTCAAAGAGACAGCAGTGTTCTGCCTGATTTGAGGACCTTTTTCAAAAAAGAGAGAAGTGAGTGATTGAGCAGAAGAGGGCTAGAGCATCAAAGGGCTGTGCTTTTTTATGTCAACATTTTTAAAGCCATGAGAGACTGACTTCTTCCAGGAAATGGGGTAGATGTAGTTTTTCCCATTCCATTTGCTAAGTCCAACTAGAAACCTCAGACTTTGTGTATAAAACCATGAGAGAAGAGGGCAAACGGGCTAGAGAACTTGGGACCCAATGACTGATACTGTGGTGAGTTCCCTGGGCTTCCATATTGTCCCATGTGTCCAGACATGGAGCTGAAAAAGCAGGTGACTGGGAAAACCCAAGTGCACCGAAAAAAGAAAGCTCACCTCTCGGGCCCAAGGACCAAGAAAGGGGCAGCCTAGTTAGGCAGGTTATTTTAGACAAAAACTGTTCTCTTCCAATCAAACACCACGGAGAAATCTGTGGCCCCACTCCTACCAGAAAAGGCCAGGTGGAGAGGCTAGACTTTCATCTTCACAAGCTGCAGTGGGGTGCCCTTCTCCCTGCCCTCCCCTGTCCTCATGAGGTGACACCACCACCCAGCAACGGCAGAATGGACTTTTTCACAAGTGCCTTAAAACTGGATATCGAGATAGACCATATCCTCGACCATTAAAAAAATTTTTTTGCAAGAAACTTAAAAGGCTTGAAATCATGCAGTGTGTACTCTGACCAGAATGGAATCAAACTAGAAATCAATAACAGAAAAATAACAGGAAAATGTCCAAACACTTGGAAAACAACAGTGGATTATTGTCTCCCTAGAGGATTCACTCTTTAATTATTATGTAATCTCCTTATGTCTTTTTAATTTTTTTTTTTGCTTTGAAGGCTACTTTATCTGATATTAATATAACTACTCCTACTTCCCTTTGATTGATGTTTGCATGATATATCTTTTTCCATTGTTTTTCCTTCCAACCTGCCTAAATCATTATATTTGAAGTGGGTTTCTTGTAGACAGCATATAGTTGGGTCATGTTTCTAAATTAACTTCGCTAACATCTTTTTTAATTGGTGTATTTAGACCCTGTACAAGCACCAAATGTTTTCCACTTAAGATCAGGAACAAGGCAAGGATGTCCACACCCACTACTCTAATTCAGGTGCTGCAAGTTCTAGCCAGTGCAGTAAAGCAAGAAAAGAAAAAACACACAGATCAGAAAGGAAGAAATAAAACTGTCCCTATTTGCAGATGACATGATTGTCTACATAAGAAACCCTAAGAATTTATTTTAAAAAAACTCCTAGAACTAATAAATGAGTTCATAGGATACAAAATAAACATACAAAAACCAATGGTGTTTCTATATATGAGCAATGAACATGTGGACACTGAAATTAAAAATACAATTCCATTTATAATCCAAAAAAAAAAAATGAAATACTCAGGTGTAAACCTAGCAAACCAGGCCTAAGATCTGTATACCGAAAACCACACGATACTGATGAGCAAAATCAAACAAGGTCTACATAAATAAACATACCTTGTTCATGGATCAGAAGACTTAACATAGTAAAGATATCCATTCTCCCCAAATTGATATACAGGCTTAATGCAATTTCTATCAAAATCCTAGCAAGATTTTTTGTAGATACAGAGTAAATATTACTCCAAAATGTGTATGAAATAGCAAAGGAAGTAGAATCGCTTTTTTAGAAAAGTGAAAAAGAAGAATAATGTGGGAGGAATCTGTCTGATTTCAAGACTTACTATGTAGAAAGTAATCTTATGCAGTAAATAACCAGAACTGTGTGGCACTGTTAGAGAACTAGGCACATAAAGCAATAAATAGAATGAGGAACCCAGAAATAGATTCACGCAAATATGCCCAACTGACTTTGGACAATGATGCCAAAAAAATTCAATGGAGTAAAGGTATTCTTTCCAACAAACGCTACCAGAGCAATTGGACGTCCAGACACACGAAAAATGAACTTAAGCCTCTGTCTCACACTTTCCACAGCAGTAAACTCAAGATGCACCACAGACTTCAATGTAAAAATATAAAATGTTTAGGAAAAAAGTAGAGGAAGATTTTGAGATTAAGAGCTAGGCAAAGACTTTTTAGACTTAACACCAAAAAACACAAATCATAAAAGAAAAATAGATCATTGGCTTTCATTAACACTGAAAACTTTTGCACTACCGAAAACCATGTTAAGAGAATGAAGAGACAAGCTACCGATGGTGAGAACATATTTGAAAACCACATATCCAGCGAACGACTAGTCTCTCAAATATAAAAAGTATTCTCAAATTCAACGGTTAAAAAAATTTCTCCTTAGAAAATGGGCAAAACACATGAAGCGATATTTCACAGAAGAGACCTACAGATGACACGCACGCATACAAGAAGACGTTCAGCATCTTTTGCTATTGGGGAAATGCAAACAAAAACCACAGTGAGGTATCACAGCACACTTGTCAGGACAGCCAGGATGCAGAGAAACTGTATTACTCACACGTTGCTGGTGGGAGTGCAAAACGGTACAGCCACTTTGGAAAACACTTCGGCAGTTGCTTAAAAAGAATAAACCTGCAACTACCATATGACTCAGCAATTGCACCGCTGGGCATTTATCCCAGAGAAATGAAACACGTTCACACAAAAACCTGGCACGAATGTTTATAGCGGTTTTATTCGTAACAGCCCCAAGCTGGAGAAAAACCTAGATGTCCTTCGGTGGGCGACTGGTTGAACAAACTGTGGTACACTCTCACCGTGGACCACTCCTCAGGAATGAAAAGGAGCGAACTACGGATACACGTAACAGCCTGGATGAATTTCTAGAGAATTAGGCTGAGTGAACAATTCAATCCTATACGTGATTCCATAGGTAACATTCTTGAAATGGCAAAATTATAAAAATGAAGAACAGACTATTGGTTGGCGTGGGGCAGTAGGGAGGGAAGTGAATTTGGCTCTAAAATTTCAACATGAGGGTTCCTGGGTGGCTCAGTTGGTGAGGCATCTGCCTCCTGGGATCGAGCCCCACATCGGGCTCCCTGCTCAGCGGGGAGTCAGCGTCTCTCTCTCCTTCTGCCACCTCCCCTGCTCATTCCCTCTCTCTCTCAAATAAATAAATAAAATCTTTAAAAACAAAAAAATTTTCAACGTAAGGGATCTTGCGCTGTTGGAAATGTTCTGTATCTGACTGTGTCACTATCAATATCTTGGCTGTGATATGGGACCACAGTTTTGTAGAATGTTACCGTTGGGGGGATATTGGTGAGGGGTATGTGGGATCTCTCTGTGTGGTTTCTTACAACTGCATGTGAATCTGCAGTTATTTCAAAAAGTTCAATTTAAAAAAAAGAGAGAGAGAGAGAGAGAGAGAGAGAAAGTTCGTGCCAACAATACCAGGAGAAAATTCTTGAGATAGACTCTGGTTATCATGCTGTTTGTGGTCCTGGTGCGTTTTATGAACACAGCCTTTCTTAGAGTTTAGTTTGTAATCATCCAATATGGAAAGGAAAGGATAAAACAATGACATCAATAGAGTGAACTTGTTTTGCCCATGTTAACTTGTTGCTCTCTGGACCCTCTCTGGACCCTTCAGTGAGAGCTGGAGGATCGCCCTCGGTAGTACTCAGAGTCGATCCAGAAGAGATCTGCCCAGCTGTGTACTGGCTTCTCCTTATAAACGTGCCACGAAGGAGAAGTGGATAGGATCCTGCTTTCATGTGCTCCTAATTCCCAGAAAGGAGGTTAAGTGTGACATGGACACATTTCAAGATCTGAAAACACTCCTTCAGTCAGACATCGAGCCCATCTCTGATGCTTTAAATGATAAAAGGAGCTCAGCTTTTGACTTCTTTTTTTTTTATAATTTTTATTTTGTTATGTTAGTCACCATACAGTACAGCCCCAGTTTTTGATGCAATGTTCCATGATTCATTATTTGCATATAACACCCAGTGCACCATGTAATACGTGCCCTCCTTAATACCCATCACCGGCCTATCCCAATCCCCCACCCCCCTCCCCTCTGAAGCCCTCAGTTTGTTTCCCAGAGTCCATAGTCTGTCATGGTTCATTCCCCCTTCTGTTTACCCCCCCTTCATTCTTCCCTTCCTTCTCCTACCGATCTCCCTATTTCTTATGTTCCATAAATGAGTGAAACCATATGATGATTGTCTTTCTCTGCTTGACTTATTTCACTCAGCATAATCTCCTCCAGTCCTGTCCATGTTACTGAAAATTCAGCTTTTGACTTCTGCAGTTTCATGATATCATTGGCCAACAGCTGGAGTGGAGCTAAGCACATGTGCCCAGAATACCAGGGAGGAAGTGTAGCCCACCCAGAGGTGGGCCATCAGAAGGACAGGACCCCAGGAAGAGCACAGGAAGTGATGGCCAGTGACAGCACACAGCCTCTACTTCTGGGATGTTGATGTCTAAGGAAATGCTCCTTTCTTGCCCTGCAGGTGAGGACATTAACATGACCTACCCTTGACATTGCTAGGAGGGAAGGAAATGGAGCAAAAGTCCAAGAAACATGGCTAGAAATTCTATGATCGCCATCTGACATCTGACCTCTGGCCTATGGCTTCAGTGCAGGACAACTGAAACCAGGATAGACAAGGTACACCATGGTATCTCTTCAATTTGTCACTGGATGCATGCCCCTGACATGGAGGACAGGAAGTACATACCCTCACACCCAGGGTGCAGCCTGAGACGATTCACGGCCCACTGAAAATGTCTTTGAGGTTGTGTGTTTGCATAAGACTCCATATCTGTTTTATCATTGCAAAAAATGATGTGCTGAATTATTCACCATCAAGCAACCTGACCCTTCAGAGAGAGGCCAAGCTCAACTCACGGCTTTGGGCAGAGAAGTCCCGTCACACTGGCTGAGCGTCTGGGCTCTGGAAGCGACCTGTCTGGATTCGGGTCCTGCCTCTGCCTTTTGCTAACTGATGACCTAGAGCAAGTTCCTCATCCTTTTGTGCCTCAGTTTCCTTATCTAAATAATGAGGATTACAGCAGTGCCTCCCCCATAGCATTGTGGAGAAGCTGAAAAAAGTTAAAATGCATCAAATATTTGGAACACATGCTCGATAAATGTTCATTTTTATCATTATGAATTATACTCTGGCAATTTACACCGGTACCTAGATCCCACTTGAAAAGCAGTAGATAACACAGCAAAGATAAATTTGCAAGGTAAAAAACCTGGAAAATTTATTTTTTAAAAAAATATTATTCATTTATTTGAGAGAGAGAGAGAGAGAGAGAGAGGCAGAGAGAACACAAGCAAGGGCAGCGGCAGGCAGAGGCAGAGGGAGAAACAGGCTCCCCGCTGAGCAGGGAGCCCAACACGGGGCTCGATCCCAGGACCCTGGGATCATGACCTGAGCTGAAGGCAGATGCTTCACAGACTGAGACACCCAGGCGCCCCTGGAAAATTATTCTTGTCTCTAGATAGTGGATATAGAGATACAGTAATCTGATTTTGTTGTATTGTCAAGAACATATGGGCACACTTGTACTACAGCTGCTTTAAAGTGAGAGTTCTGAATCCACTCAGTAATTAAAACTGTCTCCCTTTCTTCACCCAGCTGGCGAAGGATTTGCGCTCCGTGAAACATGGAATAACTCAAATGAGGAGACACAGAGTTTGGGCCCCGCGATTTTGTGTGTCAGCACTATCCATGCACCCCCCCCCCCATAACTGGATGGTCTACATTTTGACATGGCGGCACTCTCCATGTCCTCCACAGCACCTGCTTTGTTGTCTACTTTCCGGACATCTGCGAGGCTGTAGAGAATGTTAACAGGGTTCGAATGCGGGCCTTTTGTGGCAGGTTCTTAGCTGGAATGTGGTACAAAGAGAACCTTCTGAAGCTCGCCCAAGTTAAACACAGGATTTGTCGCATACACACGGCAGTGACATAAAACTGGTGTGTGACGGTGCTCCTGCTTTCTCTGAAGTGCGAGAGCCAGGCCCAACCCTCCAAGTGAGGGCCCCAGCAGGTCTGTATTGGGAGTGGCTGTACTAGCGAGTTACCTTTAAATCAAGCATCCTCAGAAGCCAGAATCCTTTGTTGTGTGCAAGGAACTGTCCCCAGCTGTTTTCTGTTTCCACCGAGGGCAGGACAGGAGGAAATAGAACGGATCAAACAGCACAGACAGGATTTAACTTAGATACGAGAGAAATGTCCTGACAGTGAGAATTCTTGAACAGTCGGGGAGAGCTACGTGGGGCACTTGAAGGCCCTCTTCTCTGAATATCTTTTTAAGATAACTCAGCATAGGCTGAGGGGAGAAGGCTGTCTGTGAATCGGTGATTGGCAGCCAACATTCCACAAAAGGGGGTACCCATTTAGGAGCTCCTGATTTTCTGAAATAGCGGTGGAAAATAAAAAGTCCTCCAGACTAAAAATTGCACCACATACTCCCATAATCTTGATTAATAGCTTTCCTTTTTAAAATGTAAATACTGCCAAGTGGTCACATGCATCAGCCGTTCCTAATGGTGTAAATCACCAGCATCGGATAATCTCCTAAAACCCAACCAGGATGCTTCCCCCAGGGAATGAAGTTTTAATGAGCCCAGGAAAAGGCTCCGGGGCCACCCTGAACTCTACACAGAGGTGGGCCCTGGGTGCCAGGAAAGGGGAGAGCTGCTGAAGTCAGAGAAGATAAAAGGGCAGGAACACCCCCAAATCACCCATCTTCTTCATGGTTTTATCAAAGTTCCTATCAACCCATACAACTGCTGAGGGACACTGAAGATCTTCTTCTTGGCCACCTCTGGCTCCATGCTCTGAATCCCAGGTGTGGGAAGATGGTCAGGATTCCTTCTGGACTCATCATTCTCTAATTCTGGGATGCCTCTATTTCCCAAAAAGTCACACACTCTGTCTTCAAGAGATGCTCTGAGAGTCCCATGGGGGAGGATCCCTAGATAAAGATAAAGTAGAATCATTGGCGATACATGGTATTGGGCCACCCTAGAAGGAATGAAACTTGTAGTGGGAAAATAGATTATATATAATTTAATAACAATAGCTGACATTTATGGAGAACTTAATATGTGCCAGGAAAATATGCCAAGTGCTTTTCATGTGTTATCTCATTTAATCTTCACAACAACGCTTTATCATCCCCATTCTGGAAAACCACGTGAGGAAACCATTACATTGAGAGGTTGGGAAATGTTCAAGGCCTCCCAACTGACAGGCGGAAACTAAACTCCGTGGGAATGTGCTGGTGGGCGTCCTTGCTCTCTTTTTTGAGCCACGTCTTTGGTTCTCTCTTCACTCATCTTTCCCACTGAGCTTGTGGGGTGAGACTGGATATGTCGAGATGGTCACCAAAGGAACCCCAGGAAAGAGAACGAGGAATAAGAAGCTTGGGCCAGATCAGGAACTCAGGAGAGAAGTCCTCAGCTTCTCAGTCACTTCCTCCTCGGGTAGTAGAAGGAGTAAAATCCCAAGGGCCAAAATTCTTGCTGCCACTTCTCTCTCCATGCCCGCCACAGACCACCCCCCTCATTCTAAGCCAGAACAAAGCTGTAAAATCTTTGTCAACACATACTGGCAATTAGAATGAAATCCTTTTTTTTTTTTTTTTTTAGTTTTTGCAATTCTTTTTTTTTTTTTAAGAGTTTTTTATTTATTTGACAGAGACAGAGACAGCCAGCGAGAGAGGGAACACAAGCATGGGGAGTGGGAGAGGAAGAAGCAGGCTTCCAGTGGAGGAGCCTGACATGGGGCTTGATCCCAGAACACTGGGACCACGCCCTGAGCCAAAGGCAGACGCTTAACGACTGAGCCACCCAGGCACCCCAGTTTTTGCCATTCTTGACCAGACACATGGCCTATTTTCTTTTAAGGCGTCTCAAACCCACATATAACTCAGGCATAACATCATCACAGCAGAGCTAGCCAGTAAATCACGACCAGATCAACAAAGGTATGACCAGCTGGTCATATGCAGCCCCGGAGCTTCTTCAGTGTCTCCTTCAACCCTCAGGTTATCCCTGGATAATGCACCCCCTTGTGCTGCCTGGGCCAATGAATGATGCCAGCAGAGGCAAATACCTATGTAAAGACAAGAGGATGCTGGAGAGGGGCCGGGGATCTTGGCCTCAAGTTGGCATTGGGTACCACTCCTGAATCTAGGCTGGGAGGTGGAGCAGAGCCTTTGTGAGAGTTTTCCCAGCCTCAGTCCAGTCCACAAACCAGCCAGAGGATCCTGTCACCAGCCAGAGGCAGAATGTCTGAGACCCTACACCAGGGACCTCTGTCCACTTTCCAAACATGGTGTTACCTTTTTTAATTAAAGTTCATTTAGCCCCAGTGAAACCAAACTCGGCTTCCAGATGCCTCTTTCTTGCTCTTCTTAACTCCTCAGGTCAAGAAGAAAAATAATTCTAGGGGCGCCTGGGTGGCTCAGTTGTTAAGCGTCTGCCTTTGGCTCAGGGCGTGATCCTGGTGTTCTGAGATCGAGCCCCGCATCAGGCTCCTCCGCTGGGAGCCTGCTTCTTCCTCTCCCACTCCCCTGCTTGTGTTCCCTCTCTCGCTGGCTGTCTCTCTCTCTCTGTCAAATAAATAAATAACATCTTTAAAAAAAAAAAAAAAAGAAAAGCAAAAGAATTCTAAAGAGCCAAAGAGCACCTGCCCACAGGAAATGTTTGCATGTCCAACGGACTTGAAATTTGTGCACAGAAGTGACTGAGAAGTAATTCTAGACATCGAAGAGGAAATGTTTCAGAAGAATGAAGAGTCTAGGGGGAGAGATGTAGAAGACGGAAAAGGGGTTTGGCAACCATCCTTGGCCACAGCAGACAGCATGGGTTTCTCCCTTTCTCTGTCTTCCTTGAAGGAAACTGCTCTAGCAGAGGCTGATGGCATTTCTTGGGTGGACAAAGCAGAACCGTGTGGTCATTGCTTTGCCTTTCAACTATTTCCCCTCAAGGAAACATGTTAATAAAGCAGTTATGGGTGGGTTTGAATTTTTCTTGGTGTTTGTTAAAGTGGCCAGCTAGCCAAATGTGGGGATTTCATTCTAAGTTCACCTTCTTACATCAAGTCCAGAAGAGTAACAATAGAGCTTTTCAGGGGGAAAAAAGACATTTTTCTACACTTAGGATATGACTTAAAATGCAGAAAAGGAAGATGGGGGGAAGAGTTGCCATGACTCTGGCAAGATGCTTACAATGAGAAAAAGAGGTACAAGCAGGAACCTCGAAAAAGGCCAAGAAAGACCATGAAAAAAGAAAAAAGAATAGGATCATGGAGCATGTCTGAACTTTGGGATCCACCATTTATTTCTTCTTCTATCTTTCCCATTGGCAAGGTTGAATTCAAGAGAATTAGGTGAGTAAAATGGCCCAATATTAATGTTTTAACTACTAAATGGGGCCTGATGTTTCTTCTTCATCATCATCATCATCATCATCGTCTGTATTCAAGTACCTGCTTGCTAATATGGTCCACACTTTCTGCATGATAACTTCGAGAGAGAAAACTTTTTAAAAGGAAAGATTTCTGGAGGAATCACAGGAGATGCTGCTGACCAGCTCTTGTCCGACTGTGGAAAGTCAGCGATGGGATGAGAGTACTTAGAATATATGAGAAGAGTTGAAGAGAGTTACTCCAGAAGAAAACACCTTGTGGTACCAACTCTGGAGCTTGTGGGTAGGTTTCTATTTTGAAGTCCTGGATTTCAGGTAAATAAAATGTTTCTTGCCAAGTAGCCTGACTCTCCATCAGGCAACTTTCATGGGTTTACAGCTCATTAGGAGCAGAAAGCCACTACAGAGGGTCTCGATGTGATCTGGAGGACTTCAAGAATGTAAAACTATCTATGTACTCAGTGATGCCTGGCTCTTGAATGAAAGAAGGGACAGTCTGGGGATTCTGGGGAAAAGATAGAGCATTAGTGGGCAATAAAAGCTGAGTTCCTGAAGTTTACACAGGGGTTTTGTACATCCTACATGTATACAAAGATAATGAACAAAGACGCTGAGTTTCTCCCTGCTAATTTCTTAACCTATCTAAAACAAACAATTAATGGGAAAGAAAACCTGTATAAACAAAATCTCCCGTGACTAGCCCATTAAAGAGAGAACTACACGTTTACTAGCTGCACATGAACAAACTGATCATCATTAGAAGGAAAGATAAGAAAAAGACCCCCCAAAAGGGGGGAATTCTAGATAAAGAACCATATTTCCTACAAACAAGTACGCAAACAAAATAGACCAGGCAAAAAAGCACTAGAGAAACAGGAGAGGAAGCTGAACAATGGCTTTATTGATTTAAGACATGTGGATTTCATTAGGAAAGCTGAATGCATAAAAATGGGTTGTGATATCTGAAACGAGGCAAGGAGCAAAATTAGGTCACACAACTCCTCGGACAGAAGGAAAGATGAATCTTTATTAGGTAACCGGACTCAGAGGTAGGAGGAAAAAAATAACTCTTTTCCTCCCCAACCCCCTTCCCTTTGGATAGTTTCTAAGCCTTCAAAGGTAAGTCTACATGTTGAATTGAAATGGCAAATCCCAGGGCCCCACTCTCTAACACAGCATCTGCGCTGCCAGAGAAACCCTGAGCCAGAAACTAGAGATTCCCCAGGAAAAACACTCACACTGATATGGAAATAAATAATGTAGAGATCAAAGCAACGCTTGTAAGATGTCCCAACGGCCCCAACACAAAGCTTCGGCTGAATGTGAAAGTAATAAAGTAGCAATAATAATATTTTTTCACTTGGGTCGACATTTTCCTCTTAAGAGCTCACAACCCATGGTAGCTAACACAAAGTTGATATGCTACTCATATGGGAGCCTCATTTTAATAATAATGACACAGAAGTGACGCTCACTGGACTGCTCAGATGCAACAATTTGTACTTCAACAAATACATAGAAAGTGCGACGGCAACCCTTTTGCTTAAACCTCTTAAATTCAATTTTGACCCTTTGGCTCAGCATGCTGAACCAAGGCAAAATTTCTAATTAAGAGAAATGGTCTTTTGAACCCTTATATCTTTCTTTCTGTCCTCTTTTTCTAGAACATTCTCGCTTTTATTTTGTGCCCTAGATGCCTTCTCCTGCATCCTACCAAAAACTGTGATCCGGTACACTGGCTCTTCCCTGACACTTTGTACATCCCTTTGGCCCAGGATCTTGTTCCTCTGAGACCAGCCCTCGGAAGGGCTCCTCACATCAACTGACACAGGAAGGAGTTACTGGTTTAGTGCTTTATCCTCATTGGATAATACTTACACATAAATGGTCACTTTAGATCATTTCAACACACAGTGTTATAAAGTGAGCTAAATAACTGTGGATGAATTTACTGACCAAAACATATACCGACTTTTATACCTTAGAAAAGCACATGAGTTTTTAGAGCACCTGACTTGTGCAAGGTACCTTGCTAAACTCTTTGAAACAAAACGGGCGAATATAACACTTCACCAACCTAGTCTCCAGTATTTAAGACAAAATGAGGAAAGAAAGCCAGGTAACTTTAATGCAAGGCTAGTATGCGGCATGAGGGAAGGATCTAGAGACCTGAGGTTGGGAAGGGCTCTCAAGGGCCTGGAGACAGATGCACAAAATGTTCCGAAGGTCAGATTTCAGAAGGTAGTTTGGAGAGCATCAGGGCAGACAAAAAAGCTTGAGTAAAGGTAGGAAGGGTCCTAATGGGAGCTTGTTCCTTTGACAGCCCTCAAGAATGTGCCAGGGATGGAAGGCCTCAATGGTGTAGATAAAAAACAGGGATCCCAGCGTTGGCCTTCCACTTCTCAGCCTCCCTGCCAACCAACATAGTCCCAGCTGTCACCCACTGGACTCCTAATGGAGGTGAGAGAGAGAGAGAGGTGTGTGGGAACAGAAAAGACTGGAAAGACATGTTGGGATTCCATATGCAGGTCCCAAATGCCAAGCCAAGAAATTTGAACCTAATTCCAAGGGTCTTAGGGAGCCCCAGAAAGCACAATAAATAACCTTTTCAGACTTACATACAATCAAGTGTGTGTGACTCTGTGTGTGTGCATGTGTGGTGTGTGCATGCCTAGGCGCGAGTGTGAAGTTGCAAATGAGAGCATATGTCTGTGTGTGCGTGAGAATGTGGGTGTGTAGGAGTACGTGTACATCTGTGTGTATGTGCATATGTCTAGATGGGGGGCGGTGAGTGTCACGTGTCTCAGCGTGCATGTTAATGGGTAGGCATGTGTATTAGCATGGGGGCGTGTGACAGGGCGAGGTGAATCAGTGACTGACTAGCTGACCATGGACATGGCCCCCATCCTGGGAGGGAGGACTGCCAGTCGAGAGCCTCCACTGCTCTGGGCAGGAGCCCCTCCCTGGCACGGATCCTCTCTGACACCTTTGCCCACCTGTGAAGGATGAAGATCAGTGAAGGACGGGTGTCCGTTCCCCTGTGCGCTTCCTCCCTTCAGGGAGGCAAGTCCTCCTTTTCCAGCCTTTCCTCTTCCTCATGCCCTAGTTTCTTAAATATGTCATATGTGACTGTGTGTGTGTGCATGTGTGTGTATATAGTGTGCATATGCAATTTTTAAAACCTAGGGCACGAGGAAGAGGTGTGTTATGGGGTCCTTTTGGGATCCTCTTCTTCAACCTGTCACTTACTAACAATGTGACCTTGGACAAGTCACATCATTCATTTTTTCATTCTACGAATGTTTGTGAAATGCCAAATGTACGCATAGCACTGTGCTTCTTGCTGGAGTGATTTTTTGTTTTAGGATTTATTCATTTATTTTAGGCTGCGAAAGAGAGAGAGCGCGCGGGGGTGGGGGAGGAGCAGAGGGAGAGAGAGAGAAAATCCTTAAGCAGCCTCCCCCCTGAGTGCAGAGCCCGAAGTGGGACTCGGTCCCAGGACCCTGAGATCATGACCTGAGCAGAAATCAAGAGCCTGCCATCTAACTGACTAATCCACTCAGGCGCCCCATTGCTGGAGTGATTTTAGGAACAAAGTAGATGTGGAGCTGACTATCTAGCTAGACATTAAAGCAAAGCATACAATCCAATACGTGGGAAATGGTCTGATTAGTTTAATTGGCATTGCATTGTGGGTAAATTTCACATGTCACATAAGCATTCAAGAGTCATTTGTATATTTTAAAAAATGACACAGATCTGTAACTACACATTGAGAAAAATGCTGTGAATCAAACATTTAGTGACCCGTGAGAGGAATATTTGGGCATCCTCTTTTCCTCTGGAGAAACCGGAGGAAGCTTCCTCGTCTGTGTACTGGGGGTCCTGGCACTGAACGTGTGAAGAGTAAGCACGCCTGTGCGTGTACCGCCACGCCTGATGAGACAGCAGTCATCATGACAGGATTGTGGTGGAGGCAGAACACTTAGGAATATATTCTATTGGCTCAGCTTATGGACGAAAGAGAAAGGACATTGGCTGGCAACAGGGGCCAGGGACGCAGCCGGGCTGGGAGAGCACAGCAACCACAGACCATCTTTTAGAAGCAAAATCATCCAAGGGCTGGCGCACCAATGGGAGAGCCACTGCAGAGCTGAGCCTGGACACCCCTAAGGACAGGCCAGTCCCCATGCTCCCAGTGCGGGGAAGGAGCTGTGTCGCCATGGGTCTCCCGGCATCCGGACCAGGCACTGCTCTGTACACAGCTCCATCTTGAAACACTACGGAGAAGCATGTATGACAGAATCCAATCCAGACATCCCTTCCCAGATTATGTCTCTGTCAAGTCCATCTCCAACTTCTGAAATGTTCAAAGAACTTGACCACACTATTCCATTACCTGAAAGCTCCTGGTGACAAGTGGGTACTCTGTTCACCGAATCAAATATACATAAAATAAAACTTAACATTTTCACCATCTTTTAAAAGATTTTATTTATTTATATATTTGAGAAAGAGAGAGAGAGCTCACACAAGCAGGGGGGAGGGGCAGAGGGAAAAGCAGACTCTCTGCTAAGCAGGGAGCCCAATGCAGGGGCAGGGCTCGATCCCAGGACTCCAGGATCATGACCTGAGCCGAAGGCAGACGCTTAACCAACTGAGCCACCCAGGCGCCCCGATTTGCACCATTTTTAAAGGCACTGTTCAGTGTCATTAAGTGTATTTGCATCGTTGAGCAACCTTCAAGGCATCCAGCTCCAGAACTCCTTTCATCAAAACTGACACTCTGGACCATTAAACAACAACTCCCATTCTCCCCTTCCCCTCCTCCCCACCCCAGTGACCATCTCATTTCTGCCTGTATGAATTCGACTGCTCCAGGTACCTCGTAGGAGTGGAATGACACCGTATGTGCGTCCCGCTAGCTGGACTCAGCATAATGTGCCAGTGGCTTTTAGAAGTTAATGCAGCTTCTACGAGTGTACGAGCCTAGGAAATAATTGAAATACGGAGCACATCTGGCCAGAGAGGCCTCAGAGCAGAGTGTGAAGAGGTGGGCAGCAGAAGCAGATGTCTGCTGTTGGAGCGTGGGTCTAGCCTTCCCAGCTGTGTGACTTGGGGCAAGTCACTGAAACTCTCTGTGCCTAGACTCCCCCACACGTAAAATGGAAATATTGACAGTGCATACCCTTGGGGCTACTGGGGGGGGGTCACATACTACATGTAAAACACTTACAAGAATGTCTGGCACCTAGCTGACATTGGACAAATACTGACATAATTCAAAACAAAGGACGTACATGAACATCTGTAAAATTATAGTTGATATTCTCACAAAACACTTAAATATTTTGAACCGATTATTATGTAAAAAGCAAAACAGTATACTCTCAAAAAGCATGTCTGGGAAAACTAAAGAGGCATTTTCTATTTGAGACATTGAAAGAAAAATGTGTTGAATACAACAGCCCTTGATCTTAGGAAAAGATGAAATCTAAAAGGAATTGAAGGAATCCAGACAGGTCTCCAAAAGATGTGCCCCAAACCTCCACCTGACAGAGTGGATAAAGCAGGTCCCACTCAAGAAGTAAAAAGAAAAACTTAAAACACTAGGTGCTGAAGCAAAATAGCTTAATATCACTAATATCCGCAGGTTGCAATTGGAACTATTATAAGCAGTGAATTCTCAAAGAGAGAAAATCCTCCTGCATATTTACAGAGATTTCCCCATTATTGAACAAAAAGATGGCTATTTATCTTAGAAAAGCTCGTTTTATGGATTCTAAAAAACTGAAAAGATCATTTGCTTATAGGCTTTGTAAACGAAATTCAATGCTCACATATTAACTTTCTCTTCCCCTTTTTTTTCTCAGTCAGAAGTCATCACGGTCACTGTGCGGCTCAACTTGACCGATCGTCTTCCAGAGGCCCAGCGTCTTCTCTCCCAAGCCTTCGGCAGGGAAGCCACACTGTCTCCACAGTGGGGCCAGGTGGCGGCCTTCCAACGCCATAGGTGAGATTTGCATCCCATCCCAGACTGGCTTTTTTTTTTCCCCATCCGTTTTACGGATTTGGCATAGAATTAGCTTTGGGATAGACCAAAATCAGAGGAGCCTAACGTAGTTTACTGGGAAGCCACTGAGAGGGTCATTTGGGTCAGCCCATGGGTTTCAGACTGGGGCAGCCAGAGGTCAAGTCCCTGCTCCCTTCTTGAGTCTGAATCAAGTGGTTCTTCACTTACAAGCAGGACTAGAAGGACAAAGAATGAAATTGCTTTGACCCTGCAGGGCCCATTGCAGAAATACCATTTTCTTTTTAGAGAGAATACTCATACTTTTCTCTTATCTTAAGCTTTCACTTGGCTCTTTTTGTGCTGTGCTGGCCCTCTCAGAGCCTGTTGTCTTATGGGGTTTTTCTGAAACGTTGACTCAAGAAGCACATGGAATACACTCTGACAAGTAAACCCCACGTCTCCACCATTCACTGAGGTGCTTTGTTTTCACGTATCACATACCTCATGCCTTACCCTAAGACTTTATTTGCTAATAAAGATTCAAGACTTCAGCCACAGGGAAAAGAAATGGAACCAGTGGAAATTAGTGGAATCCCAGTAAAAGGGAAAATATTTCATTAATTTTATTTTTAAAAAGCAGGCTTTCACGGGTACTAGAAAATTCCCCTACAGTTGTTTCATTAAAAAGCACGGTATGTGTCAGAGTATGAAAACAGGAAAGGGGGGAGAGAGTCGACGTTATTTGATCATCTCACTCAAGGGGAAATTTGTCTGAGATAAACAGTTCTCAGAAATAGCAATCATTTCATGAATCCGATGTTTTCAATGGTTGTGGTATCCTCCAAGTCAGCCTTGGACTAAAAGTCCACACTCTTTACGGTTACGAAAGGCAGGGTTAAGTCAGTGGACCCTCTTAGGACTTGAAAGAATGAACCTGGGGCCCAAAATGGTGAGGATTTCACTATGAGAGAGTAACCTCAATTTGTGGGGACTAGAAAAGACATCATTAAATTTTTGGCAATGATAGGGAAATTGAGAGATGATTTTAGGAAAAACATAGAAACATCCTTGGATTATTCAAAAGGATAAAATATTAACATTAGACTTAGTAATTAGATAGTCATAATAAAATTTCTAATGGAGCTACAAAAAGACTGGTTATAGAGTATATAACTTCCAGACTAGTGTGGGGGAGGAGTGGCGGGAAGCAGTACAGAGAAGAAATTTACTTCCTAAATTTATATAACCATTATATTACATATATATGTGTGTGTGTATATATATATGGAAAATTGAGGGGCCCCTGGATGGCTCAGTCAGTTAAGCATTCAACTCTTGATTTTGGCTCAGGTCGTGATCTCAGTGGTGAGATTGAGCCCCGTGTCGGGGAACTCTCTCTTCTCCTTCTGCCCCTCCCCTTCCTGCTCACACACTCTTTCTCAGATAAATAAATAAATAAAATCTTTTTTTTTTAAAAAAGGACAATTTGAAAATTACTGAACTAAGCATGCAATTTAAGAAGTTAACTATGAAAAACAATGTAATCCATCCAAAGAGATTAGAAACAATATAATTCATCCAAAGGGAGTAGAAAAAAGAAAAGAAAAGAAAGACAAGGGCAGAAATGAATGAAATGGGAAAAATAAAAACAATAGAGAGGATCCAGATGCCAGAGGTTGGATCTTTCAAAAGATAAATCAATGAATACTTGTCTAGCATAACTGATCAAGAAAAAAGAGAGAAGGTATAAATAAACAATATTAGGACGGGGTGGGGGGGGGGATGGGCCAAACCACAGATATAGAGGAGACTATAAAGATAAAAAAATATTATGAATAAGTTTATAAAATAAGTTGAAAACTTAGATGAAATGGACAATTTCCTAGAATGACTCAAGAAGTCATAAAAAATCTGAATGGTTTGGTAACTACAAACAAAATTAGACCAATAGTTTAAAATCTACCCACAATCAAATCAAGTCTAGCTGGTTTTACAGGTGAATTCTCCCAAAACTCAAGAACAGATATTTTCAATGTTACCAAACTCTTTCAGAAAGCAAAAAAAGAGGAAACATTACCTTAACTTACGTTACAAAACTAGTATAATTCTTTTTTGAAAACGGGGGGGGGGGGTGCTCACATAGGAGAATAGAAGCAAAAACCCTAGAGAAAATATTGTTACCCTGAATTCTATCTGTTGTGTACTAAATCATCATCAAGTTAGGTTTTATTTAGTGATGCAAGGTTACTGCGAACCCAGAAAAATCTGTTGATGTAATCGACATTATAGTTTAAAAGGAGGAGGGGAGATGATCTTCTAAATAGATTCAGAGGAAGCATTCAGTGAAATTCAATATGCAATTGAGTACGAAGAGAAGAGAATTTCCTTCCTCTGATCAAAGGTGCCCATAAAAAAATGACAATAAATACCTTGTTTTTGCTGAGATGTTAAAAAAAGTGTATCTTTTGAAATCAAGAGCAATTCAAGGACATGGGCATTCTCACTTCTATTCACTTGTTGTAGAAGTTTAAGTCTTCCTAAAGAAGCAAGAAAAAGATAAAAGATATAAGAATTGAAAAGGAAGAAACAAAATTAGTACTGTATGTAGATCATATGACTGTCTGCATAGAAGACCTGAAAAAAAATCTACCAATTGCTAATATTCAAGTTTCATTCTAGTATGGTTATTAGATATAATATCAATTTGTAAGAATTCACTGTACTCTCCATACCAATAACAAATATTTAGAGTTTTATGTTTTAAAGCGACACCATTCACAAGATCAAGAAATACATACGATACTTAGGAATAAATCCAAAAAACACTTTTCTGCAAAAAAATCTATAAATGTATATTTAAAAACATAAAAACATCTGTATAAATAGGAGGGCATACTAACTCCACAGGTTAGAAAGCATAATTTTCCAAAGATGTCGGTTCTTATACAAGGGTTTTATAGATTTAATGAAAGTCCAGCTGAAATCCCTAAATGATTTTTCTTGGAAGTTGACAAACGAATTCTAAAATTTACATAAAAGGGCAAAGAATTTATTAAAGTCAAAACCTCTTGAAGATAAAGAAGATAGGAGGACATCCTCAACCAGACAGCAAAGCTCACTACAATGCTACAGTAATCAAGATAATGTGATCTGTCTTCATGGAATAGACATAACAGACCAATGGGACAGACTAACATGCCTAGACTCAGACCCGTGCACGTGTAAAAACTGACATTTGTTGGAAGTGGCATTACAGAGGGAGCTTGGAGTATTTCCAGATGGTGTGGAACTCTTAACTATCTCTATAAAAAACTATATTGGATATCTACCTCATAACTTACTCAAAAACTAATTCCTGAAGGATCAAGAAAATAAATGGAGAAAGCAAAATTTTGAAAACTTTAGAAGACTATCCCTACTCTTAAGAAACATACACTGAAGTATTTAGGGGTGAAGGGTCATGATTGATCTCCCTTACTTTTAAATGTTTCAAGAGAAAA
Organism: Ursus maritimus; assembly: GCF_017311325.1. NCBI lineage: Eukaryota > Metazoa > Chordata > Mammalia > Carnivora > Ursidae > Ursus > Ursus maritimus. The sequence continues at coordinate 53,859,801 of NW_024423675.1, forward strand.
AGAGAGAAAAAATGGTGAGAGAGAGAATGCAAATGAAGATAAAATGTAAACAATATAGGAAGCCGGGGATAGGGTTTCCTGAGTGCCCTTAGTGCAACTTTACCCCTTCCATTTATCTATGAGCTTGGAGATATTTCCAAATAAAAAGCCTGTTTCCTTTTGCAAAAATCCTTTAGAAGAAGATACAGGAAACAATCTTTATCACCTTGGGGTACAGAAGCCATTCTCGAATACAACTCAGTAGGTGAAAATCATGAAGGAAAATATTGATAAAATACAAACAAAAATGTCCAGTCATTAAAAGATACTATAAAGAGAGTACAAAATACACGCCATTAACTGGGAGAAGATATGTGCCACACACAAAACTGACAAAAGATTAGGATCAGGACTATATGAAGAACTCCTATGATATAGTTCTTTTTGTTTTGAAAGATTTTTTTTGTTTATTTGAGAGAGAGAGAGAGCAGTGAGGAGGTACAGAGGGAGAGGCAGAGAGAGTCTTAAGCAGAGTCCAAGCTGAGTGTGGAGCCCAAGGTAGGGCTCGAATATATATATATATATACACACACACACACACACACATACATACACACACACAGATGATAGATAGATACACCTATATATGCATATATATATATCTTTATATATATGTGTGTGTATATGTATATATACACGTATGTATGTATATATACATATACACACACATGTATCTTCCTATGTTCTAAGCTCTATTAAAAAAAAATAAACAACCCAATGGAAAAAGACCAAAAAAACAAGAACACATATTTCACAAAGGAAGAAGCTAAATATTAACAGACATCTAAACATGCTCAACTATTTGTATCAAAGAAATGCAGAATAAAAGCCCAGTGAGATGTAATTTCAGACACACATGATTGGCATGTGTGTCTAAAATTCTTAATCTCAAGTGTTCACGTGCACAGCATGGTGACTACAGTTAATAACACTGTATGGCGTACTTCAAAATTGCTAAGAAAGTAGATCTTAAAAGTTCTCATCACAAGAAAAAATTTTGTAACTATGTATGGTCACCAATGTTAGCTAGGCTTATTGCTGTGATCATTTTGCAGTATATATACATATCGAATTACTATGTTGTGTATCTGAAAGTAACATAATGTTGTACGTCAATTATATCTCAGTTTTGAAAAAGCACTCATAGAGATGCGGAGCCACCGGATGTCCCATGTGCTGTAGTATGGTAAAAATCAGTGCAGCCTTCAGCATCACCCATTACATTGGGCCCAGCGATTCCAGTCCTAGGTACTTCTAGACGCTAGCAAAATTCTTGCACACATAAACCAGGAGACACATACAAGACTGTTTATAATCACATTGTTTGTGATAAATAAAAAAGACTGAAAGCAACCTAAGATTTCCATCAACAGTGAGATGAATAAATACAATGTGATAGCTTCATAGACTAGAATACCAAATAGCTACGTACAACAGCATGAATGAGTCCCCAAAATGTTGAGGAGGACAAAAGTAAATCCTGCAAACACATTCAAGCCGTCAAGATGAGATTTTGAAAAATGAGGTGTGAGCTAGACACAGAGAGGAAAGGCCATTGCGGTTGTGGAGACAAGGAACAGCGCAACCCATTCCGGATCTGCAAATGCACGCCTCCTCCATCAGCATTGACCTAACACGGACCCCCGCATCCGTGAATTTGCTGCGGATACCTTTTATAAATCATGAGAAATTCTGTAGAAGTGAATTGCTTCTTAGAAATAGTTGCACAAGGGGAAGAATGAGGTTAGGGAGACAGTAAAAGAAGGAAAGCCGTTAGTAAAGGAGTAAAAATGTTTGCAATGAACTCCTCCTGGGAAACCAGGGGGGGATTGAAATCCTGTACTTACGCCTGCCCTCCAGGGGCATCCCCAAGGAGGAAAGGAGCAAAGACAAATGTAACGCATGTTTCAATGTGGAGATGACAAAGAAGGAAGCGACATTAACCTGGATTTTGGAGAGGGATTATTAAAATTCTAGGACAATTAAATTAGGGTTTTCCCTGGTCTTTTTCCATCTCAAGCACTTAAGTTACTCCACGTCTCTGAGATCACAAGGGAATGAGCAGTTTTTAAAAGTCAGAAGGATTTTGTGTCTAAAAAGAAAGACTTTTCTGTAGCAGGGCCTAAAAGTAATATTCAATTTATTAAAGCTATCAATTAAGAATCTCAGTCCTTACAAATGTTTTAATTCAACTTACAAATCTTGTTTCTTTTTTATTTGGAAATATAGTAATTGTCCAAAAATAAGAAAAGCCATTTCACATTCCTTGATTAATGTTTAAATTAACTCGTAAGTTAAAGAGCCACATTTTCCTGTCTTAAATAACAAAATTTACTTAGACATTTCATAATACAGTTACATACTTAGTATATCTATATGTAATACATCGTGTCAAATGCCTGTCAAGTAAACTTAACAAATTTTAAAAGTACATTCTTTTCTAATATTTAATCAACTATTGTGACTCCAATAGACTTTAAAATATAATAAAACCAATAATTCCAATCTCACATGTCTTAAAATCAGATAAAACATATTAAATGTAGCACAGTAATGAAAAAACTTATTACATTCATAGGATCCTTACAAATGCGTACCTTACATAGCAACATCAATATTACCTTCATCTTTTTTTCCTGGATTTATGAATTAATCCAGTGGAGACCAGCATTAGCACCTCTGGCTGGCTGCAGCAACCAGGGTAGAGTCCGCTAATAGATCCTGCCATTGGACTTGGAGGGATGCTACTTCCTGACCCACAGCCTAACAAGGGGAGCCCTGGTTACACTTAGGTTCTGTCTGCTTATCCAATCATTTACTGAAATGCTTTCCTAGTATTTTTCTGCATGCTCACACTCCTTTCCAATTCCCTGCCCCACCCAGGCTGCAACATTTTTTTTTTTTTACCAAATAATATATCTCAGAGGGATTTTTTTTAAGATCAGTTTATAAAGAACTTCCTTGATATTTTTAATGACTGCAGTGATTTTTATTGTCTGGACATCTGTACCACAATTTATTTAAGTACTCCTTTATTAATAAATATTTATGTTGCTTCTATTCTTTTGTTAATATAATCAATGATAACAATATAAAGCCTTGTACATATGTAATTTCTTTTTTATTTTTTCCAGCTTTATTAAGATATAATTGATAAGGTAAAATTACATATACTTCAGATATATAATGTGATGTTTTGAAATTCACATACATTGTGAAATAATTGTCACAATCAAGCTAATTAACCTACCCATCACCTGACATAGTTAAGCTTTGTGTGTGTGTGTGTGTGTGTGTGCGCGCGCGCATGCGTGCATTGAGAAGACTTGAAATCTACTTTCTTAGCAAATTTTAAGTATACATTATATCATTCTTAACTACAGTCACAGGAGTGCATCAGATCTCCAGAATTCATTCATCTTCTAACTGAAAGTTTGTACTCTTTGACCACCTTCAGGTTGCAATGTCTTTATGTCTTTTCATTTGTGGACCTCTGTGCCCCCTTTGATATTTTACTTTGTCGTCTGTCTTATTATCTCCATAATCATTCATTGACACAAGGCAAACCCAGAGGGGGAAAAGTAACGCTCGAAATCATAAATTCAGATAGGCATGGACACTTGGTTAGAAGATGAGTCAGAGACAAAAAATATTCTTAGACTATGAAGTATTGACGATAAAGAAAAAAAGATTTATGAACATCTTGAAACTATGGGTGGGGAGCGGATTCCCAATTGTTTCCGACAAGCAGAGAGTGGTGAATAAAAATTACTGCAGCGCCCATGTCTTAGTCCGTTTGGGCTCCAACAACAAACAAAATACAGTAGACTGGGTGACTTGAAAAGCAGACATTTATTTCTCATAGCTCTGGAGACTGGGAAGTCTAAGATCAAAGTGGCCGAGATCCAGCATCCGGTGAAGGCCATCTTCCTGACTTGTAGACAGCCACCTTCTCCCTGGGTCCTCACTGGCCAAGAGAGTGATCACGGCTCTGTGTCTCCTTTTTTTTTTTTTTAAGATTTTTATTTATTTGACAGAGAGAGACAGTCAGCGAGAGAGGGAACACAAGCAGGGGGAGTGGGAGAGAAAGAAGCAGGCTCCTAGCGGAGAAGCCTGATGTGGGGCTCGATCCCAGAACACTGGGATCATGCCCTGAGCCGAAGGCAGACGCTTAATGACTGCGCCACCCAGGTGCCCCACGGCTCTGTGTCTCCTTATAAGGGCACTCATTCCAACATGTGGGCTCCATCCTCACAGCCCCACCTCCAAATATCATTAAGCTTCAACATACAAATTTTAGGGGGACACCGTCCGTCAACAGCAGCCCATTACAACTAACTGAAGACGTACAAAATGTCACTGCCTTTGCATCTCTCTAGTGCCAACCTCCCCAGGGGGAACACGGGTGTTGTGAAAGTTGCAATAGAAATTCAAATGCAATCGGTTATTGCCCCTACCCGCCCATGGTAGAACTTGGGCACCACCAAAGGCCACCCAAATATATTTGGTGGTCCCCCCACAAATGTCACATGTGTTTGCACAACCAAACTCACTCACGCGGCTGATTCACCAGTAGTTTTAGTTCAAGCCCATTTGAGTGACCGGCCACTGGTGTGCTGGAGACCCCAGGGCAGTCCCATGCAGTCCCATGCAGCTGTGCTTCACATATACACAGGCGAACACGGGTGACGCTCTGCAAGAAGGCTTCAGTGGGACACAGACTGAAGTCCTGTCGGTATAGAGTTTGGGGAAATCGCAAAAGGGTTCTTTCAGAGTTTCTTTTAGCTCCTGATGGATCCAGCCAACATGGGGGTTTCCCAGGAAATCAGACCTAACATACTACAGTACTTGAACTTCAGAAGAAAACAAAGAAGAAGCTACAGCTTCTGTTTACATCCTTGCCCTGTCCCTTAGGTCTTTGTTCCTCAAACACATCCTCTCCACACCAATGCTTGGCCATTCCAAAACAGAAGCCAAAACCAAAACCAAAACCAAAACCAAGACACTCCAGTCTCCTCAGAGTCTCATCTGAGGACAAGTATAGAGATCACCCAGTAGCATTTGAGGTCCGGGGGTGCTGACACCCCTCAAAAGTGTGTCTCACCTGCTCAGACCCAGGTTCATTGTCTTCTACCCACAGAGACCTTCTCAGAAAAGCGTGAATAAAAAAGAACCTTGCTCTTACTATTTCAACATTGGACTATATCACAAGTACTTTTCAGCCCTCTGCCAGGTTTAAAATCACACCAATCCAGACAGTATGCAGTTTATTAAAACTCTGTTCCCACTGGGGTAGCAGAAATAGCTAATATTATTGTTTTAAATATATTGAAGCCAGATTTGGAGGATTATTTTTTGTTAGTACAAGCCGACAGGACCAACTAGCTCCCTCTTTATCCTTCAGAACAATTGGGAGGTATTTGGTTTTTGCTATTTGTTTTTGTTTTTTTTTCAACTGACTCATTTGGTGGGAATAAATTCACATGTCAGCTTGTGGTCTGACCAATATGACTTATCCATAGGGAAAAAAAGAACATTTTCAAATTAAGGTATATTCAGCAGTTACACATTCTTGTTTTAATTTTTCCGTGTTCTTTAAAATTTATTAACCAGCGACCAGGCCACATAAGCCAAGGGCCTGTACCTGAGATAGCCAGGGAGGAAGGTTGGTCAACATCATTCCATTGTTTCAGTCAAGATAATTTGGTTATAAGAAACAGAAACCCACTTCAGGCAGCTTGAAGTTGAAAATGTATACCTAGGCAATCCATAGCAGTTGAGAACTAAATGCTTGCTTACTCCCTCTTTTTTCCACCTCCTCCAACCCCACCATGACGGTCTCTCATCTCCACTTCCCTCCTCTGCTCCATCCTCTGGCTTCCCTTGGCAGACTGGCTCTCTCTGTTTACACACCAGTCCTCATGGCCCAAAACGGCTGCTCTAATCCAGTCTTCTGGCTGAAGAAACATCCATGGGACAAGAGTCTCTTTGTCACTTAAGTCAAATTTCTGTGATTTATATCTGAGCTCTTCAGGTTGAGTCAGATGTCCCTGATCCACTGTTATAAAAATAGTTGCCAAACCCGACTCTTGAACAAAGTCTATAAAAAGTACTTGTAAGATAAGAGATGTTCTCTGCAGACACTCCAAACATGTTCACCATACTTTTTGCTTTCACAATTGAACTTCTTAGCTAGTCCAGCCCTATTTCCTCTGGCAGGTAGTGAGGTGAGAGATTAACCATCCATCTTGGTGAACCTGTACATTGTGTTTGGTTTTGCATAGATTGCCCAATAGAGATGGGACTAATAAACTCAAGGTCCAAGTGTATAATGTTTATTTCTGAAAGAAAAGTTAGTAAGGGGGATTATTCTAGCATATTTCAATATATTAGTAGAGGCATTTATTTTTAACCAAAAATATATTAATTAAAAGTATGCAAATAATCTCTTTAAGCTAGGAATCTCACTTCAAAGAATATATACTAAAGAAATAATCATAATATGTTAAAATGTTATAGAGAAATGTGCTCATTATGGATAGGTAAAATATAACTATCAATAAGAATTGCAATGACAAATTTATGTTCTGTGCATGCAGTCAGCTATCACGAAGCCTTTAACAATCCCCTTTCTGCAGACTATTCACTAACATGGAAAAAGGTTCATGATAAACTAAAGGGGAAAAAAAACAAAATAGAAAACTCCATGTCTGGTCCCCATTTGATCTTCAATTATTTGCCCATAGTGCAGTTAAAGAAAGTGAGAAGGAAATGCATCGAAATTTTAACAGTGATAAATTCTGAATAGGGGGAACATGGGTAATTTTTATTTTCTTCTTGATTGTTGATTTCTTTTCCTACTTGTCTAAGGTAAATGTATGTTGGTTTATAATGTGGAATATATTCACAATACTTATTCCAATGGCCTTGTTCCCTGAATTATTTGATTAGCTGCTTCAGCCTTCCGCCTCACAGCAGTGCACTCAATAAAATGAACACTCCCGGGAAAAATAGAAAGAGAAGAAAACACTAACGAAGTACCATGGAACATGACCAGTGTTTGCGTTTAGCTCTCAGTCCATCTTTCGTTCTTGTGGGAAGGGCACCATGGAAACCAGCAATTTTCATGAAACTGCGCTCTGATGGGAGCTGTTTGTTTTCTTCCTCTTCATCTTGTGCTGCAAATGCCCCGACGTGATGCTCACACTCGCCCTTAGTTAACTGTGCGTCTCTGCTTCCACTGCTACATGGGGAGGCTGATAGGGTTTGTGAAAACGGTTGCTTCCATCTTTTTTTTTTTATGAATGGTGATGTTTATTATTACAGTAGAGTGTTGACAAGCATGGCAGAGACTAAAAATATAGTTCCTTTTTGAAATAAAATATTCAGCATTTTTACTGGCTGATGATTTATTTGGCAGTAGTTTCTTGGTTAAAATTCCCTGAGGTTTGTTTATATGGCTATTTTGGTTCTTTATTTTAAGTATATCAGCATTTTTCCACAGCTTCAAGCTATTCTCATCTCAGCATGTAGGAAGTTAATGGGTAGCACGGAAGCTTATTATTTTAATTCCAGTGAAAACATAATTGACTAAAGAAGCAAAGGCAGTAGCACCATCCTTTCTGGCGTGCTAAAGGACTGACGGAGGTGACCGAAAATTCCAACTCGTCATGGCTCTCGGGATCACTGGTCCCAGGTGACCAAAGGGATGGGCTCCACAGCACGAGGCTCCAAATAATCTCCAGGCATTGCCTGTGAATATGAAATGAGAGCCACATGGAATTTTGTTTCCCTAATGTGACAAAACTTTACGAGATTTTTTTTTTTAAGAAGCATAAAAACAATGTACCTCCATTTAAGGTGGTTGCCCACCTAGAGGATACATTGATTCCAGTGGTACCACCATTCTTCAAAACATCTGTGAAATTCCCATGGAATATAGTTTATGAAATGCATCAGGAAATTAATCTTGTCAGTTTCTAATCACATATGAATGAGATTATAAAGTTAGATTACTCAACTTATTTACCAGACTGGGCTCCAGATGCCTTTTGCATTTTCTAAATAGCAGATCCTCTCACAAAAGCAAAGTTTGCCACCAATAAATCCTTCAAAACCACATGCCTTGGTCTAAGACAGGAATTCCAATATGAGAATTCCAAAAGGGATTAGAAAAATGGCAGAATCACTGGAATAAGTGTATAGCTTTCCAACCTAACAACTCTGAACAGAGCCACTTGGGTTTGTGAGATCAGACAAACTTTAATTAAAAAGAAAAAGAAAAGAAATCCTAACATTTTTTTCATTCAATCACTTAGTAGTGAGTGAGTGCCAGGCACTGTTCCAGGGGATGCAGCAGCAAACATGGCAGACATAGGTTTTGCCTTAGCTCTATGACAATACCAATCTGGAGAGAACTAATTTTAAAAAGTGTTTTAATATGCAATTTTAGAATTATGTGAATTTGGACTATCTCAGGGAGATATGTATAGATTAGGATACTTCAAAAGTTAGCAAGTTAGGAGGAAATTTTTGAAGCCTTTCCTTTGGTCTTTTCTGTGCAGGACTTTGAAGTGAAGCAAGGAAGTATGTTTGTCTTCCTCTCAATATAATTCAAGTGCCTAGACAGCCTCTGAGAATTTGGAATTCTCCCTAAGCTGGAATATACAACCAAAGCTACCCACCTGCCTCACCTGGTTGTTAGGAAATAAAGGACTAAAAACTATAAATGCCATTTAATTAAAGTATCTTGGCCATCAGCAGTAGCAGTGGCAACAGTCTCTAGTAGTTGAGATGTCACAGGTTTCATTCCTTTGACAAAAAGGCAAAAACAGTTTGGGAAAGTCAAAGTTAGTTCAGTTTCAGTCAACAAATATAATTTAGACACCAGGAATGGAGCCAAGATATAAGGATACAAAAATGAATGTTCTGGTGGTGATTTCTTCGGTTGCAAGGAACTCATCTAAGTTACCTCAAGTATTGGGGTCTTCCTGAGAATGTAATCGGGATGCGCAGTCTCACAGTTCTCAGCTAGGACCAGCTCTGGAAGCTCATCCCCCTATTTCTGTCTAGATGCCTAGAGATCTCCTAAGCTTAGTGCTGTCTTGACATAGGGGAAACAATCTTGCTCATGAGATAACAGTGGTTTGGCAGATGATATCTAGAAAGCCCAGCAGCTTGATGTTCCCATTCAGGAGGTGAACAGAATCTTAACAAAACAGAATTGCATTGCAGGGATTACATCAAAGATCCTGTCATACTACAAAGCATCACCTCATGTTCAGTGGAGCCCTTGGTTCCTCCTGGAAATTCAAGGGCTACTATTCATAGTGTTCTTCCTAGTTTTCAAATCATCCCCAAATTTGGGGGCAAGGGACATTCAACTGATTCCCTGAAGTTAGGTCCCCTTTCCCTGCCCATTTCCCAAGTATCACCCTTCTCTTCTCTACATCCTCAAGGACTGGTTCCTATAGACTATCCTCATAGCTTTTTCATAAATGATGTCATTACATCAAAGAAATAAAAGTACCTGCCCTCATTAATCATGATCTTGACTTTATCTACTTCTCTTGGGTCCTAAGACCTTGGCCTTCAAACATTCTAAGATGCTGTGGCAGGTGTCTATTACTGTGCCCCTGGCCTCCCCATGCTGTACTCCCCCACTCCCCATCAGCCATCCCCTTGATGAGCAAGCCACGCAAAATCATTGGTACTGCATCTCAGACTAAAGGAAAAATTACTCATCCAACCCAGGGATTCTTTTTTGTTAAAAATTATTAACCAATTATTCCCAACTCTCTAAAAATGATAACCAATTATACCCAATTGTCTAAAGATCCATTCCTAAAATCATCCCATCATTTCAAATTAGTTCCTTCCTACTGGCTTGAGAAACAAAGACGTTTTCCTTCTCACTGTTTAAGTGCAAGTCCCTTTCAACAGATAGGCCTGTGCATAGGCCATTAGTAATCTAAATTCTCCTTTCAGGTTACTATTATAGTAATGAGTATAGTAGGCTTAACTGAAATTCAGGGATAAAATGAATCCCTGTCTATTTTGTTCATTAAATTAATTTGAAATAAATGTGTATCCAGTAGACTTATGGGGTTAGTGGTTTAAGGGGGTAAGAATTCAAATGATTTCTTCTCACATAGAAAAGTTTTGTAGACAGAAGAAAAAATTTAAATTGACCTGTGTTGCTAGTTTTTTCTGTGACCTTATTAATATCCCTAAGACCTTTAGAAGTGTATTTTAAATAATGCAAGCTTGTACTGCCTTTGACATTCCAAGTACCTTGGTGACCAGGAATTTAGATAATAAATGATTGAAATGGAAATTGTCCTCAATTTCTTCTAAATATAAAGATGATGATGTACATGCATTTTTTTCCCCTTTGCCATCCAGGAAAGAGTACCCTCTACTGTACCTTGTCTTCTAACATTCTGTCACACACCTGCTTTGAATCTGTGTGTGGTGAATGATGTATTTACTCTTTCAAAGTACCTCATAACAGCATGATTAGAATATAGGTAGACTTTAGTCATTGGTTTATGTCTTTATTCTTTAGACATAATATAGTGCCTAATATATGCCAGCTGTTGCATTTGGCATTGAAAATATAAAGATGAAGACTGATTCTCTACCCTCAAGGAATTAAAGTCTATCTGGGAAGAAAGATAGATAAATTATGAACTACAACAGAATGTGATGAATACATAATGAAAACGCGGACAAAGTGCTTCGGAGGCATGGAGAAGGTAGTGAGTAACAGATGCTTGAAAAGTTGAGAATTAGTCAAAGTTGTATTTGCTACATTTGGGCTAGACTGGCATGCCCATTGTAAAGTGGATGAGTCGTGTACACACACACACGTACGTACACATAACTGTTAGAGTACAACTTTAGATGTCAGCAGAAAGCTGTATCATGGTCCTACTTCACAGCTGAGGAAATCAAGACATGCACTTCACCGGAGTCTCAGTTGGCCTCAGGGCCCTTGGGGCCAACCCTGGCATTGTCTGGCACTTTCACTCATTTTCTCTGCCTTGTTTCTTAGAGAATATTTTGCAACCGGGGACGTTCATGATTTCCAAGCACTCAGAAAAATGCTGTTTGACCATTGAACAAATTCTTCTTGATTGTTTTGGATTAAGAATTGCTACTCTGCTGAAAATAAGCCAAAGCAGCGTTCAGGAAGCAAGGTATTTTGTTTGAACAGAACATAAATCAAAGCTGGAAATGGGGGCTGCTTGGGTTCCCTGTTCTGAAGCCCTCTCAAGTCTGTGAGTTCCGCTGCAAAATCCTCGCTTCCAGACCTCAGGAACATGGTTTCGCAGGTCTGCCTGTTCTAAACTCACACTTGCCATTTGTTTTCATTCTGTGGCTTCTAGGCCTGTTTCAAGAATGCAATGCAAAATTGTAATTTCATGGACTATTATGCAATTCTGTCTAAAGGAAGGCCACTAAGATTGTCAAATTTCATTGGTTACCAAGCCATGTAGATGACTGACCAACGGTTACAATTTGAAAGGTCCATAAAAGCAAAAATAAATGGAATAATTCCAAAGTAAATGTAAGCTGCTTCGTGGCCCTTGGTAGGGTTTTTCCTCTTAGGACATGTATACAAAGAATTGAATGATGACTGAGGAATACGAATCACTATTACCTCTGTGATGTGTCTCTCAGACGAACATACCCCCCAGAGATGGCAGTGGTCAGTCAGGCCTTGAGGCTGTGTTAACTCACTGTGGGACATGAGTTGAGCTATTTTAACTTCTTCCTAGCTTAGGTAACCCACCTATAAAATAAAATAGGAAAACTATTTTGAATTTTTGAAGCACTCATAAAAAAATGATGTAAGACCAGAGAAAATCTCTGCCATGGAACATAAAAACTAGGAAGATCGGTAGGAGAAGAAAGGGATAAAGAAAGGGGGGGTAATCAGAAGGGGGAATGAAGCATGAGAGACTATGGACTATGAGAAACAAACTGAGGGCTTCAGACGGAAGGGGGGTGGGGGAATGGGATAGACCGGTGATGGGTAGTAAGGAGGGCACGTATTGCATGGTGCACTGGGTGTTATACGCAACTAATGAATCATCGAGCCTTACATCAGAAACCGGGGATGTACTGTATGGTGACTAACATAATATAATAAAAAAATATTATTATAAAAAAAAGACCAGAGAAAATCTCACTTTTATTTCATTAAAATACCATATGACTATGGACTGAATGTTTGTGTTCCCCTCAAATTCATACATTGAAGCCTTCGTATGATGGTATTTGGAGGTGGGGCCCTTGGGAGGTCAGGAGGTCATGAAGCTGCAGCCTCCATGACAGGATTAGCGTCTTTATAAGAAAAGGAAGAAAGCTAGCCCAACCACTCTTTCTGACATGTGAGGATACAACAAGAAAATGGCCATCTGCAAACCAGGAAGGAGGCCCTCACAAGCCTTGGTCTTGGACTGTCCAGTTTCCAGAACTGTAAGAAATAAATGTTTGGTGTTTAAGCCACACAGTCTATGGTGATTTGTTACCACAAACACTTAGCCCAAACTAAGACAGTACTGGTTGTCTAATATTTCTAAATATTTCTAGATAGAAACAATTACAGTGATACATTAGGTCAGAGATTCTCAAATTTTTGACATTATAAACTGTTTTGGCTTTGTGATACCTCACATTTCTCTCCTTGTTTCAAGTGTGAGTGTGTATATATACATATATACAATTTTTATGTAGAACATTTTTAGTGAAAAAAGTGATATATGCTCATAGTAAGAAATTGAGACAGTACAGAGTATGAATTTTTACAACAATGCTACAATAAAAGCCTTTTCTATTGGATAAATTCCTAGAAGTAGAAATGATGAATCAAAAAGTATGAACACTCAGGATGCCTGGGTGGCTCAGTTGGTTAAGTGGCTGTCTTCCACTCAGATCAAGACCCAAGGTCCTGGGATCAAGCCCCACATCCAGCTCCCTGCTCCGCTTCTCCCTCTCCCTCTGCCAGCCACTCCCCCTGCTTGTGCTCTCTCTCTCTCTCTCTGACAAATAAATAGAATCTTTAAAAAAACAGAACAACAAAAAAAGTACGAACATTCAAAAATTTGATAGGTACTTGTCAAATTGTCCCCAAAGTTTATGCTTCCTCCAGTAGTATTTCTCTCCATGCATCTTCCCCACACTGGGTGCTACCAAGCGCCTACATTTTATCTATTTTAGAAGCTAAAAATGGTATTTTATTGTGCTCTCCACTTGCACATATTTAATTACTAGGAAATTGAACAGTGTTTTACGTTTATTAAAGTCAATAAGCCCTTATTCCAGAGAGAATTGTATAATACTTCTTGAAATAATAGATAATGCTCTGAGATAATCTATTATATTAACGGCGATTTAACCTATGTTAGAATAATAAAGATGGAAGGTAAAATTTTTAAACAAATAAAAGGAAATTTGACACGGCTGTGTAAAGTAGGAAAGGAGAAAAAGAAACAAACAGAAGCCATGGTAAATGGAAAACATGAAATCAGACGGCAGAAATATTTATTCTAATCTAATAATTGTATTATGTACCATGTTATTTATTATTGTTGTATTATTAAAGATTTTATTTATTTGAGAGGGAGAGAGCACGAGTCAGGGGGAAAGGCAGAGGGATAGGAGAGGGAGAAGCAGGCTCCCCACTGAGTGGGGAGCCCCGTGTGGGGCTCAATCCCAGGACGCTGACATCATGACCTGAACTGAAGGCAACCGCTTAACCTCCTGAGCCACCCACCATCCAGGCACCCCTATAATTATTATTTTTAAATGTGAATGAGTTAAGACAAAGATCTAAAGACAGAAACCTTTGGTATTTATTATAATTAATTATTAATATTACTTCCAAGAGACATATTTTTTAAAAAGATATAGAAAGGTTGAAGAACCTAGAGAAGGATGCACCAGTCAAATATGAACAAAAAATAGGCAATAAGAGTTTAATATTTACATGTAATACATTATATTTAATCTAAAATCAGTATTGGCAAAGACATTTAAGGTAAAAGAAATCATAAAATGGATTATTCAGATATGGTGTTGGCTCATTACATGGCACATATTGGAGTTGGAGGACGACCTCACCCCATTAAAGACATAAGTGTGAAAATAAAGATATAAAATTAATAGAAAAAGTTGGAGAATTTCTTCAAAAAGCCTAGAAGAAGCATAAACGGTAAAAGTAAAAATTAATGGATTTGATGACATCAAAAGCAGAGACTTCAAGTTAACTAATAAAGGCTAATATTTACTAAGCAAAAGTCTTAAAGGGTATTATCTGCTCTTACTACCTCTCCCATGAGACAGGGGCTACCGTTTATCTGACAGATGAGGAAATCAGGCACAGATCGGCTCAGTAACTTGTCCTAGGACACATGGAGCGCAGGAGCGAGAGATGAGCCCTAGCTTGAGAGCCCTCAGGCTTCACCACTCCACTGTATTGCCTCTGGAAGACACAGCAGGCCAATAAAGCGTGGGTGAGACGTCGGGAGAAAGTATTTTAAACATCTATTACTTACATAATAGAACATACAAGAAACCCCTGCAAAGGGGCAGGGGAACAAAAAGGGAAACCTGCAGAAAAGTGGGCAAAGGCTACAAGGGGAACAATTCATAGAAGAGAAAACCCAAAGAGCTAACTAGTATGTGAGCAAGTAACTCAATCTAGCTGGTAATTTAAAAACACAAATTTTTAAAAAGACTGGCTTCACCGGCCTTACACCAGCACCTCCCACCGTCGTCTGCTGAAGAAGTCATGAACGAGTGAATAGACACATTTTGCACAAGAAGAGCCCACACTGCCCACTCTGTCCACCTGTACCTCTTCCAGCCCCAGGCACGGGGCACAACTGAACCTCCGGCCCCACTTTGGACTTGATTATCTCCTACCATAACAGCTGCATATGATTTTATTTTCCTCTGGACTCCCAAAGTTATTTGCTTGTATCTTTGCTAGGGCCCTAACCAGATGTTGCCTTCTCCTATAGCTCTTTGTAGATTTGTCCTACGACTTACCCTCCAAGAGCAGGAGCTCTTAGTCATCTAGAATTTTCTGTAGGATTAGCATAATATTTTGCACATAACAGGAGTCCAATAAATATTTATTGAATTGAATTAAGTGAAAGTGTGCCATGTTAAGCTCCCAGCTAGTAGTCAGGAAACCATACAAGCTTTGAAAATGGAGAAAAACGAAGGGGGGAAAATGACAAGGTTGAACCAGACCAGCAGTTTCCAAAGTGTGTTCCGCAGAACACAAATCCTATAAAATCCTACCTGAAGAAAGGGGTCCTGGGTCAAATCATTCTGGAGAGTGCCATATAATACCCTCCCACCCACCCAACCCCCTCGGGAATCGTAAACACCGGTGTGCTGCAGTCAGCTCATTCCGGCTTGCAAATGTCCATTGTTACATTTTTAGGAATTTTGTGAGCAAATTATTAAACACGGTCATTATTAAAAATTAAATTCCAGAACCTACACCACACTAAATTACATTAAAAACAAAGGTGGTAATTACTCAATACAATACTTCTGAATTCCTTCACTACGTCTTGCTTGCGTGTCGGCTCTGGAGGTTACTAACATCTGCCGTCTGTCTTGTGGGCAGTCTGGACGACCAGCTTCGCAATCATTGATGCTGGGTTGGTAGCTTCAGATCGACCACAGAGGGAATATTTATAGCACAGACATCGGCAGACGCTACAAAGCAGGGCTTTTTCTCTGGAGAACTGGTTGTTGAATGTTTCATATGTCATCACCTGGTCACAAACATCAGTCTGTTAAAATCCCCGACAGCCCTACAGTAAACACGTGCTTCACTGTTCAAATCACTGTTCTAAACTTTAACGGATCAAAAGAATTATTTTAACGTGTAACCTCTATTGACATCCTGAGACACATCTTTCGGGACAGAACAGACTAGAGGATCACTTCAGGCCTTTTCTAGTTCTGCCAACATGTGTCAACAAGGCCACACACACAAACTTGCCATCCCCACTTCTCAGCTTTTCCGTGTATTGGGGATGTGGACAAGGTTAACAGAGCTCACCTCTTCAAAAAGTCAAAATAATTTAAAAGGATTCCTATTTCCTGGAAAATATTCACTGATTTGTTTATGATTTCTCAGTTCCAAGCGATTTGGTTAAGGGCAGAACACCATAGAGAATGGTTCTATTTCATTCCATCGGTAAGTGAGGCACTCAGTGCCTCTAAATCTCATTTTACTCCTGTGTAAGGGCACTTTGTAGGATCTTGGAGAAAGCAGACCTAGATTACATATGAGGAATGGCATGGAAACCTAGGCAATTACCATATACAAAACGAAAAACAATCCCGGTGTTTCTCTCTGAAAGTGGTGTGGTAAATACGGTCCATGAACTAACTTCACCTGAGTTCGCCAGATCTCAGAAGCCTTCTCCCAAGTGCCCACAGCAAGTGGATAAAGCCTCGGCTCACACTCCGGAGCGGCCTACCCCTGCTCCAAGACACAGCTCCCGTGTGATCGTTAAGATGCCTCCTGGCTTCACGGCCAAGCTCACAGGAAACCGTTTTCAAAAGATCTAATGGAAGCCAATTGCATCTGGACTGACAGTCAGTGTGCGTGAGGCTGGGTGGTCCCAGAACAGATGGGATTCTTGGTAGGGTGTTTGCAGGAAGTGCCCCTTACAATGGGGAGCAGTTTCTGCGTAGAGAAGCCACATGCGATTTGGCCTAAGCCCAGAGAGAGGTGGTTTTATCTCTCAGTTAAGCTTAATGTGCCACAGATCCGCTCTGGAATAATATTTTCTTAAACATGGACGTCTTCATTTTTGTGAAGGGTCTGAAAATGTCAGTCTGCCTCTTAGGAGGTTCCTTTCAAAGGTGAGAATGAGGAGAGGGGAGGGCAGAAGGAGGAAAACCGTTGCTTGTTCTCTCTCTTTGATCCCTAAGCACGTAAAAAGAGGGCAGTTGGCCCAGCACAGGCTTCCTGCTTTGGCTGGCCCCTACCCAAGATCTGGGGTCTTCAGCCGAGGACCACAGTGCAGCCCTTCTTCTGCTTTGGCCCACAGCGGTGCTATTCGGGATGTTAAACCACCAGCATGGGCTCGAACTGACCAGAACGGAGCCAGGGGCGGCGCCCTGGGGGCCCAAGCTGGGTAACTTGGAGTGACGGGGCCTCGGTGGGGAGGGAGTCTCAGGGAAACAGCTAATTACCAACCCAAACCGACATACTGCATATTTTCACAACTGCTGTGGGCATTCTGAAGCATACTGGCTGAACGTCAGCCCGGCTTGCCTGTACTGCTCCTCAGAGGGAAGACTGCGCTAATGACACATTTTCCAGGTCCCTAATCTACTCCTGGAGAATACTTCAGGTGCGATGAGTAGAGAGTCGCTCGTGAAGCGTGATAATGCAATGACCAGCTATGTCTTGCTTAGAACTAAAAAAGGGGCCCTGACGTTTATCTATCACTTATTTACGTACCCTGGTATTCAGTGTTTTCATCTCATGATTCTTATTTTATCCTCAGAAGAACCTTGTTGGCTAAAGATTAGCACCCTTAGGGTGTCAATGAACTCTTAAATCAGAGCTCGTCAAGTTACCAACTCAAAATCACACCACTAAAAATCGGTCAGGTCAAATTGGTGCATGGATCTGCCTGGCCCCCAGACAGGGCTCGTTCTGCTCTACAAGGTAGCAAAGTGGTTGAAACCCACTGGATCTGAACCCCATCTCTGTTCCTAAGCTAGCTGTGCGACCTCGGGTAAGTTACTCAGCATCTGAGTGCCTCAGTCTCTTTATCATTAAAATAAAATATGTTTTCCTCACTGTCGTTGGAGGAATAAGTAATCGATTCATAGCCTCTGGAGCCGGCCTGGCACAGAGGAATCACCCAATCAACGTGAGGCTTCTCTTGTCCTTGCATCTCTCAAGATTGCCCCCCAAGTCCAGCCCATTCAAGGCCTGGATCTTTCTAGGTCGATGGATCTGAAATTTACTTTCCATTTCACCTTATTTCTACTCGCAGACCAAACGCTGGGTAGCTACAAAATAAACACTTCAGGCTTCACTTCAGCCTTAACTCTTCAGAGCTTTCATTAGATAATTTCAGAGACAATATCAGGCACTTTTGCTACCTGTTCCTTGTTACACTTTAATTTTTACCCTAATTTCACTTAATTGACTTACTTACCAACCAGGTGAAGTCTCTAATGCTGAGAGACGAGAACTGGCAGCAGGGGTAATTTCAGAGTGTGGGGATGTGGAGGGCAGGCTGACTTGGGTAGAACACTGGCCTACGAGATATTTTTGGAACTGAGTGTTTTCATAGGTTTTACTGTTATTTAGGTATGGTGAGACCAACAGATTAAGAGATGATTGCCATTGAAAAGACAGCTTGTTACTCACAGTTTCTAAGGGAAGAGGGCACGCCCCACCACGAGGGGCCGCATATGGGAGCACAGGGTTGGCCAGGAGGAAGATGGAGAAGGGAACCCACCTGGGGGGGGGGGAGAGACTTTATAGTAGTTTCTGCTGGAAGGACGAGCAAGACAGGGTAAGCGAGTTAGGACTGGCTAGCTTGAATCATTTCAGGGGGCTCTGGAGTGTAGGCGCTGTCCCTAGTGGTCTCATAGCGGGCCATGGGGTGGATAGTGGCCCAGAGTGTGAAAGCTCAGAAAAGGAGGTGTTGGGGTGTGGGCCCTGGATCGGTTGGTTTGTATTTGACAAGCACAACTGTAGGCGAGTTGTTTACTATCTCTAGAAAGCAGCCTGCCCTGGGAGAGTCGGTCCCTCCAAGGTCACAAGGCCCCAGATGTCAAAGCATCAGTATATAGACAATAAAAGACATGGTCAGTATACTGAAGCACGGGGCACTCAGCACCTGTGGTGGAGGGAGGGAAGAATCCAGAAAGGGGAGAAGATGACCTGGGCAGGCACCGTCATGTTTTTCTCCCCTTCCTCATCACCCGCATCTCCAATGGCGGCCTCGGCGAACTAGTGTTTTCTGCTTATCCAGCCTTTTCTTCTCCAGGGTCTGTGTCTTGTTACTGCTGCTCACCTCTCCTGTCCTTCTCCACAAACACATCGTTGTCAAGGCTCTGGTCTTCTCTGTTGGGCCCTAGGAAACCTCACCTCTTCATCCCGGCTTTTAAGCAGAAAGCAGCAACCCTGTCACCCTTAAATCCGATCAATTAGCATATACAAACAGGCCTTTTACAGAATACCCTCAGGCAACAAAGACATACAGAGACTCACAATGGGACACATTCATCAGTAGAACATGAACTTCTGGATGGGGGCTTCCATGTCAATGGGCTTTGTCCAACAGTGATCTGTGCCCTCCTAAAAGGGCAGAGCCGGGGCAGAGTTCTGAAGCTGGCCAGGCTCCGCTTCTGGGCAAGTAGCCTAGATGCTATCTGGGCGTAGTCGGAGCCCACCGAGTCATCCCTGCGCTGTACCAGCTTGGGCAGACGCGCCAACACCCCAAGGCAGCAGCCCAGTGGTACTGTTTGTACCCCTCACTTTGCACTGTTGGCAAACTCTAATGTGAATCGTTTGCAACATTAACTGGGAAAAAGACAGTAACTTAGGGTCCAGATGGCGAGCAGTTTCCACGGATCCTGGGGCCTTTGCAAGGTCTGTTTGCTAGAAGCCAGTTTGACGTGGATGAGTTCGATGCTCCTTCACTCCTGCCGACCCTTGGTAAACTGACACAAAGCCCTAGATTTAAAACCATCGGTTTTCCCACCTTATGGTGACATGCGGGAGTTTCTGTCTTGGAGTTAAAATTTCTGGGAAGTCCCTTAGCTTCTAGTAAAGTCAAGTACAGAAGGGAGGCACACATGAGTAGAATTACGTAGTTGTTTTCTCATTGAGAAACCTTTCCATGGGAGATATTTCAAAGCACTTTGGATATGGCAACATTTCCTTCTGTGATTAAAAAAAAATTTTTTTTAAAGGCCTGACACAAAAAAGACTTATTAGAGAAATTGTACAAGAATTGGTCTTTAAAATTCTGTTGGTTTTTACAGTTTATATCTCAGTATCTTTGTATACAATATTTTATTTGAAGTTTTACAATAAAACATGTTTGAACACTCTGCAGTAGGTAAGCCTAGATTATCAGCAGTTATTACAAAACCCAGACTTTGAAGAGTGCATGTTTTTCCTTCCCCCTGCTCATGGAGTATTTGTCAAATGTGAAGTCCAGATGACTGAGCTTTCCCCAACATCTCGACACATAGTCTGCTTCTCCTGAGCACATCTTTCAATCTCCCCTCTTTGCCCTCTGTCCACTCCATTCTGCCCACCCAGAAAGACCCCTCTTCTTTCCTCGGTAAACCTCCTGCCCGCTCCCATGGTCAAGTCCAGCTTCTTTTCTGACCATCACAACCGAAAGTCAGGGCTCCTTCCTCTACGGCGCGGAACAATGACTGTTGATAGAATGGCTTTGACAGTTCTACCAGGATTACCATCAAATACAGTTTTTGGGTTTTGTGGGGTTTTTTGTTTGTTTGTTTGGATTTTTTGGTGAGCAGCAAAGCAAGGTTTATTGAGTGATGGCAAAGTGATAGTGCAAAGCTCCCAAGAGGGAGGGGACCAGAGAGGGTTGCCTTTTTTTTTTTTTTCATAAAATACAGTTGACACTTAAACAACTTGGGGGCTGGAGGCACTGGCCACCCACACAGGTGAAAATCCCTATGCAACCTTGGACTCCCCAAAAACTTAACTACGGATAGCTGACCGGTGACGGGAAGCCGGATGGATCATACACACGGCTGTTACACGCATTATATACTGTGTTCTTACAATAAAGTGCGCTATACGGAAAAACGTTATTAAGAAAATCTTAAGAGGGACGCCTGGGTGGCTCAGTCCGTGAGACTCTGACTCTTGATTTTGCTCAGGTCAGGATCTCAGAGTCCTGGGATCGAGCCCCACATCAGGCTCCTCACTCGGCAGGGAGTCTGCTTGAGGATCTTTCTCCCTCTCCCTCTGCTCATGCTCGCATGCTCTCTCTTGCTCTCAAATAAATAAATCTTAAAAAAAAAGAAGAAGAAAATTTTAAGAAAGAGAAAATACATTTTCATTACTGTCCTGTATTTATCCCCAAAAAATATGCATGTACGTGCATTACACACTGTGCAAACACAGTTCAAACCCGTGTTGTTCAAGGGTCCACTGCAGCTCCTCCACTGCTCTCTTAAAACGTCACTTAACCACTTCAATGCTGTCTAATTCTCCCCCAAGTTACGTCTTCTCTCCCCAGCTGGACGGTAAGCTCCTCGCGGGCCAGCGTTATTGCTTCCATTGTGTGTATCCAGCGACAGCAGCACAGCAGACCCAGGGGGTCATGAAACTACTGCCAAGTCTTCTCGTTGCCATTGACCCCTTTATCGCCTGTGTCCTGAGTCTGCATGAAGTGTCATCAAATGCCATGAGCTTTCCTTCTTTCTGATAAGTGGAGACTCTCAGCTCTCTTATTTTGGAACCTGGAGCACAGATTGGAGGAAACAAGTTCTTTCCCATCGATGACTTTTAAGGATTTATGGACCTACCTACGTACATTTCAGCTTTGTGGCTGTTACTCCTCAGATACGTCTAGCTTGTATTTCCACCTCCTATTGTAATCAGGCTTTCTCGTGCAGCAAGCAAAGCCAGAACATTCCACAGCTGTGATTACTGAGGGCCAGCAAGATGCTGCTGAGCTGGTGGCGCCGAAGTTGCCCCGATGCATTTCGTCTCCAGAAATATCCGAGGCTTCTGCTAACTGCGCTTGTTGGAAATACACCAGGGAGATCCAATCTATGATGTGGTGAGAAAGATTTTTGTTTTATTGCCAGATTTGAAACCGGACCTGAGAGGTACTTAAAATTTCAGTTACGTGAGCAAAGGGGTTTCTTTCCACTTGAAGGGGGCTCTTACATCTCCGAGCTGGAATCGGTCAATGAGCCATATGTCGGCTGCCTGCACTCATCGTGAAGCAGAGCGTGTGCTTCAGCAACTTTAAAAGCAAAGCAAAACAAACAAACAAGCTCGAATCCACAGACCTGGCTTTCCCGCTTGGGTACCAAGATGCCGGGAGTGTCCTGGGTCCATCAGTGCTCTCTTCTTCCATGGACACACAATCCTTGCCGCGTCCGGGCCTCAAGCCTCTGCATCGCTCCGAGGTGCCATCTCAGATCGTCAGAGTCGCCTGTAAGGACACCAAGAGCCCCGCTGAAGTCTACGCAGGCCCAAACCCGGCTGGAGCTCCATCCCGAAAGAACGAAGGCAGCCTCTTCGCTGTGTTTTGAGAAGCCTTGGGGTGTGTCAGCAGCCCGCGTAAGTTTCAAATGCCCCCATTACAGAGGGGGCCTTGGGGTTAGACCACCACCTCCTATTAAAATGAAACACATGCACACACATACGCAAACACACATACGCAAACACACACATACACAACCCTGGGACCAGAGGAGATGAACACATGTATCTCACATCTCAGGCCTGGCCCTCCAAGGCCTCTGTGGGAGCCTGTCTCAGAGGGCCCGAGTCACTCCAAATCTCTCCGTAAGACATGTCAACTCAGCCCGCTCTCTGTCAGCTCAGCCCGCTCTAACAAAATCCTATAGACTGGGCGGCTGACACCATACACATTTGTTTCTCACGGTTCTGGAGGCTGAGAGTCTGAAAGCCAGGGGTCGGCAGACTCGGTTCCTGGTGAATGCCTCTTCCTGCCTTGCAACCTTCTCCCTGTGTCCTCTGATGGCAGAGAGAGAAAGAGATGGGGGAGAGAGAGACAGAGACAGAAATAGAGAGAGAGAGACAGGGTTCTGGGGTCTCTTCCTCTCCTTACAAGGGCACTAATCCCATGATGAGGGCTTCAACCTCAGGACCTCATCTGGACCTAATTTCCTCCCAAAGGCCCCACGTCCTAACACCATCACATCTGGGTTAGGGTTTCAAGGTACGAATTTGGAAGGGGGTGGGGGGGGCACAAACACACAGGCCATAGCAGTGTGAGAACTAAGAAACACGACCAGAACGTGTCAGTTTGTGGTGAGTCATCCCGCTGAAAGGTCATGAGGCAGAATCAGGCCTGGAAAAGCCAAATCAAAAACAAGTTACAGGGCGCCTCGGTGGCAGTCGGTTAAGTGTCTGACTCTTGGTTTCGGCTCAGGTCATGATCTCCGGGTCCTGGGATCAGCCCCGTGGCCTTGGGCTCCGTGCTCAGCATGGAGTCTGCTTGAGATTCTGTCTGTCCCTCTCCCTTTGTCCCTCCCCCTGCTCTCTCTCTCTCAAATAAATTAATAAATCTTTTAAACACACACACAAAACAAGCTACATTTGGGGTGGGGGAGCAAGATCGGTGAAAAGAGACGGGAAGTCACTTGTGCAGTGAGGCTGGAGAAAGCAACACTGAGAGTTGAGTGTATTAATGGCAGCATGGGAATGGATTTCCACACCTCTGGCTGCTGAGGTCCCCAGAGTTTCTCAAAACCAGGAATCTCTTTCCAGCTCCAGCACCAACCTTATTAAGCTCCTGCTCCAGGATGTTAGCGACTTGTTTTTAATCAACATTCCTACCATCAGCTGCCCTTTACCCAAGTTTGTCTGAGTCCATGGGGCCTGGAACAGCACTGACCATCAAGTACCATCTCAAAGGCCATCCCAAGCTGAGCAAGCTGAGAGCAGAGTCCCATGGAAAGAGAACTCTTAACGGTTGAATTGTGTTCCCCACAAAAGGTATGTTAAGTCCTAACCCTCAAAACCTTTGAATGTGACCTTATTTGGAAATAGGGTCTTTGCAGATGCGATTAAGACAGAAGTTAGGATGAGGTCATACTGGAGTAGGGTGGGCCTTGAATTCAGTGCGCCTGGTGTCATTATAAGAAGAGAAGGGACACAAACATAGACACACAGGGAGGAGGCCGTGTGGAGATGGAGGCAGACGGGGGGGTTATGCAGCTACAAGCCAAAGAACACAAAGGATTTCCGGCACACGCCAGAGGCGAGGAGGAAGGCAAGGGACAGATTCTCTGCTGGATCTTCAGAGAACGCACGGCCCTGCAGACACCTTGATGGCAGACTTCTGGCCCGAAAGAATAAATTTCTGTTGCCTTAAGCCACCAAAAGATTGGTGATTTGTTATAGCAATCCTAGGAAACTAACAGGTGTTCTTAGAGATGGAGTCCAGAAGAGTCCCAGGATCCGGAAAGGGCAGGTGTGAACAGGTGGGTGTAGGGGCCTTGTGAGGATGCTGCCTGTCTGCCTACATGAAGTGAAGCTATAGAACAGGCTCCGTTTGACACGACTGCCCCTCACCCCACCAGCACTCATAGAAAATGCCAGAATGTCCAATGAATGAATGCTGGTTACAAGCAAAGAAGGAGGAAGGGGAGAAGGAGAGCAAGGAGGAGGGAAGGGGTGGGGAAGGGGTAAAAAGAAAGGGGAAGAGAGAGGAGAAGGAAGAGGAGAGGAAGGGGGAGGAGGAAGACCTTTGCCGTGTACGACAGCATATTCACAGGTGCCCAGGATTAGAACTTCGATATCTTTAGGGGACCCTAGTTCAGCCCATCACTGGGTCTTTAAGTAAGTGCATATTTACACAGATACATAATGTGTCTCTCTCCCCTATGACTCAAAAGGAATTGCCTCTTCTTGTTTCTCCCTTCAACAACCTACGTAATGCCCTCCAAGAAGAACCAATCTGATAACCTCAGCGATAAAACAGCCTCGGATCACTGATTTGAACAAACGTCTCCTGAGCCAGCATCTTGGCTAAGCCAGGGTCCTTTGCTTCATCTTTCATACAGGAGCCTGCAGAACGCTGTAATCAGCAGTCAGCATTGCCTTAAATTGGCAGACTGCGCTGGAGCGGCGGGTCACGGAACAATGGGGTCAATTCAGAGGAGGGGAAAAAAAGCGGTCACATCGGTTGACTTTCACGTAGCCAAAACAACCATTTGATTGATGGACTCTTTCATTTGGCATAGTTATTTTAGCACCTTATAACCGCAAGCTAAGTATGCCATTTATATAACTGTACAGTAGTCTATTTACGGGGTTATCAAATGTTTTAATTCATCTAGGAAATCAACATGAACCACGCCCAGAACTCACGTTTGCCTACAGCACACCCCACCCTCCCGAATCCCCACCCGGCCTCTTGTTATTCCCATTCAGTCCAGGTCAGAGCTCTCCATCTAATTGGGTCACGAATTCTTTAAATTTTTTTTAACTCAACAAATAGTCCCTGACTGCTTATTATGTGCCAGGCACTGAGCTGCATCCAAAGACAAAAAAATGTAGCAGGGATTCATAATGAGGCACACTGAATATTTTTTAATGGGGGACTCTAACAATCTCTTACCAGTCTGGGCGAACTTGATAGCTGGGAAGGGATTTGGAGAGGCTTTGCAGGAGTTCAGGGGAGAGTCATTTGAGTGGCCCATTCTTGGTGTTCTTAGGTAGGCCAGCATCACGTGGGTAAGCACCACTCATCTTACTGTGGTTGGATCAAACTGCACCCCCACGGTCTGCAAATGGGTAAATTTGCCAAAGGGTCCCAGGTGCCTGTTCCAGGTGTCTGCAGGATGGGAAGGGTGGCAATCCAACAGCTGAAAGTCTGGACCCTTGAATTCGTTTTTGCTGTAATATTTTCAAGCTTGGAGAAGTTATAGCCCCAAGTTAAGGGAAGGAAACTCCAGCTACACAGCCTGAGGAAAAAGACCAAAGAACCAACCAGAAATAAGATTCAACATGAAGAGACATGATGAGGGATCAGAGGACAAAAGTGCAGACAGGACTTTCAGGACACCATCTTAACATAACCCCAGTGGTTGAGGCCCAACTCAGAATCAGAGGAATCCATTCAACACAGTGATATCCATTCAAAGGACAGCCAAGTTACTGTATTAGCTTCACACACATAAACAAATACATATGACAATTCCATTTTCCATTACCCCCTTCCCTTTTGTTTTTTTAAAAAAATATTGGTTGATCTTAGAAATAACAAAAAAATTTGATATAAAAAGTGTATATTATGAAAGTGGCTTCAACATTCAGCTCCTGTCTAATACTCTCATCATATTTAACAAAGCAGGACATATAAAAGGATGGTCCTACAATTTCAAGAAGCCCATGGCTTGTTTTGATTCTCCTTCAGGAAAACAAAAGATAAGAGAAAGCTTTCTGGGAAGAGTTTGGTTGACTATGCCATGATGTTATTAAACTCGTGTACGTAGAGCGCCATGCTAAAATTGAGGCGTTCTGGTCTCAGATCTCTTATTGTTCAACTGTATGTTTTGGGCCTTTGCTTTTATTTCTTTCTTCGCCCTTTCTAAAATAAAGGATTTTGACTAGATGATGCCTTGTAAGTTCACAGACTTCGGGGTTCCTTTCACTGCCACAAAAACAAGCTTTTTGAGGTTCCATTTTATTGGGAAGTTTTCTAATGGGTTGGCAGACTCTTAACTAAGGTTTGTTGGTACATGAGGAGCCCTAGGGGCCCAAAGGGGACAACACCTGGAAGGCATGAGGTGTTTGGACTGACTCCTTTCCAGCACCAGATGGATAGGAAAGGAGCATGCAGGGGATGGGAATGGCAGAGGCTGCAAACCTGTCCAGACACAGCACTTCTTACACCAAGAATTGGACTCTGGGGTCATTTGGTTGAGCATGTGAGCATAAACTTAAAAATATATATATCTGTACCAATGGTGCCATAAACACCTGAAAGATCTAAATGGGAAAGGGCATCCTAAAACTTTGGATGAAGACAAGTTGGACTGTGCAGGTCCATTTTCAACCAGGAAATGACTGCACGGCTGAAAATTAATCATGGCAGCCATAAACTGAAGTCCACTAGCAGACTAATCAGACTTTCCAGTTCTTTACTGACATTCACGGACAAGACTGACCCTTTGGACTGAATAAGCCTCCAATATGCTTAAGTAATTTGGGGAGCGGGGATAATTGAGATCAAGAGCAAGAAATGTGAACTTCCTGTTAAAGAGAGAAATGGCGGCCTAAGCGCATCACTGGAGAGATGAAACTAAAGACATGTGACTTTATTTGTATCTAAAGATGGTGACATGGGTAACTCATATCTG
This sequence comes from Ursus maritimus, assembly GCF_017311325.1. Classification (NCBI taxonomy): domain Eukaryota; kingdom Metazoa; phylum Chordata; class Mammalia; order Carnivora; family Ursidae; genus Ursus; species Ursus maritimus. Next base: position 53,886,966 of record NW_024423675.1, read on the forward strand.
GTTGTGACGATCACTACCAGAATGTCTTAGGGCCAGAAAAGAGAGAGGCCTGTATAAGAAAAGGACATGCAAGTAGAGAAGGTGAGGCATGCAAGGTAGGGAGAAGGGAGAGATGAGGCCAAGATGTCAGGGCCACGGCAGGAATACCTTCTAGCGTCTAGGATGTGCAAGGTCCTCCTTTTCTTTCCATAAAGAGGACCTGAAAGTGCTATTGGGCCAAACTGTGGATTTTACCTACTGTCAATTAATGAGCTAGTAATTTTGCATTTCTGAAGACCTCCAGATAAATATTCACCTCAAAATCTCTATACCAGGAAAGTCACCAGAGGGCATTTCCTTTTGGTCCTCAATTTACTAAAGGCCTACAACACCAAATTGCTTTTGTAAAAAGGTGCAATAGCACAACTGGTGAAAGGTCAGTTAAATCTTTTTAAAATGGGAACTAAAATTTCACACTAAATAAAAAACTAGTTTCATAGGAACTTAATCTTGAATAGTAAAGCTAAGCCTTATAAAAAATAGATTTATATTACATTTAACAAAGTTTATGCTAAATTACAATTATGCCTTAATTTAAAACAAACAAAAAAAAACGATCAATTGCATGGGGATTTTCTTGAAAGGGAGATTATTGTTTTTCTTTTCTATTTTTTTAGGTTTGTTTTTTTTTTAAGATTTTATTTATTTATTTGACAGAGATAGAGACAGCCAGTGAGAGAGGGAACACAAGCAGGGGGAGTGGGAGAGGAAGAAGCAGGCTCATAGCGGAGGAGCCCGATGTGGGGCTCGATCCCATGACGCCAGGATCACACCCTGAGCCGAAGGCAGATGCTCAACCGCTGTGCCACCCAGGCGCCCCTTTTTTTTTTAGGTTTTATTTATTTATTTGAGAGCGAGAGCACACAGACTAGTGAGGTGAGGGGCAGAGGGAAAGGGAGAGAGTCACTCACGCAGACTCCGTTCTGAGAATGGAGCCCAAAGCGGGGCTCAATATCATGACTCTGAGATCATGACCTGAGCTGAAATCCAGAGTTGAATGCCTAACTGACTTTGCCACCCAGGTGCCCTGATATTATTATTTTTCAAACAAATTGCATGATAGCCTTATAAGACATAGTTCACTTGATATTCAAGTTTGGTTTTTCAGTGTGGTCATAAAGAAAGTAATTAGAAAAAAAATCTAGGACATTGTTAAATTTCCAATGCTTCCCTTCATCCTTTAATAATTAAATCATTTTCTCCATAGGGATATATCTTGGCCTCACACATACTAGATTTTTCTCCTTCAGTTGTTCACCTGGTTCACTCTGCCAGACTTGTGTTGTTCAAAACTTTGAGTATGATTCCAACAATTCTCCAACATTACTTTCATCAATTTTATAAATTCCTGAATCTTTTGTTTTTGTATTTTAATTGTCGTATATTAGCAATATCTGACGATTAGCAAGAGACAGGCCACAAAAGGCCTGGACGTTAGGAGCTGAGGAATACCCGACTGTTAAGGTGGAATGGTTGTTCGTCAGATCATTAGTGAATATTTTCTGGCTTTGCTGGTTTTTGCTTACCTCTAAGTTTGGCTTCCCTATGAATCCTGCAACCTCATAACCATAGAGACTCCTGTAATGAATACAAGGATTAACAAGAACTCCCTATACTTTGAAACTCATATTGTCTCAGAAACTAAGCTCCTCATCCAACTCAAAAGCCAATTTAGCCCTTCATATATGCAGACTGGAGTATGATAATATGTTTGCAACTATAGTCACTCTCATTTGTGAATGGGTTTTATGACAAACGCATCCTGGGTTGAGAGTATACCGGAATCTACCTTCCCTTCCAGCCAGAAGGCAACGGCTACAGTGGCAGCCTCCTGGGCATTGCAAGAGCATTAACTCTACTGTAGGATGAAGGAGAGCACTGATTATAAACTAAAGGTTCATAACAAAGTGACTGTCTCTACATCAGGTGAAGACATGTCTCTGGGTGGATAGTTCCAAGTGCACTACAGTGGGGAGCCAGGAGCACTGGTAGGAACACTGACAGATCCTTCTCCTGGCCAGAAGCTACTTCTAAAGTCAGTGCTACCTGGATATTTATCTCTGTTTAGTTTCACTGTCTGAATCTCTTTAGATACCCTATGGTTTATTTTTAAATACTGAGTACACGGGCAATTATTCATGGTTGGGACATAGTTTACTTTGATCCTTTGGTGGAGACAATTCATGTGCATAAGTCATTTAAAGCAAGCAAACCAGGCATGCAGGAAGAGAACAGACAAAAAAGAAACAGATATACCACCTTCCTTAGTTAATTTCTAGTGTGTGTAGTCTTATTTCCAATTATGACTAAGTCTACCTCATTTTTTGTTTTGTGAGTTTCAGATTTAGTATTGTAATAATCAGGCAAAATGCTTTTTCCATATTAATGCTGAAATTATTGCTATTCCTGACAAAGTACAGAATGTATTAGATCTGAGGGTACCAGTAACTACCAAACTATAACTTAAATGGTTTTATGTTTTAAACCACAAAAAGTCAATGACCACGTTTCCATTACATGAAATTGAGAACCTATTTATGGAAATTGAATTCACATCATAAAAAAAATGTAGATCACAAAATGAATTTAGAATTCTAATAACATTTACATACATTTTAAAAACAATAATATAAAAGCTGCATTGAGAGGATCCAGAACTGTCATCCAGCCATAAACAACTGAAACACTGGAGAAAATATAGGAAACAGCTATTTTTGGACATTGTACAACAAGCACTGTTGGGTTGTTCTTCTTGAGAAAAGGAAAACAAATGAAGATAACCTACCACTGAAAAAGCTTTCTGCTTGGAAGAACTTTCTGGACTTTGTTGCAAAGAGATGTAAAGCAAAGAGAGCCTGGCTATCTATGAGTTGAGGAGACAAAAGACATGAATTTGGGGAGTCCAAGGTAACTCTGTGGGGCAGAATATACTTAAAAAGGGAGCCACGCAGAGAAAGAACTGTAGAAATCTACATGGGGTCCTCTGGAGTCTTTAATCCACTGTAACAAGCTTAAAAGAAAGTCACTATAAAACTGATCCCAAGTAACAAGTACTTGCCAGAAAAAAAAAAAACCCAACACTCATTAAAGGATATAGTAAAATAAGCACTCAGAAAACTAAAGTTTACAATGCCCAACATCCAATAAAAATTCACAAAGCATGTAAAGAAACAAGAAAATTTGACTTACAACCAGGAGAATAATCAGTCAATGGGAATAGACACAGAAATGACAAAGACAATGGAATTAGTAGACAAGGATCTTAAATGATTGAAAATGAAAAGATTAAGATTTTAAAATCTTATAAACATGGTAGAGGATATAAAAGAGAGCATGAAGGCAATGATGAAAGAAGAGGGAGATTGAAAAAAAGATCCAAAGGGACCTTCTAAAAGTGAGAAAACGGCCTCCAATGGAAAAAATAAAACATGAAGGGATTAGCAGCAGATTAGGCTCTGCAAATGAAGAATCGCCTCTCAGAGGACTGAGGGCATTTGGCAGGGCCATGGAAATGTCCCATATCTTATCTTGATTGTGGCAGTGATTACATGACTGTAAACATTTATTAAGTCATCAAACTGTACACTTAATATGAGTCAATTGTACTCTGTACAAATTATACCTCAATAAAACTATCTTTAAAGTATTAAATGAAAGACACCAGATATAAAAGAATACAAGTTGTATGCAACCATATGCATGAAACTTCTACAACTCATCTATGGAAACAGAAAGCAGAGCAGGGATTGCCTGGAGGTGGAGTGGGGGAAGGGCAGGAGGACCGACTGGGACGGGAATGATGGGAATGTCCTAGACACTCATTGCAGTAGTGATTACATGGATGTATACATTTGTCAAAACTCATCAAAATCTACACTTAGACACATTGTATTTTGTGCAAATTATACCTCAATACGTTGAAGAGAGAGGGCAAAGAAATGGCTGTATTTAAGTCTTTGAATGTGTTTTGAGGGTAGGCGGGATTTTTTTCAGCAGGTTTGAACTAGTCAAGGCATTTTAAAATTCATCCAATAATGTTTAGACTGAAGACACACTGTCTTATTCTTGGTAAGTCTCCTTATACGGAGGATAAATATTATTTAATGCCTCACGGAACATCAAAGTGATTCAAAGTGAGGGTTATCTGTTTCCAAAACCGTCATCGTCTTTATCAGCTTCAGAGTGAAATGCCTTTACAAATCTTCAAAAGGTAAATTCCGGGGTACCTAGGTGACCCAGTCAGTTGGGCAAGGGACTCTTGGTTTCTTCCCAGGTTGTGATCTTAAGGTCCCGGGATCGAGCCCCCAGTGGGGCTCCACGCTCAGCGGGAAGTCTACTTAAGCTTTCTTTCACTCTCCCTCTGCTCCTCCCCCCCTCTCTAAAATAAATAAATAAATAAATCTTTTTAAAAAATAATAAATAAATAAAAGGTAAATTTAAATAACAAGTCTTTAAAAGGTAAAGAAAAAGACAGCTAATTGGGTGTTTTTCACCTCCAGGGCTTATCGGGGTTGTTGGTATCCTTGACTATCTAGTCATTTAGGAACCAGAAATAGGAAAATATTAGTGTGAGGCCTGCCGTGGGTCACTGCCCCGCTCTCCCTTTCAGGACTCGGAGGCACTGGATCCACTAGCTTGGAGAGTTCACTTCCAGGGGCTTCTGGGATTGCCCTCTGCTGAAGGGAACTGCCTGGCCCAAGCTCACACTTCCCTCTCAAGGACAGCCCACATCCAATGCACAGTAGATGGGCGGGGGGGGGGGTCCCAAGGCCTGGCCCCCAGCCTCAATTCAGGACAACTTGGAAGGGCCATCGCAGCTCTGCAGGTCCCTGTGGGGCCAGCTCCGGTCTCTGCTACAACTGCAGCATGGCTCAATTTCTCCCTCTCCCAATCCTGTTTCCCTCACTCCTCACAGTTGCGTTCTCGAGGGAAGCTTCCAGGAAATCTCCTATACACAGACCTCCATCTGCAGGTCTGTTTCCCATGGAACTTAACCTAAAACAGTCAGTAAACAGGAGGGGAAATCACCTATATCAGAGGTGATCTCTCTATGACCAGGTAAAACAAAAATGTCCAAAATTCACTAACTTTCTTCTTCACCATAATTAATTGGTTATAAAATATAATTTAAAAATCCCAATCACAGTAACAAAAAATACGTGGGGAGAATATCTAGCAATAACCACAAGACAAATTAGGACATATATGATGTCTACTAAAAATCTTTATTAAAAATGTGAACAAATGGAGGAAAGTCTACGGTTCTTATGTAAGAAAACTCAATCCTGATAAAGATAGTGATTCTACCTAAATTAATCTATAAATCTAGTCCAGATTCGAAACTTGATAAAAATAATACAAAGTTCGTGTAGAAGAATAAACATGGGAAAATGGGAAAATTTTAAAGAAGAGGGGAGATTTGAGAAAGAGTGAACCTTCTACGTGAAATACTACAATATAAAGCTGCAATCACTTCCTCCAGGACCCTTTCTCCCTTGCAGGCCTTTGCCCAGAGGCCGAATCCTTCCACTGTGCTTCCCCTGCTCTTCTCTTTCCTGCTGTAGCAACTACCTGTTTATTTTGTCTTCCCCAATCTTCTGTAATCTCTTAAGGGGACAATCTATGCTTTTCAGTGTATATCTTTAGCACCCAACAAAGTGCTTGCACAGAGTGTTAAATGAATGAGTAAATGAATAACCACCTAACAGTACCATTAAGTCAAGTACAAAAGAGGATACAGTGGAGCTTAGTTCATTCCTTCCTTTGAGGAGTCACTGTCATTATCATCTAAACTGATACTAATGCCATCAAGTAGTAACCATTTATCTCCTGCAGATATGCCCCATTTCCTCTATGTGTCAATGTACATTAAAATGACGCACGCAACAATGGAATACTATTCAGCCATTAAAAAAGCATGCAATCTGGCCATTAGCAATGACATGGATGGAGCTGGAGAGTGTAATGTTAAGTGAGATAAGTCAGAGAAAGACAAATCCCATGTGTGGAATTTAAGAAACAGAACAAACAAGCAAAGGGGAAAAAAATAAGAAAGAGAGACAAAGCAAGAAACAGACTCTTAATGATAGAGAACAATCTGATGGTTACCAGGAGGAAGAGGGTGGGCGGAAGGGTGAAATAGGTGACAGGGGTTAAGGAGTGTTGTGATGAGCACAGGGTGATGTATGAAACTGTTGAATATTGTACACTTGAAAGTAATACAATACTCTATGTTAACTAACTGGAATTAAAATTAAAAATTTAAAAATAATAAGGCATGAATTGATAAACACATCCATTCATGAACAGTTAGACTGCATGTCAGATTACGTTCCTAAGTCTGCCCAGCCATGGAGACCTGTAAAGCCTAATGTCTCAGCCCCTTGATGAGAAAAGATGTTTTAGATACTGTAGCTGAGAAATGAAAGTCAATGTCATGAGATCTATTTTTCCCTTGGGAAAGTCAAGGAGGGGTGCCGCATTTACACCGGGCCGTGCTGACAGTGTCTAACTGCATTGAATCTTATCTACATGAGCAGTAAATCCCCTCACCCATCAAGCTGGTAAGAGGGCATGTTTGCTCCGCCACCGCTGCCGGCCAAGCTTTCCGCCCTTCTGCTACCTAACAGGTTTCATTTCAGAATCCAGATGATAAAGGACCCAAATAGTACAATTCAAGTCCCAAGGAATTTTAACAATAAACCCCTTTGCAAAGCAAGGGAGAAAAATACGCTGTCCTACTCTCAACTTTCTGGAGATCCACACAGTGGTTCGAGTACCTGTGCCCAAACCCATTGCCGGAGAGCAGGACTCACCTGGTCAATGAGAGGTTGAAGCTGGACTTAATCTTACCCATACCCAAAACACATTTCACTTTAAGTTGGTTAATACAGCCCCGGTCTACCAATAGATTGCCGGGTAGGTTTTAAATTTCAGCTTTTATCAGTGTGTAGCTTAGAGCTGCAGAATGCCAACTGGGCAAATGACTTAATGAAAGCAAAACAAATGTCTAGGCTCTGATACGACTAAAAGATGCAGTGCAAATGTGTTCTTTAAGGAAGATATGTAAATCTGATGAAAGAAAATTTAAGAGCACCCCTGAAAACATACTAAAAACTCCTCCCAGGTGAAAGGGGTACGTACACACGGGGTCTTTTGCCAACTAATCTGCACATTCTTGCAACTTCAGGGCCCGCATACCCCTCCTACAGATGTGCCAGGCCACAGATTGCATGTGAATGTAACAATGAGGATTCGGGCCAGGGTCCTAAAACTTGGAACTAGACTCCCTAAAGTCTGGATCTTCTAAGAAAAACAGCCTTCTGGGTGCTTATGTCTTTTGTTGCTTTTGGCCCAACTACCTCATAAAAGAGCTTGAAGAATATGCATAAAAGATTCAGGAAAACATGCATAACACGCATAAAAGATTTTGAAAACACGCATATTGAAGAATACACATAGAATTTAAGTGAGACTGATGCCGTTTTTAATCTTCACAGCAACTCCATGAGGTAGGTATTATCACTACAACAACCCCCAAGATTCAGAAAGAAAATACTTGAGAAAAAGGGGGCAGATGACTTACCTTAGAGAAGGAAAAGTTAAAAGTTCTCTGATTTCCCTGGGATGAAAGACGACATTTCACCTCCCAGTCAGAGATGCCCAGAAATAGCTGTTTCTGGGGAAAGCCATCAGACAGAGTCAAAAGTAACATACTAATTCTAAATCCTCACAATTACATGTTGAGAGCTTGCCTAGATATTCTAGGTGCCACCTTGCAATAGGCCAGTTGTGTTGCTGACAGCTCAGTGCATATCAGGGAAAAGACACACTCTCAGTTGGCGCCTCTTATAGCCACATTAATCCATTTGAAGTGTGGTTCTGGAATACAGCCAGTCTACCCCACTGAGGCAAGGCTTGATGGAACATCAGGCTAGCATGTGTGGACCTGGCCAGCTCAGAGGATGAAGGATGGGAGAAACAAGGTAGTCAAAATAACTGAATGGTAAGTCTTGAAGCACCACGAACACTAAGGAGACACATGGAGTCCCAGCATCCAGTGGCATAGCTGTGGAGACAAAGGCAGTCACCTGACTCTGAAGGGCTGAGAGTGATCTGAATCAAGGTTCATTTTAAGCAGAAACCACGTGGGTTACAATGCAAAGGTGTTAAACCATGAACAGAGAACAATTCTGGCTGACACAGAGTCACAAACCAAAAGACAGTTTTCACATTTCCAGAGTAGTCACAGCAGCAAATATCCAGTCTGCCTCTCACTTCCAGCCAGAGGCTGGAACATATCCAACAAGACAGAAGATGAATTCCAACACAGTCCCTATCTGGAGGAAGGATGTCCAGCTATAGAGGCCAAGTAACATCCACCAAACCAGGAGAAGACATCCCACAGTCAATGTCTAAATCGTATAGCCCAAATGGTAAGTGCCATAATGGTTCCAGGGATGCAGAACTCTGTAAAGGAGAGCTGGACCCTGAAGGGTACGTGGTTTAAATTAGGAGAGAGGCAAGTATCCTATGGGAAGGAAGCAGCAGAAGCAAGGCATGTAAAAACTAAGGAGAGTGTTGGACACTGAAATATTGAGAAAACTAAATGATAAAGATGGGACTCATAAACAAAACATTCCCACTTGATGATCAGACCAGTAATTATCAAACAATTTGAAAATTTCTCCAAGTAGTCACTGCAGAAAATAACAAGAGAGCCTGTGGGAACCTCCGTGCCACCAGAATATTCAACTTTACTCTGTTTTATGTATTCAGATTCCATGTAAGATTTTGTTTTAGATTTAGGTCACTTTAAAAAGTTTAAACATTATAGGGGGGAAAGAAAGAAAAAGAAAAAAAGACAATAAAAGGGCCCTAACAACGAGAATAAGCAAGATAAGCTACAAAAATCAGTTTTTAAAAAACCAAACTTAGGTGAGCTTAATTTCAGAAAGTGACAAATTCTTCCTAGGAGGGAAGAGATCCATAGTGGCTTCATACTTGCCAGGGTGGTTGGAAGAGAAATAATCTTGTATAGAAGGGAATTGAGAAAAGCCAGTTGAACTTTAACAAATATGCAACAATCACAGAGGCTCACTTGATGGACTAGAGTCCTGAGCAGCCCCAGTTGAAGAGCCAACTCTTTCCCAGAGGCTCTCATCAAGTTCAAGGGAAAGTCCATCCAAGACTGGAGGCGGGGAAGGAACTCAAAGAGAGACCCCTCTGAGGTACACATATCTTCTCCAAATACTAGTTAGTGGCATTCTGAAGGGTAGAAAAAAAGTAGGGAAATGGAGAGAAATCCCTGGAGGTCACACTAAGCCTTCACTGAGAACACAGCAACAGTCCTATGAAATCTAGGATTAGGACAGGAGAGGTGAGAAAAATCCCTCTGAGATACTCTGGACCTTCCCTGAATGCCCTGTAGTGGTCCTCCAGAGTTTGGTGTGGGACAGAGAGTTGATGAGCTCTTCCAAAGAGTAAAAGTCTGGAAGTGGGACAGGAGCAAAGAGAACTCTGCAGAAGCCCCAGGGTTGGCAACCTGCTCATAAGGCAGAAAGCAAACCTGTGTGGTTTAGAAAGTTGGTAGCTGGACTTTTAAGCATAAAGACAACTATGGAGTTTTACTGGTGCTCAGATCTTATGCCCTACTGAAGGGAAAATCCTGTTGCTACCTTCAAAACATTGAAGCTGGTGGCTGGTAAATGGCTCTTACTTAAGTTGTGACAAGGCCCGTACCAGCTCAACTAGATTAGATTGACTTATCCTCCCTCACTAGCAGCCTGTCCAAATAAGAAGCAAGCTCTTTCCTGAGAGTAAACACTATTTCCTTTATTCTCTATTGTTGTTTTACATACAAGATTTGGCATAGAATCGTGAAGTCCAAGACCTGCAAAGAAGCAAGAAAAATATGTTCTGTGATCAAGAGAAAAAGTAGTCAATAGAAGTAGACCCAAACATAGCCCAAAGATAGTGGGGTTATCAGACAATTACCCAAAATAACTGTGAGTAAGTCTATTAGACGATCTAGATGGAAAAAATAGACAATATGCATGAATATATGTGGAACTTCAGCAGAACTGGAAACTATAAAAAAGAATCAAAGATGCCAGAAATGAAAAATAATGTATCAGAAACAAAGACACCATTCAATGGTTTTATTAACAGACTGAACAGAAGAGGAAAGAATTAGTGAACTTTATGGCAAGTCAATATATATTATCTAAACCACAAAAAAGAGGTGGGAAAAATGAAGCAAGCTTCCAATATGTTTGCTACAATATGAAACAGTATAAGATAAATGTAATTGAGAGTCTCAGAAGGAGAAGAATACAGAATGGGACAGAAGAAATATTCAAAGAGAAAATAACCTAAAAGTTCCCCAGATTGATGAAATGCATCAAGCCATCGAGGAAGCTCAGGAAATGTCAAACAATTTGAATACAAAACATCACATTTATCACATAATCAAGCTGTTAAAACTCAAAGGTAAAGAGAAAAAATTAAAACAACTAAAGAAACAAGATGTATTACTCAAAATTGACAATAATACAAATGATTCACTTATCTCAGAAACAATGGTGACCCTAGAGACATCTTTAAAATGCTAAAAGAGGGGGCATCAGGGTGGCTCAGTGGGTTAGGAGGCCAACTCTTAGTTTTGAATTACGTCATGATCTGTGGGCCCTGGTCAGGCTCTTCCACTCAGCAGGGAGTCTGCTGGAGGGTTCTCTTTCTCCCTCTCCCTCTCATCCCATTCATACACATGCTCGCTCTCTCTCTCAAATAAATAAATCTTAAAAAAAAAAAAAAAAGTTAAATGCTGAAAGAAAAAAAGAACTCTCCATCCCGCAAAAATAATGTTTTATAGAAAGGCAAAAAAAGACATTTGCAGACCAACAAAGTTGAGAGAATTCATGGCCAGTAAGCCAGCACAACAGAGAGGTTCTTTGGGTCACATGGAATTGATACCAGATAAAAGCACAGATTTGCTAGAAATGATAAAGAACACCAGAAAGATGTTTTAAAAAACCAAATACTAAGGAATAACTCTAAAACAAGAGCTGGAAGTCCTCTTCAATGAAAATTAAAAGATTTTTTTCCAGAAAAAATTAAACAAGGTCTAAATAAATGAAGGGATATAGCATGTCCATAGATTACTACACTAATATAATTAAAAGGTCCATTTGAAGACTTCTACTCTGGCCCAGGTAGAGAAACATGATTTACCCTCCCATCTGAAACAACCAAAAAAAAACTAGGCGAGATATATGAAACAACAATTTTCAAGACATTGGGTATCAAGTAACAAGGAAAACTGATTCTCAAGAGATGAGTTCTTATGCCTGGCCCTGCTTATCACCTTGTATTTCCTGGCCATGACACAGGAAGGCGTGACCTCAGTGGAGGCCAGCAGATGCCCTAAGTGGAAGAGGTGAAACTGAGAGTCTGGGGATAGCAAGGCAGTTGGAATTTACAGGGTGTAATACCAGAGAGGAACATACTGCAGAGACAGCAGGTTCCAAAGATCTGCATGTTCAACAGGGGACCAATCAGTGCCTGTGCACGAGGACACTCCCTGAGGCTGGGGAAAGAACCCCCATAAAGGATTAGAGAGACCAGTACCTGACACTCACACAAAACACCAGCCAGACTGTAAATCCTCGTAACTCATGGGCACTTGAGTAGCCAACTCAAAGGTTCTCACTTCTGCAGTGACACCAAATTAGCCCTAGATTAAATGCAACTCTGGACCCATCTAACAATTGTAAAAACAGGATCTAAAAACATCAAACTGTTTCCCAGTACAAGCATCCCAGAACAAGGCTCAAAAATATCTATAGAAAACAAAAATATCCAGCACCCAGCAAAGTCAAGTCACCATGTCTTGCCTGGTCACACTGTTCAATTCCTTATCTCAAGTCTGTCTGACTCCAAAATTCACCTCCTTTCTGCCACGTATGGGGGGGGGGAGTTATGTTTTCCTGGATTGGAAACAAAATACCCTTTCTCGTCGCTTATCAGTTGAAAACTCACCAAAAGAGAGACAGATATGTGCCTCCTAATGTGATCAAGAAAAAGTACCAGCTCCGACCATGAAGTGTTCCTGCTTAACAACAAAACAAACGAACAAACAAACAAAAAGCAATCTTCCATATGAGGAAACCTCTAGACTTAAGTACCAGTCATAGGAAATATAGGGGGCGGAGTCTATGTGAAACGAGACCGCCATCATGCGATCAGCTAAACCCACTCGTGGGAAATTCTGTAAGACAAATGACTCAGTTTCTTCAACCAATAAATGATACCAATGGTAGGAGGGAAAGGAGGAATAGTATAAATTACAAGAGAATTCAAAAAAATATCAACCAAAGTGTGCATCTTGCTTGAATCCTAGTCTAAGCAAGTCAACCATAAAAAGATGTTTTGGGGACAATCTGAGTATTTGAACATGGAGTAGACACTGAGAATATGTAAGAACTACATAAGGAATAATTACTTAAAAATTTTATCAAGTGTGATCATAGCAATGTGAATACATAAAATAAGGAAAGACCTTATCTGTTAGAAATACACACTGAGTTATAATGCTTGGAATTTGTTTCAAAATATTCCATTGAAGGGGATGGCAAGAGCTGGAGGGCGGTGTATAGACAAAACAAGATGGACGGAATATGATAATTGCTAAAGCTGAGTGATAACCACATGAGGTTCATTATACTATTCCCTTACGTATACGTATGTTCACATTTTTCTGTAAAATTTTTAGAGCTCCGATGTTTGCAAACACCATTTCGCATTCTACTAAACTTGTTTTTCTCACTTTCCTCTGACACATTATACAACTACTTGCCTAAAAATATGTGTCAGCATAGATGAAATAAAACTCTTTTCAAATGTTCTCATATTTTACACTGAAAGAAATATTATTGCCTTATAAAATATAAACATACAAAATATTGTAACTTATCAAAATATAATGTCAAACCATCAAATGCATCCCAAAATAAAACTTGAAAGTAAACATCAAGAACTTTTTGAATTATATAGTTTTTCAGTCTCCAAATAGGCCCCTTAGAGAATATAGTCCCCCAAAGAAAATGAGGATTAGGAAGTGGGAATGAATCTTTAAAAAATAACTGTCTGGGAGCCTAAGTGGCTCAGTCAGTTAGCATCTGACTTTGGCTCATGTCATAATCTCAGGGTCCTGGGCTCCAGCCCTGCGTCGGGCTCTGTGCTTAGTGGGGAGTCTGCTTCTCCTTCTCCCTCTGCCCCTCCCCCCACTTGTGCACATGCTCGCCACTCGCTTTCTCAAAAAAATAAATAAAATCTTAAAAAATAATAACCGCTAAGCACTGCACCAGTTGCTTATCGATTTCTCTCACTGAGTGCTTTCTACAGGTAAGGCAGCTGGGGCTCCAGAAATTAATCTGCTTGCTTCCGATCCCAGCAAGGTAAATGGGAGAGGTAGGTTTTAAATTTAGGTCCCTCTGACCTCATACCCATGTTTCTTCCACAGCATCAATAACTCAGCAGGTTGTTGGGGTTGTTTGCTTTGTAACAGTTTCAAATCCCTTCAGTTATTTCTAATTCCGTAGAGAGGGAAATCCTTTTGTGGCAGGATGGGGTTTTTCAACAATACGGTGTACCCTTTCAGCAACACAAATGGAAGGTTGTTGGAGATTTTCCTCCTTTCTTTATTTCTTTTCTTTTTTTTTCTCCTGGGGTCTCAGTCCTGGGTGACTAAATGAGACAGGAACTCTGCTCTCAGAAGGAAGGAAGGGCATTGCCATAGTCCTGCTCACTTGAGCAGGGGGAAGGCTCTGATTATCCTTCCCACCAGGCCCTGAGAACAGATTGCTGAGAAAAACTCTCGTCTTCTCCTCTCTTCCACCCTGCAGGATTCAGTGTGGCCCATAGCACCGAACAGTGGGAACTGGATTAATCTGAAGAAGAGGATGGAGAGCTGAAGGACAAAGAGAACTCCTGTGTAGAGGAGGCAGGACCCTGGGGTTGGGGTGTGTTGAAGAGAAATTTTTCTGTCGCTTGTTAGAAACCTCAAGGAAGACTTTATTCAAGACTACTGCAATGGGGGAGGGAGACTGAACTTAACTCTGAATAACAGGAACAAGTGGGAATTTATAGCCAACAGGGAAGGTCAGGGAGTAGATGAAAAATTACTCAGGGGAACTCAGTCAAGTATCAAGGGCGGGTAGAAGGAAGAGGAGTTTGGTTGGATATCAGGGTGGGGACAAATTCTCCACAAACTGGCTTAGCAGGATTTTCTGCTAAAATTGGATGACTCGATGAGCCAAGAGAGGAGCCAAGGAGAAGGCCAACTTGAAAAGAGGGCTCAGAGGAGGCTGACTGAAGTTTAGTCAAGGGGAGAGCACTTGTCAGGAGGAAAGGAGATTCGGAGCTTTGAGGGGCCATGGGAAAGGAAGGAGAGGTGGAAAGTAAAAGACAGGGTGACTGGCTAGACAGGGGTGACCACATGGATACCCAGAGGCTCCATTACCAGGCCTCCCAGTGAGAAATGGGGGGAGGGGCATCTGAAATAAGGTCAGGAAACCCTGGAGTAGGGCAGAGAACATATGATTCAAATTCAAAAGTAAGGTCTCTTTCATACATTTTTCCTGTATTCTGTGTGTACTTGGCTGACTGGCAGTCACTTAGGGGATGCCCACTGCCCTCTCCCGTCTACACTGGGGTGTAGTGCTGGAGTGATACTTTGGAAGGTCACTTACTTTCTTTTTCCCATTAATTGCACTTACTGACCACTTTCCAGACCCTTCTCCTTACATGTCTGTCAGCTGTTTATAACTAGATAGCTAGACAGTTTTAAAGAGCGTTCTTTGTCAATGAAGTAGATTATAGGGTTAAATCAGAAATCCCACAGGTTCCAAATTCATTTAAATGGATTTCTATTTATTAGCCATCCGGAACAAACCGAACTAAAATGAGTTTTGAGTCAGTCTGAACTTAGTGGAGAGGCTTTTTGGTTGATGGGTTGTTTTGTTTTGTTTTGTTAAACCTTATTCCAGGCAATGCAGATAAGGAGCCCATTCAAACGATTCCCCCACAATGCACTTCGTTACTCTCGTTGCCAGAGCTAAGCAGAGAAGCTCTAAGGGAATGAAGCTTTCCTCCTTCCCGCTGTTCTGTTGTCTTTCAAAACAGCAGAACTGCCAAGATCAGCAGTTTGAAAGCCTCCTTTGAGGTGTTCCTCATGCCTCTTTCACTGGCTTGAGCAAAACAAGCACCTAGACTGCCTGCCCGATCCCCAAGGGGACACCCGGGAGGCCACACGTCCAGTGGAGCGGAACGGACAACGGGACAACGGCACAGTGAAGACAGGGAAACTGCGGGCTGCCAGGGGTCAGATCCAGCAACTCAGAAACATGGGCTTAAGTCACTATAAATACCTTTGTAAAAGTGACGGGGGCGGCTGGGGGCGGGGGGGACAGGAACAGGTGGTCGGGGGCCCTGTGTGCCCATCACTGGCCTAGAACAATGACTGCGGGGGCACGAGCCCTGCGTGCTCTATTCGAAGTCCACACTTACCAAAAGATGGGACCAGTTTCTCTTTCTGAGGCTTGGTGTGCCCCTTCCTCATGCTCATAGGATTCGTTTATAGCCTCACAAAAATCGAGGGTGATTTTTCTATACTGCATCCCCTGCACCTTAACAAGTTAGGAGCAGAGGTTGGGGGGAACTGTAGCTCCATCATAAAATGTTTCAGAGCACCATGAGGGAGGAAGAGGATCTCTCACGTCTTCTAGGGAATAGATGGAAAGACGGTGGGAAAATACACGATGACCAACCGAGAACATGCAGCTCTCCGTTTATTGAAGCTGTTCTAACAAGAGGGTCAGCCAAAGTCACTTGCATTTTGACAGAGATTCAAAGGCAGGCAGAGGAGCAGGAAAGCTTTTGCTGGAAAAAAGGAAAGGCTTCAAGTGTGCCCTCACTGCACGCTGTTGGCACAGGAAGCTGTGGGCAGCTCACTAGAAGCCGGGCACTGTGGGATTGGTTAGGGGTGCATATTGGGCTCTCTCTGGTTGGTCCTAAGCTGGAAGCAGGGATAAAAATCAGAGAAGCTGGCAGTTGTTCATCAAGTCCTGGCAGCTCAGGGCCCATTGTCATGGAAGTTATCATTTAGCTTCCTGGATTGTTACTAGAGATAGCAATCCACAAATCTGATTTCCAGCAGGCCAACATCCTGGGTTGTTGATTATAGAGAAAGGGCTTGGTTTCCTTGGCAAGTTGCAGGTCAGAGTCCTATTTTTATATATGGTCTAGCCATTGGCCTTTTGTATCTTCAGTCTCTCAAGTATCTTGAAACAAGGAAACCAGCAGGTACCGTCATGAGTCAAGCCATGTCATCTCTCTAGGGAAGAAACCATAACTAGGATTCCATGAATCTGGGTAAACGTTGGGATGGATTTTTTCCCCGGTGTTTTATAATTCTCCCAAGTATTTAGCTTACTTGACCATGTGGCTTCTTGGTCCATGCTCTCCCACACTTTGTGCAGGAGGGACCCAGTATCCTACTAAATAAGAAACAGTGTTTCTTTATTCTTCTTTGGAATTTGGGCTCCAGATATTTCTTCCTTGGAAATGCAACCTTGGTTTGGGAGGAATGGAGGAACAGAAATTCTACCCCTAAAAAATGACTTTAACTTGGATTAAAAGAACCCCTACTATCCATATGTACGATGAGAGTTTGAAGCTGCGTGTTGCACTAGTTGGCTTGGGTTACCATCAAAAGCACCACAGACTGTGGGGCTTAAACAACAGACACATCTTTTCTCACAGTTCTGGAGGCTGGAAGTCCAAGATCAAGTTGCCGGCAAATTTAGTACCCTACGGAGTCCTCTTCTCTTGGCATGTAGGCAACCGCCATCTTACTGTGTGTCACGAGGTCATTCCTCCCTACAACCACGGAGAGAGATGGCAAGGTTTCTGATGTCTTTTCTTTCTTTCTTTCTTTCTTTCTTTCTTTCTTTCTTTCTTTCTTTCTTTCTTTCTTTCTTTCAGGTTTTATTTATTTGTCAGAGAGAGAGAGAGCACAGCAGGGGGAGCGGCCGGCAGAGGGAGAAGCAGGCTTCCCACTGAGCAAGGAGCCTGACACAGGACTCAATTCCAGGACCCTGGGATCATGACCTGAGCTGAAGGCAGATATTTCACTGACTGAGTCACTCAGGCAAACCTCTGATGTCTTTTCTTATTAGGACACTGATCCTGTTAGTTCAGGGCCACACCCATAGGACCTCCTGTAACCTTAATTTCTTCCATAAAGGCCCGATCTTCAAATCCAGTTACACTGGGGGTTAGAGCTTCAACATATGAATTGGGGGGAGGGGACACAAACAGTCCCTAACAAATGTGGAAGGTGGCCACATCTCACTGAAGGTAACATCCAAACCCTGTTAAGGTGTGTGATGAGAGCCAGTGAGATGAGCCTCATTCATTCTTAGCTGAATTAACAACATGTAGCTCCCTACAAATGAAGATACAGAAATTCATAGAGTTTTGGTTTATTATGTTTTAAAATTGACTGTTTTTGACTATGAGACAAAAATATTTACCTAAAATCAGTTGTGAATTGATAAAATAATCACAATCTGACCAAGTCACAGTAACTTTTTAAGTGTGATTGGGTTTAAGATATGCTTTTTCTGAGATAAAATTCTGAGAGAAAAAGACATAAATATGGCATTTAGGGACTATGCCACATGTCCTTAAAGTGAGATCAATTTTTATTAAATGTCACCTATCCCATGTTATTCCTCAGCTACCAAACTTTCCATACCCTGCAAATTCAAGTACAGTCTCTTTAACTCCAGCCTATTTGTCCAAAATGTTTTTCTATCTTTTCTGCACTAATAACATTAATAACAACAGTTAACACTTTCTGTTTGCTAAATGCTTTACATGCATTTGTTGCTGGTTATCAGTGCTTGGACTAAGCATATGAAGTAGGTCCTAGTAGTCCCTTCTACAGAAGCAGAGGGTAAATGATTTACCAAAAACCCCAGGAGTGATTCACCCAGAAGTCCCACCCAGGACCATCCGCCTCTGAGTCCGTCACCCCTCCATACTACACATTCTTCTCCACCCACAGACAGCCTTGCTTTTCTGCAAATATGCCTTTGCAGCTCTTGCTCTCTTTAAGGCTGGTGTCTCACACTACAGGTCCCCCAAAGTGTATGCTTCTAAAATGTTGAACCAAGTTCAGAATGAAAATCCTTTGGGGCAGAGTAGACTTCCCTAAGCACGAAAGTCAGACAGGAAAGGAAAGACCTACTTGATTATTTAAACGGTTTTTAAAAACTGTGTATGTCTTTTGTCATTCAAAAGATAAACCGTAGACTGGACCAATATCTGTTCTGCACCCCACAGATATAAGGTTATGCAGCCAACATGCAAAACAGTGCCCAAGAGTCCCTAAATTAAATCCATTCTCTTGTCCCGTGTTTCTGGTAACTCTCACCATGCTTTAGCGAAGGGTGACACACAAGGTGAGCCCTCTCTAAATTCGAGAGTGAATGGTGGACGATGCTTTAGAGCAAAAGCCTTGAACACATTGTAGGGAAAGATTATGGGAAAATGTCATAGGGAAATGAGTCTGGAACTCTAGGCTCAGGAGAACTGAGTGTCAGGGAGAGACTGAGGTCAAAGGCCCAGAACTTCATGAACTAGAACCCTGGGGACTGTCACCAGCGTTCACATGAGGCAATGGGGCAAGCCTGGAGGCCCGCCAGAGCGGACACGGCCTCTCCATTCACCAGAGCCTGCATGCAGCACAGACCAGGACGAGGAACCGGGGATGCTGGGGAGAACGTGGGGCAAGCATGCTGTGGGGAGGTGAGCCTCTGCTCTCCACGGACCTAGCAAGTGGCCTCAGCTGTCCCGAAGCCAGTCTTCCATTTGGGGGCTTCCTGAGCCCAGGTTTTCTGAGGACTCTCATTTGCAAAGTATTGCAGGCCTGGAGATACAGACACTGTGGAAACCAGACAATAATTCCCAGTCCTGTGGAACATGCAAGGATTGCAGAGATCACAACTTTCAAGTCACATCAGGCACATGTAGGCATCTTCAACCTTAGAAACAAGCAAGATTTCGATCACCGTATCGAATCCATTCTGCATGAAGCCAGGAAAATGAGCCAATGTGGGCAGATCTGTCTGGGATCACCGTGTGGAAAGTCCTGCTGAGAGGATCTTTAAAACGAGTGCCCACTTTCTCCTTCTCCCTCACACAGAAAGCAAAATGTAGCTTTGCAAGGAGTGTTTCCCCTGGAAATGACGTGATTGCCATGGAGGTGGAGAAAAATAATCTAAAACAGTGAAAAGACAGGATCTGGATAACTCCTTTTTCCTTTTCTTTTAGATCTGAGAAACCATGCACTTTCATCCTGCGGCCCATGTGAGAATGCCATTCAAAATAATGGTTTTCTATTCTCTGAATCTTTGTTATTAGTCATTTTGAGGGAATATCATATATCAGAAGGCTGCTTTTATTTTTTCCCATCGGACAAGGATATCCTAAGCAATTACCAAATGCTGATTCAGTACCCATGATAAGAACATTCAGGAGTGGGGCGCCTGGGTGGCTCACTCGGTTAAGATTCTGCCTTTGGCTCAGGTCATGATCCCAGGGCCCTGGAATGGAGCCCTGCTTCAGGCTCCCTGCTCCGCGGGAAGTCTGCTTCTCCGTTTCCCTCTGCCCCTCCTCCCTGCTTGTGTTCTCTCTCACTCTCTCCCTCTCTCTCAAATAAATAAATAAATCTTAAAAAAAAAAAAAAAAAGAACATTCGGGAGTTTTATAAGTTGCATGGTTCTGTGGCCCCTTTAATCTTGGGGGGTTGTCGGCACATAACTAGTCATTTTGCTCGGTGCCAGGGGTCATGTCTTGGGCTGTTTGCGCCACATGGGTTTTGTGTTTGTTGCTGTTTTCATCGTTGTTTGCTTTTAGGTTAACTCTTAGGAGGAGCAAAAGATAGTATCCAACACTGGTTATTTATCAAGAACATTAAATAATATTGTTCTCAAAATCGTTAACAATCAACTATGGTAAGTCAATAATATAAAGCCTAAGGAAAGACATCCCAGGTCTCTCACAGATAAGATGTATGTCTTTATACATAAACCCCAGCATTCCAATTATTTTGATAATTATATCAATTGGGAAGTAAAAATGCAAAGATTCCATCGCCATAAAGAGGCTGTACTGATTTCTTTTACCCACGTCCTTGTTTTGTAGTTGATGTGCCTTCTGTTCATGGCATGTGTGGCTGGAAGACCACGTCACCGGGAAAGAGGAGGCAAGGGTGCTCCATCATTGAGCCTGGCCACGCCAGGCGCAGGGCTCTGCTGTACGATGGCAGTTTGAGTGCCTACATTCTCTTGCTCTTCTTCATGGAATTCTATTTAAATAACACTTAAAAAGTATAATAAATCCCTCACAGTACTGACTGCAGTGGACCAGTGATTTTGACATGTTTTTGAAAACCAGAAAGTATGTGGGATCATAGTAATACAAAAACATTGCTGAGAAAGTAGGAGCCCAGAGTACACCTAAGAGGTGAGACGGCTCCTTCCAGAAGGGCCTGCTCATCCGTATTCGTTTCCTAGGCCTGCTGTAATAAAGCACCACAAGCTGGATGGCTTAGAGCAACACAAATGTATTTTCTGGAAGCTAGAAGTTCCTATCAAGGTGTCAGCAGGATTGGTTCCCTCTGAGGTCTGTGAAGGAGAATCTGTTCATGCCCCTCTCTGAGCTTCTGGTGACAATCAGCCATCCTCTCTCTTTCTTGCCTCAGAGATGTGCAACTCCGTCTCTGCCCCTGCTGTTGCCTGGTGTTCTCCCTGTGTGTCTCTGTGTCTTTCCTCTTCTTCTGAGGACGCCAGTCCCACTAGACAAAAGGCCCACCCTACTCCAGTATTTCTTCATCTTAACCTAACTAATGCCATCTTCAGTGACTCTATTTCCAAATAAAGGACTCTATTTCCAAATTCTGAGATACTGAGAGTTAGAACCCCCACATATTTGGGGGTGGAAGGAAGAAGGCAAGGTATTTCTCCCCCTCTTACTCTACTCTCCAGCAGTCGCTACATCTACTCCACAGTTCCCCTTCCTACCAGGAGGCCTTGCTCCACCCATGTGACCCTACTCTGGTGTTCCAGAAACCAGCAAGGGAGAGCTGCTAAACTCTGAAAATCTTTTGCCCTCGCACTCCTCTTGTTCTAAAATGAGTTGCTTCATCATCCTGTTTTACCTGTCAGCTCTCCCAAGATCTTTGTAATTAATTCCCCTAATTAAATTCCCTCTATAGAACTACCTGGCATGAGTTCTGTTTTCCTGACAAGACCCTTGACTGACACAAGCTTCAAGAGCTGCCAAGCTCTGAGTCATCCAGTAGAGAACAGGAGTGGACCAGGGGGCAGCCATCAGGGTAACTGTGGGAAGGACTGCCGATGGGATAGGTGGGCAGAGTTCACCTCTCCCTTCGTCCCCAGCAAATGCAGTACTGTTGTCATGAGGAAGGCATGTGGGAAATAATAGTTATAAGGATGCAAAACCCTTCATCTTTCTTAGTGGACAGTCAATAGATACTACCCAAAGTTGAGAAATTAAGA
Source organism: Ursus maritimus (assembly GCF_017311325.1). NCBI lineage: Eukaryota > Metazoa > Chordata > Mammalia > Carnivora > Ursidae > Ursus > Ursus maritimus. Next base: position 53,908,652 of record NW_024423675.1, read on the forward strand.
GGAAGTGGCATAAGTGTATTTCCAATGCAGTGGTTTTATCTCCTTTCTCAATGCCCAATGACGGATGGTCCCTCAGACATACTCAGCTGTAGCAAGGTCCAGGCCGAGCAGGAAGGAACACCTGGCAGAAACGGTAGGACCCAGTGGAGAAGGCTGGCAAAGAAGAAACAATGGGGCATGCCGTATGACAGCTATAGATGACCAGACTTGTTTATTACTACATAGGAGGGTTTCGCTAGGAGACATCCCCACACACACACCTCACCAGTAACACTTGAAGAGATTTCCCAGGGTCTATACCAGCAGGCAGCAAAAAGACATAGAGAAGCATGAGAGGTTACTATGATCACAACTATGGCTTACTCATAGCTAGAGTGGTATTGGGAAATTCCACCAATGAGTAAATGATACATAAACTATCTTTCGTTTGACTGCTATCAAGTTGTAGCCTTAAAGAAAAGCAACCTTGGTTTTTTGTCAGAAGCCTATTATTGGGGGCTATGATCCACAATAATTCAGTGTAAAGACCTCTGGAAATTTCTACAGGTATATAAACCATGATCTTAAGGCAGGGAAGACCTTTGCAGATGGTTCTAAGATAGGTATTACAACACCCACCCACCCCCGCCGTCTTCTTTCATGTCAGCTATCTCCAGGGGCTTGTAAAAGACCTTGTTTTTCCTGATAAGGTGATATCATTTGATAGGTTAAGATACTTTTTGCTACAGTAACAATAAAACCCAGAAATTTCAATAACTTAACATAATAAAAGTTTATTTCTCGATCACATAATGTCTGATATGAATGGGTGGCTGTGTTCCATCCAAAATACATGCCGACTGGAACATATGACCTCCATGGTCATCATAAAAGGGAGAAAGAAAGCTAGAGAACCCTACGGGATCATTTTAAGTGCCAGACCTGAATGGCTTACTTAGCTCAGTTCTGCCCATCTTCTCATCAGCCAGAGTGAGTCTATGACCCGCCCGGGCCCATGAGAGCAGGGAACTGTAGAGAAGCACCAGATCACTGGGTGAACACTAAGAATCTCACCACATCTTTTCTTTAATCATCTCATTTCTCTAATTAATTACCATATTTAAATTGCTGTTACTAAATATGTTTGTGTCTCTTTATGGGACTGAGTTAGTCAAGAAAGTTGGAATTGACCCAACCACCACCTTGCACACTTCAAATATATTATAATTCTGCTTGTCAATTATACCTCAGTAAAGCTGAGGGGAAAGGAACATGAAAGAAAGAGAAAGAAAGAAAGAAAGAAAGAAAGAAAGAAAGAAAGAAAGAAAGAAAGAAAGAAAGAAAGAAAAAGGGAGGAAGGAAGAAAAAAAGAAAAAAGAAAGAAAGAAAGGAGGAATGTATTAATCAATGTTAAAAAAAAAAAATCGGAAACCAGTACCAGACACTCTGATCCATCTCAGTGTGATTTATCTAGCAATGAGTTAAATACTTGCTGTATATTTACCACAGAAAAAGACAGAGCAGCCTTTATGTTCTCAGCAACAGCTCAGAAAGCTGCCAACATTAGAACCTATTTGTTTTATTGAGAAGAGGGATTGTTGGCTGGAACACAAGGGCTCCCCATTACTCTTTCTGGAAAAAGCAATGGGAACTTTAACTTTTCTCTGGACAGCTACCAACATCTATCAGGAGAAACACAAGTTTAACATCTCTTTCTGAAGGACAGCACTTAGAATGCCTCACAGCCCTCCCCAGGCTCCACTGGTGTCAGAACGGCCAGGGGTCCCAAATCCAAGCTCTTTTGTGTTTAATAGAAGTGCTAAAGCAAATCAACTGTACAAATTGAAAACACCCAACTGGCCTGACCTGGAATACTAATTGAAATGGACGTCTGATGGTGCCGAGCAAAATGGCAGGCGCCAGGGCTCTCTCACAGGATTAATTCTGAGTTCTGACAGAGAATCATTCTGCGACCGGAGGGAGAGGAGTTCACATCTCCACACATCCGCGAACTTGAGTGCAAACTCAAGTCTCTTGGGCAGGGAGGTTTTTCCTTGAAGGACAATTCTAGAAGTCAGGATGACATTGAAATGAGTACTGAAGTCTTCCGTTTCTCAGAGTTGAGTTTTCAGAACTCCCTGTCTTTACATTTCACCACTGATCTTAATCTTCCATGCTGCTTCCTCAAGTTCAGGACATTATCTATCTCCTCCTAATTTACAGAGAAAGCAGAGACACTGGGTGGGAAATCTCTCAATTCTCTGACCACACTGCCCACAAGTTTTTTTTAACTGAGTATTTTCCACTTCCTGTCCTGTTTGTCCCTCCACGCGTCACCACCTGACTTGCCCCTTCACCACAACACTGAAACTGCGCTGGCTAGCGATACTGCTGATGCCCTAACCCAGACAACACTTGTTTTGTTTTTTTTTTTTTTTAATAATGATTTTTTATTATATTATGTTAGTCACCATACAGTACATCCCCGGTTTTCGATGTAAGGCTCGATGATTCATTAGTTGTGTATAACACCCAGTGCACCATGCAATATGTGCCCTCCTTACTACCCATCACCGGTCTATCCCATTCCCCCACCCCCCTCCCCTCTGTAGCCCTCAGTTTGTTTCTCATAGTCCATAGCCAGACAACACTTGTAAGTCCTTATTTCATTTGACTTCCCCTTGGCATCTCATCCTGCCTTTGGCCATTCTCTCACTTTCTCCTCTGCTGCTTCCGGTTCCCCAGATTTCTGGTTCTCCTGCCACCTACCAAGTCTCCTGTATGTCTACCTCTTCCGTGTTGGTGTTCCCCTAGGTTGAACCTTAGCTGTCTATCAATTCGTTCAACAAGACTTTCTTGAATGAGGAAGAGCTTAGAGGAAGTGCTAAACCAAGTCAGCTTCTCAGACAGTAAAGGGGCTCTGGGGTTAGCACAGGAAAAACAAGATAGGGTCAGATGCACCCTGCCCTCAAGGACCTGTGCTCTGGATCTCATTTAATGGCCCCAACACCTACCCAGGCACCCAGGCTAAAAAAACTGACCCAGTGAGGACTCCTCTCTCACTCTCATGGCCAAAAAAATCCCCAAGTACAGTTGAATCTATCTTTTGAAGATCTTTTGCATCTGCTCCCTCCTCTTCTGGTACAGGGTCACTAGCTGAGTTCCAGCCTTCATCATCTCCCACCTGGACTGTTGGCAGTAAATCTTCATCGTTCACTCTGTTCCAGCCTCACTCCCCTCCAATCTCCCCTGCATAATGTTCCAGAATTATCTTTGAAAAATTCCGTGTAGTCACATCATTCTCTATTCAAATCCCTTCAATAGTTACCCATCATCTCCCTCCAGGGTCTTCTATGAGCTGGCTCTCACCTGCCTCCCCTGTGCACCTTCTGCTTCTCCCGCATGAATCTTAGTTTCCAACATTAATAATCACCATAGAGTTTCCCTGGAAGTTCATACCTCATTACACTTCCAGAACAATAGCCTTAAGAAATCCTTTCTAATCCTCTGACTGTGGTTTTCATTATGCTATATGTGGTTCACTTCACACACTATGGGCTTCACACATGAAAGTGCATTGACTTAAATGCCCAACATTCAACAGTCATCTCAAACTTAACATGTCCAAAGCAGAATTTCCTGTAAAATCTGCTTTTCCCCAGTCCTTTCCATCTCCATTGCTCAGGCCAGAAACTTAGGAAACAAACTTGACTCCTCCTCCTTTCTAACTTGTCCAAGTTACCTGTCAATTCCATAACCAAAATATATCCAAAGCAATCCACTTCCCTCCTTGCCATGGCTATGTGCATGGTCCAGACCATCAGTCTCCAGACTACTGTACAAACTTCCCATCTGGTCTCCCTGCATCCCGCCTTGCCCCCTTAGAATCTATTCTCCACATTGCAATCAACATGATCTTTTAAGAACACAAATCAGACCATGTCCTTCTCCTGTTTAAAAGCCTTGAATGGCTTCCTTGAGACTTACAATAAATTCAAACCCTTTGAGAGCCCTTCATGAATCAGCCATGTCCTCCCTTCCAACCTTCTGTATACACCTGTCTGTCCCTCACCCATTGTGCTCTGACACACTGGGCTTCTTTCCATTCCCCAAACATACCAACCCTAGTCCTGTGTAGGACCTTCACAGGATCTCTCTCCACGAGAAGCCCTTCTCTTAGAAGCTGTCTCCCTCCTGACATTAGATCCCAGCTTAAATATCACCATTTCAGAAATGCCTTCCCCAGTCACCATGCCTAAATTAGCCTCCAACACATCGTGAATTGTTGTTGTTGTTGTTGTTGTTTATTCCAGTTTGTTTTTAACTTCTACTTAACATTCATTCAATCCAAAATCAAATATCTTCATACAGCAAACTAAATACAAGATAAAAAGCAGAAAAGGTGTTACCCTCATAATATTACCCTATTTTATTTGTATTATGGCTCTTATCACTGCCTGACTTGTTAATCAGCTGTTGTTGTTTTTTTTCAATTGACTCTGTCCTCGAATGAAGACATATGGTCCACAAGGGCAGGAACTTACTTATTGCTGTATCCAGTGGTGATATTCAAAATATTTAACAACGGGGTAGGGCGCCTGGGTGGTGCAGTCTGTTGAGCATCTGACTCTTGGACTCTTGGTTTCAGCTCAGGTCGTGATCTCAGGGTCGTGAGATTGAGTCCCACGTCAGGCTCCATGCTCAGTGTGGTGTCTGCTTGAGATTCTCTCTCCCTCTCCCTCTGCCCCTCCCACTCATGCTCACTCTCTCTCTCTAAAGTAAATAAATCTTAAAAAAATATTCAACAACAGATATGTCATAAACACCCAACCCATCAGAACGGATGCCAACCTTTAAGTGCTCATATGGTCTTGCTGGTAAGTAGTGGCTAGATGTCAGCCTTCTTATTCTTATCCCCAGCATCTCAACAGAACCCGTCTCTCAATAAATGTCAGCCAAATATATGAACCAATAAATCAACAGATGTTTCTATGGTAATTTCATTGCTCTATCATGAACACAGGTCTACATTAATAAAGAGGATTTATTGGACATCCCCACGTGTTTGGATAGAGTCTGTTGTCTTCAGAAGTTTCTGAAATCCACCAGTGTTGACTTCCTTGTCGTACCCTCTATAGGGACCCACAGCTGAGCAAGAGTGACAGGAGCAATGAAACTGAGTTCAGAAGACTGAGTTCGAGTTCAGGCACTAGCACAAGCCAGTTGAGAGTTGTATGGCCCTGGGCACGTTACTTTACTCTCTGTGTCTGCGTCTCCCTCTATAAGATGGGCACACTCTACTTCCCACGACAGCCAAAAGACTGAACAAGATAGTATACATTGAAGTGTCCAGCCAGTCACACCTATAGCATCTAAGGTCAATAGGTGTCAGTTTTATTGTGGTCATCCTTTCCCTTCAGAGTCCTGTGAGCATCAAATGAGATAATGCACATATAACTGTCCTGAAAAACATAGGTATTGTTCAGGTTATTAATAGTATATCAATAATAAATTATCCTTCTTTAGAATTATCTGTTTAAAAAATTTCCCAGTTTCATTGATATATAATTGACATATAACCTTGTATTAGTTTAATATGTACAACATAATGATTTGCTATGTGTATACATTGCCACAATGATTTGATTACCACTATAAGTTTAATTAACATTCATCACTCACATAGTTACAGATTTTTTCCTTTCAGTAAGATCTTTTAAAATCTACTCTCTTAGCAACATTCAAATAAACAATACAACAGTGTTAACTATAGTCTCCATATTGTACGTTATATCCCCAGAACTTAAATTTATCTTATAATCGGAAGTTTGTACCTTTTGACCATCTTCACTCAATTCCCCCACCCCCTGCACGGGCAACCACCAATCTGGTTTCCGTATCTATGAGTTTGGGGGTTTTTTTAGATTCCACATATAAATGAGGTCATACAGTATTTGTCTTTCTGTGTCTGACTTATTTCGGTTCGCGTAATGTTCTCAAGACCCATTCGTGTTATTGCACATGGCAAGATTTCCTAATAAATTATCCTTGATTTGAGAAATCAGGTGGCTTTCCAGGAGTCATAAAGGAGCTGGAAAGGAACTCTGGGTCTTGTGGGGGCAAAGCTGGAGTGCTCCAGCAGAGGAAGTCCATGCTTTGCTTAGCCGAACAGCTCTCCTCGGAGACAGTGTCTTTCTGGAGAAATCTGTTTGTATGTCATTTAAAGCTGCTAGATGCTGAAAGATAGACTTGGCAGTTACCTACAAAGAAGGAAGGCCTTCAGCGTTCCATGGGTTAAATGAATGAAATGGGTTCAAGCGTTTCCCCAACAGCAAGACCTGGAACTTTCTCCTTTGTCTCTCCTTCCATCCATATATCGCCCCCTTTATTGGAAAACATAGCTCATCTGGACTCTGGCCCCACTGACATAGGCTGAGGTTTCTGTCTCCCCATCCAACTCACCCAGGCTTTTTTCAGCGTCTGAAATCCTGTCTCCTTCCGGCCTCCCCCGGTACTAGGCCCCCCTCAAACCATGGTGCAGATAATATACTGCACAGCCATGTGGGGCCCCACGCTCATCATGGTCATGTGGTGATTCACGACAGTCCCGACCAACACACACCTTCCTGCCGTTGTGTCCTCCCACCAAGGTCCCCATCACTACCTGTAGATAGTGAGTTATCCTGAGAAGAAGTTAAGGTACCCAGGAGAGCACTTACAGCAGCCCTTAAATCAACAATGGCTTCCAGTGAGTTCTTTTACCAACAAGCTCTATGTAACTTCCTGTTTTAACTAACAATTTTTGCCACCTAGATGCTAAGCTTGTAAACATTATTTAAGTCTTTTGTGCCCTCTAAAGCCACTGCCTTGGAGCAAATCTCCAGGCACAGGATCTGATTACCCCCTTGCCCAGACTTTCTTGGGGAGTAGAGTAAAAGTGAGCTGCACAGTCAAGGTCTTCATTCAAAATCCATCTACCACTGACTTGAACAAGTCACCCAGCTTCGCTAAGCCTGTTTCCTCATAGACAAAACGTGATGACGACAACGACGACGACAACGACGATGATGATGATATGTACTTCATAGAGTTTTTGTAAGGAATAGTCAAGAAAATGCTTGTGAGGTGTTCAGCACAGTGCCTAGCACATACACAGTAATTGGGGAATAAATGTTAATTTTAGTATTGGTATTATTGTTTTATTGTTTAGCCCAGAGAAGACAAACTAAGACCCAAATGCCAAATTCAGCTGCATACACTCCAGCACATATCATGCGAGAATGCTCTCCCTACAACAGCAGAGCTCGGTAGCTGCCACACAGACAATATGGCGGCAAAGCCTAAAGTATTTGCTACCTGGCCTCTTACAGCAACATTTGCCAAACTCTGCTTTAGCCCGTAGCACCTCGTCACCTCCACGGTGAGATCAGCATAAAACTATTGGTGGCAGAGGCCACCAGCAACTTGCCTCCTAATGTTAGGAGTGAGCTGGACAGTTCGGTCGGCAGGGCCGGGGTCCCCGACAAGAAGATACGGAGTCAGGACAGCTAAGATAAAACAGCACTGACGTTCAGTTTTGCAGCTTAGACAGAAGCGCGCTAGCATTCTGCTTTGCAGCCTCTGCAGAAATGACCTCTGCAAAATGTCCTAAAATAAGACAATTAACCACAAAGCATCTGTTACTATCACAGTCAAGGGGCAGTTAACACATAAACCCCCAGATGTCAACAAAAAAGACCATCAGTTCATAGACATTAACTTAATAGGTAGACAGATACGTGACCAGAGCCCTAATTAGCACAACTCAGCACACCCCGATTGCTTAAGATAGTTCCGCAAAAAGTTGGTAAAAAGCCCTAAACTTAGACACTCCGGGGGCAACTCTCTCAGGTCCCCTCCCTCTCCGGGCGCTTTATACTCTTGCTCAATAAACTTGGCTTTGCTGCCCACTGCTCTTCGTCTGGTCTGCCTCTTCATTCTTCAAAGCAGCGTGACCAAGAACCGCGGGCACTAAAGGCAGAGAATTCCTGCAACACCATTACCTATTTCTCCCTCCTCTGTAGTAATAGAACCTTCTTCCACTTTTAGCCTGCACATGATTGCCTGGAATAAAAACTGCATTTTCCAGACTCTCTCGCTACTAGATGTAGCCATGTGACCAAGTCCTTGCCAAGAGGACACAACCTGCTTTATAGGCCTCCCTCTCCTCCTTCCACAAGCCTAGAACGCAAAGCATGGAGGCTAAAGCTAGGTCTAGACCATGACACGAACTTGAGAATGGAGGCCTCTCATGATAAAGCTATAGGACAAAAGGAGCCTGATCCCTGTCACTGCAAACCTGACACAGACTAAGGTTTCTGTCTCCCTGTCCAACTCAGCCAGGCTTTTCTCGGTATCTGAAATCCTGTGTCCTTCGGCCTCTCCCAATGCACTGCCAGTGAACTTATTTGGGATTTTCTGCACTCCGTGATGAACTTGATCCTAACAAATGTAGTTGCCAAACACTTCTAGAAGAACAGAAAGCTTATCGTTAGCCCTCAGCATCTCCTATTTCGTACAATGCCTAAAAAACGCTTTGTAGTAAATTTGGTACTTGAATAAATTGGTCTTGGCCACACAGAACACTGACTCTTGCACAATGCCAAAAGAACACTGCACATGTTTTATACTTATTCAGGAAAAAAGATTAATGCTCATTCAGGGAAAAAAAGATTTATTAAAATGCTTATTCAGGAAAAAAGAAGATTAATTTGGAATCAAGATTTAAAAGAAGTTCAAAAACAAAAAAAAGAGTGACGTTAAGCCTGAAGAAAGCATCCAAGTCTTGTGTCTACACTAGTTCAAGTTGGGCTTCTGGTCTTGCAGCCAAAGAGGCTAAAACAGGCCCACACTTCCAGAAGGGGCTGTCCCCTTAGAAGCAAGTGCTCTGAGGGGCACTTAGGGGGTGAAGCCAGTTAAGCCTCCCACTCTTGGTTTCGGTTCAGGTGATCTCAGGGTCGTGGGATCAAGCCCTGCGGCGGGCTCCGAGCTCAGCACCGAGCTCCGAGCTCAGCACCGAATCAGGTTGAGATTGTCTCTCCCTCTCCTTCTGCCCCTCCCCCAGCACGCTCTCTCTTTCTAAAAAATAAATAAATCTTTAAAAAAAAAAAAAAAGAATCAGGTGCTCAGAGCTGGCAGGGTGGGGTAAAGGATAAAAGGACGCTGCTGTCATGTTCTTGCAGATGAGAAGCCCCAAGGTCAAAGAAGGCAGCTTGTCCAGGGTGACTCAGCCGGTGAGGGTCTGCACCCCACCTGGCTGGCTCCGGATGCCACACGCGTCACCTCCAGCCTCTCCTGGAGCGAGGAGAGCTCGTGACCAAGTTTGCTTCTCGAGAGCAAGTCCACCGAAAATGTTCAGAGAGCCGGAAACTGCCCATGTTTCTGGGAACAGAATCTTCTGTGATCTTGTGTCCTATGTCTGTTTGGTGATGTTCAGCAGAGAGGCCTGGGAAATACACACTAATGAGTAGAGAAGGGAAACCTAGTACTTTTTAAAAGGCCATTAAAATCCCTGACTGCAAAGAAAAGAGACCGCGAGTATACTGCCAGCAGAAACCAGATTGAGAAAAGAAAGAGCCGTGTCCAGGAAACTTGTGAACTTTCTTTTTGGTTCGTTCACCTTTTTTTTGTTTTTTTTTTTTAATAAACCTTCTTTTGTTGCCACTTGCTCAGTTACTAACTACAATAGTCTCTGGGGAGGGTGGGGGGGGAGTGCATCAGTGACAGTGGGAGGGCAAAGAGGCTCACAGGACCCCTCCCAGAACTCAAACCATTAGCGCCCAGAAGCTTCACAGGTTAAAAATCTCTGTTCTGGAGGAGGCAAGGCCACCATTTGCCATTGTTATGTCAGCTCTGTTTACCAAGTTAACTTTTGTTTTCTTAAGTGTTTCGTATTCTTGTACTCCGTGTGTGTGTGTGTGTGTGTGTGTGTGTGTGTGTGTGTGTTTAATTGACTTGCTAATAACCACTGACCGCTTACTATATGCTAGGCCCTGGGTCAGGTACAGAAGAATGCAAATGCAATGTCACACTTTATACTTAATGACTCAATGCATTATTACCCCATTTTACAGATAGGGAAACTGAGGTGACCACAAAGATCCGCCTGGATTGCACAGTTAATGATGTAGCCTTGCTGAGGTTCCAACCAAGTGTCTGTTCATTTAGGATCTGCTCTTTTAATCACTATTCTTTTTTTAAAATGGAGAGGTCGGAAAGGTTTTTAGGTCCGATGAAGGAACGGGCCTTTTTAAAGTTACCTGCTACTTTTTATGTTGCCTTCGTTTTCATTCAGTGACCTGATTCAACCCTGCACCCTAGTTGTTTATATGTAATTAACTCACGTTTCAATGAATCTCTTCCTGATCTCCCCAGCCCCCAGATTCTTCTTTACTTTTGATAACTTCCCAGTGTGTTTCTACTATACCCGAGAGCACCCGGGGTCCCTTACTGCAACCTGTAGTTAGCATAGTAACAGTAAAGCAGCAGTTATCAATTTTTTTTTACTCTCCAGGACCCCCTTACATTCAAAAATTATTGAGGGCCCCGAAGAGCTTTTGTTTATGTAGGTCATATCTATCGATCTTCGATGTTTTATAATTTAAAATTGGGAAATTGTTAAACTATTGATTAATTCACTTAAAATAATAATAACCCGATTGCATGTTTACATAAATAACACTTTCACAAAGATTAACCATGATTTTTAAAAACGAATGAGAGGGGCGCCTGGGTGGCACAGCGGTTAAGCGTCTGCCTTCGGCTCAGGGCGTGATCCCGGCGTTATGGGATCGAGCCCCACATCAGGCTCCTCTGCTATGAGCCTGCTTCTTCCTCTCCCACTGCCCCTGCTTGTGTTCCCTCTCTCGCTGGCTGTCTCTATCTCTGTTGAATAAATAAATAAAAACGAATGAGAGGGGCGCCTGGGCGGCACAGCGGTTAAGCGTCTGCCTTCGGCTCAGGGCCTGATCCCGGCGTTATGGGAGCGAGCCCCACATCAGGCTCCTCTGCTATGAGCCTGCTTCTTCCTCTCCCACTCCCCCTGCTTGTGTTCCCTCTCTCGCTGGCTGTCTCTCTCTGTCGAATAAATAAATAAAATCTTTAAAAAAATAAAAAAAAATAAATAAATAAAAATAAAAACGAATGAGAGATGAACTTTTTTGCAAATCTCTTTACGACTGTCCAGGTCCTCATGTCTTCTTCTGTATTTGATCTGCTGTGATATGTTGTTTTGGTTGAAATATGTAAGGAAAATCGAGCTCTATACAGATACAAAGTTGGAAAAGGTAGGAATCTTTTCATAACCTTTTCAGATAACTGGCTATTCCTCTCTGATACCATACCAAAGCTCAGCAAGTGGTAGTTTCTTTTTAAAAGGGTAGTAGATGGAACTGGAACCCATTATGGATGAACTTTTACTATTCTGTTACTATGAACCCCACGGGACTCTGTTTCACTACGAACCCATACATGAGTTTGCAACATCATGCACTGGTCATTTGGAAACTCACCGACTTATCCAGATCTTCCAAATGTTGGCACATTTCATTATATAATATCCCCTAAAATTAAATTTGTCAATATTACTACAAAACTCACCAGAAAATCTGGAGTTTGGGGAAGTTGTCAAGCCTACAGTGGAAGATACAAATTTTTTAAGCACCTGATTTGCACTGGAGAGCTTGAATTTTATCTTTGGCAACAAAGACTGTCAGTTATTTTCCTTGAAAGAAAGCTGGCTTCGTTCATTTTCAAGAAAACCTCTGCCATACAGCTAAGTCAGAATAACCAGTTTGCCTGTCAGTCTTTCTTTCAAGGAAAAGTGGAATTCCATGAAAAGAGCAGCTAGTTAAGCTCATGACTCAACCCCACCAGGTGTTTTTCTCAAGCCTCCCATGGTGCTTATGAACATAGCAGAAGGGCTTTACACGTACTTCCCATTTTGTCAAAATATTAATAAGACCTGTAACTGAGGATCAGAATTAATGCAATTAATACTTTAAACCGCTTCGTGGGGCACTCTTCTGTGAACCTAGCATAGTTTACAAACAAGCACATGACAGTTGCACAGCTGACTTGACTTGAGGTCTCAGCAGCGGTACCCGCCACTCCTACTGCATCCCCAGCGCGAAAGTCAATCCAGTGAAAAAAGCAAATAATATCTGTGTTATAAAAATAGTTTTGAGGGGCGCCTGTGTGGCTCAGTCATTAAGGGTCCTGGGATTGAGTCCCATGTTGGACTCTCTGGGAGTCTGCTTCTCCCTCCCAGTCTCCCTCTGTTCTTGTTCTCTCTTTCTTAAATAAATAAAATCTTAAAAAGATAAAAAAATAATAATAAAAATAGTTTTGACCTCATGAATCTCTCTTATAGGGCTCGGGGAACCCCAGGGGTCCACAGATCCCACTTTGAGAACCACTGCTACCACCCAGTTGGGGAGCACCCTTGGGGGCCAGACTTTCTGTCCCTGTCCCTCCCACAGTGAAACAACACACTCTCTAATCACATTTAACTTCCTGAATAAAAGTCTCTTTTTTTATTGTAGAGAGGAGAGAGGAAAGAAGTTCTTTATAAAGTTTAAGTAGAATAGGTTCTGCTGGGTGATCAGTCCCGGAACACAAGCAAGACAGAAGTGACTTCCCAAGTATCTGAGCCCTGGTCTGACATTCAGAAATGCCAGTATTCCAACTCCTGATTTCCATTCCTATTACCAGACTTGGGGAAACTTACTCACCCTCTCTTGACCACATGAATGTATGTAACAGTTACTCCCTTTGGAAATAGGGAACTCAGGGATGCTTAGAAGTGGGTCCCATACTTTTCTTGCTGCTGTCTAGCCCCAGGCAGCCATGAAATACTGCCAGCCTCTCCCTTTCTCTTTCTTTCTTTCTCTTTCTCTCTCTCTCTCTCTTTCACACACACGCACACACACACACACACACACACATCTCAGAGTCTGTACATTTAGAAAAGCTATTCTCCCAGAACAATTTTCCCTAACTGACCCATATCACATCTGTTAGGAATTTCTAATTAATAAGCAAAATTAACAAAAAGATTGAGAGTATAATCAATCCACCCTTCTGTTAGATTGTGACCTCCACCCCCTTCTAGTCATCATTGTCTGCATCAGTCTCATTTTCTGAACCAAGATCAAGTCTCAGAAGAAAAAAATTATTTTTTTGCTAAGGAGCAACAACCACACAGCATAAATTATAAACTCAAAAGACGATCTTATTAATATAACACAAAGCTTTTAGGTAAGAAAATGGGGAGTCATCAGCTTTGTTTCAATACAGACAACAGAGCCCGGTCTGTGTTTCTGCTACAGAATTCAGTTCTCAGAACTTTCTGATCTACCAACAAGGACAACATGTCAGACAATCTTATCTTGCACCAGCTTTGCTTTGTCTCCTTAGTATGCAGAATCTGTGCAATTAAAAAGAAAATTCGAACAACTGATCCCTAAGACTCAACCAGCTCTGACATGGAATGGTTCTAGAACCCCCATTAGTTTCCACATTGGAGCCTGTGTTTCTTGCCGTTCATTGTCTTGCCATTTTAGAAAGTATGGTCCAGATTCTCTGTCCCCCTCCAGTCCACCGGGAAATACTTTCAACTTGAAATGCAAACCTGGATGGTTAGAAATGATAATTCTCTCTGTTTACATCTCCATTATGCAGGTTTTCTGTGACTTAGGAGATGAAATGCGTGGTACAGAGAGATTGACTCAGTTGTTTTCAAGAGTTCTTCGAATGTTGTTTCAGCTGCTTACGTAAAAAATGTGAAGCTGTGTGATTATTTGAAAACTTGATTTAGTGATGTTTTAAATGAATGCTTTCCATTTTCTGGACATCTAATCCAATTTTGTCTATACTATACCTAGCTCAAACCTTCCACGCCGTATTTCAAATACACCAGTAGCTGAGACTGAAGGCAAATATTCCTTCAATCTGGCTGAGACTACATATCTCTCCCTTTAGGAAAAGGGGGAAAAAAAAACTGTAGGGACTGTCATAAATAATTTTACTTAAGTGAATGCTGAAATTAGGCACCACGTTGCCTGGCTCCCAGCAACCTCTTTGCAGCCAGATATGTCGAGTACCCACTGGCCAAAGCCTCGCCTTTTCAGAAATGGAAAGCAGGAAAAACAATACGATCATCTTTTAAAGTGGCATATTGGACCCATCCCCAAAGTTAAATATACCTAGACAGTTTTCAGTGAGGTAACTACAGCTGACCTTGGAAGAAAACGATGTTTATAGCAGCCCATGAGTTGGGAAAGGTGATAATGAATGAGACGGAATCATGTGTTTCTGGCACACAGTTTTGATAGTACAAGGAGCTAATTGGATTTAAGTATTATCTTACAATATGGTGACCCAATCATTTTGGAAGATAACCAAAGTCTCCCTTTTTGGAAGAGTTACTCTATTTTGAGTCAACATTCATGAATGTTGCCCTCTGAAACTCCAAAAAAAAAAAAAAATCTTTCCTGGATCAAGTCAAATGGCTTGGATTTTTCCTGTAAATCTTCCTATCCGTGCTGTCAAATGCTAACGAGCATATCAGTGGTTCGTGGGCCGAACTCTGAAATAATGGATCCTGTTTTCCTTTTGCTCCTGGTAATCCTCGGTTTAGTGTAACTTGTGGCACTAGTCACTGTGGTTCTCACTAAGATTACACGACGGCAACATTCATCCTGCTAGAATCTGGTGCCTGTCCAGGGAAGCACGCCAGTCCGCAGTGCCACAGGGGTAAGGGAGAGCACAAATGTCTCAAAGAACAAAAGAGCAACAGGAAGAAACTAGTCCTAAAATGGCAGGGTAAGAGTATTCTTTGCTTTGACTTTTTAAATCATGGACAGGTTGATTCATAGATTAATGCCGCCCTACATACCTTAATGTGGGAGTTAAGCAGACTCTTAAAATGTAAAAGGAGAACTGACAAAGGAATTAAGGTATTTTCTCCTACAGACGTATTTTTTTTAGAACGTGTCAGTGTAATTGATAGCATACGGTGCTCTTGGGTCATTTTTCAGCTCTGTGTTGATACAGGATGTTGGGGTTAATTGGTCTCTTTCTGGAATTTGTGTTTTGATCAAGTGCTTATAATTTCTATTACTTTTTTTAAAAAAAACTGGTATTTTCAGTTGAAATATTTTTATAATCTCAGTGTGTTATGTATATTACAGCCACAGAACAACAGCATCAAAAAGATACGGTCCCTGCTTCAGGAAGGTACGTGCTAAGCAATGAAAATGGAGAATTTGTAATGATTTGCAAACCTATTTGTCAGCAGCATAGGCAACAGGGACATGAACCTTTTGAACAAGCAGAAACAGCGACTTGAGAAGTAGCCTGCAGGCCTTCAAAGCCCATCTGCGTTTTAAAGCTTTACCGTAACTAAATCCAATTTGTACATCAGAAAACTGGAAAAGAACAGGACTCTCCTAATAAAAAGAAAAAGTAGAACTCATGGTCTCAGGGAAAGTTTTCAGAATTTGCCAGATCTCAATGGTAGTCTAGAGTGTTTCGACATGCGCCACGCAGAGCAAGAAACGAGGCCAGGGTCTTCCCGCAGGTGGAAGGAAGGCTCGGAGCAGGGCTATAACATAAGGTGGCTGGGGGCCTCCCTCCCGGCCCCTCTCCCTCTTGCGGATCAACCAGCCTTTTTAGAATAGAAATAGGAATTATATTTGTCCCAAATCTAAGGACAGGGGCACAATTTTTAAACTGGAAGAGCTTTACCCCTCTCCCTCCCCTTCCCCCCAGTAAATTTCATCTTGCCTGAAAGTCACCAGGCAGTCTGCAAAAAGGAGGACCTGCTACCTGCTGGAGTCTCTGAATGAAAAATATGTTTTGGTGTTAGGTCGTCCCATTGCTGAAGAATTGGGAGAAAATAGAGCGTAGCATTTCAAGGATTCCAAAAACAAGCAGAATTTGAGAAGCGGAATATGAAGAGCTAAGAACCCAAGATCAATACATCAGCCGTTCGAGGAGGATAGTAAAGCAGGCACGAGGCCCTGGGGGTCCGCCACAGCGAGCAGGGACTTGAGTCTTCTTGAAGCCTTTCCTCCCAGAAGCTCCAAAAGCAGCACTGGGCGTCAAACTGACAAAGTACAAAAGCACGGAAGAACCACCACCAGGAGCATAGAAGGTTCGACTTAAATTGGGCTTAGGTGCAACAGGAAGGACAAGAGGACCCTGAGCTCTAGCCATGGGAGGTTGAGATGATTACCTGGCTTTGGAGTCGGCTAGACTGCTCTTCCCTCCGAGACGCAGGAAGTAACCACCAGCTCAGGCACGGCTGGGGGCTGAGAGGGGTCAAAAAGCGGTGTGAAAGGAAGTGTGAGGACCCATCCGCCCAGTTCCCCTGGGACTCCAAAGAACGTGCTCCAATTAGTCCTCTGGGGAGTGTGTGCGGGTCCATGCACAGGCTCCATAATTGACTTTCGCGATCCTTTCCAGTCCCCATGTGCGTGTCAGGCCCCTGCTGCTTCAGCTCGCTGTTCTGTGATGCTCCCACAAGCCGAGGCACCGACCCCGGATAATTTGCTATTTTAGAAATACAGTTGACCCTTGAGCAACGTGAATTTGAACTGCGCCCATCAACTTGGATGGGGCTTGTGTTGATAAATACAAGACAGTACTGTACATGTACTTTCTCCTCCTTATAATTTTCTTAATAACATTTTCTTTTCTCTAGCCTACTTGATTCTAAGAATACAGTGTATGATACATATACGATCTGTATGTTAATTGAATGTATTATCAGTAAGGCTTCTGACCAACAATTGGCTATTAATAGTTAAGTTTTGGGGTGCCTGGGTGGCTCAGTGGGTTAAGCATCCACCTTGGGCCCAGGTCAGGATCCCAGGATCCCAGGATCGAGCCTCGCATTGGGTTCCCTGCTCAGCGGGGAGTCTGCTTCTCCCTCTCCCTGTGCCTGCTGCTCCCCCTGCTTGTGCTCTCTCTCTCTCTCTCTCTCTCTGTCAAATAAATAAATAAATAAATAAATAAATAAATAAATAAATAAATAGTTAAGTTTTTGGAAAGTCAAAGTTATATGAAGATTTTTGACTGAAGGGGGCGGGGTCGGTGCTCCTAACCCCACCCCCACCCCGGAGTTGCTCAAGGGGGAAATCATTATAATACTCGCCTTTCCCAGGTAGAAACTGTTTTACCTGAATGTGCTCCTAATTGATCCTCATCTGCAGCCAGTCCGAAAGCAGAGAGCGACGGAGACAGATCTTTGACTCCTCAAATAGCACCACAGAGAAGCGTCTTCCCATTAACACTGATGTTTGTAAGACAGTAAGTGTAAGCGCACATGGAAGGCATCTGTGTTCTGCTAGTATTGATGTGATTTTATCCCGGTGTGATCAGTGTCAGCCTCTGGGCTCAGTGAGGCCGCTGGCTGGAAGAACAAAACGCCAACTGCGTAACGCTGGATGCGCCTAAACCCGAGTTTATAGACTGCACTAAGTAACAAAGTCTTTAGAGCTCAAAAGGGTTTGATGAATAAAGGAAGGAATGAAAGAACAGAAGGGGTATTTATTCCTTTTTTAAAAGAGTTCTCTGCTTCTCAAACAGATTTATTTCAAAATCCATGCGTAGAACTCCAGATTCGGCAGAAACTATTTGGTGCTCCCCTCCCCTCCAAAAAACGAAACGAAACAGAACAATATATACCTAGTCTTTTCAGGAGCATGTATATTCTGGAAAGCAAGGCTCATCTCTTGTAAATGGTGTTTAATGTTAGAATTAGAGAGGGGTTTTTTGGTGCCATGTTATCTGAATTACAGAAATTAGAAACGGTAAACAAATTCTTCACCGTCTCCTGTGCATGACTAAGTAGTATTATGCCCAGCGTCGTTTTCTTAAAATGACTTAAAATGACTCTCTTTTCTTTGCTCCAATACACTTTGATCATCCTAACCACAACTTTTATAGCCTGCTTTGCGCTGAAAGTATGAAAAATGAGTGAAGCTTGTTTGTGAAAAATCTAGCTCCTTGATGTCCCAACCATAGGCCAGTATGAGAGGCTTTAAAAACTTGATATGAGCTCAAAGAGAAAGAGAGTCGTGTTACCACCAACAAGCAGACCAGGCAAATTCCCATGATGCCGGGCCACTGGCTGAGGGGGGAGGCGAGGGGGGGCCCAGCAGGGCATTCCTTCAAGGGATTGGTTTCCTGTGTGATGTCACTGGGGGTGAGGCCAGGTTGCTACTTGTCCTCTACTTCCATGAAGCCGCAATGGCCCCTGGAACACGTCACCAAGGATGAGTCTTTTCTGACCTTGGGTACAATATGGGCCATATGGGCCATCCTTCCTAAAAGTCTAGAAGAGATGCTAACATGTTGAAGTATACTGGATGAAACAGATGAAATGATTTTTTTTAAAGGTGTGGAATTTGCTTTAAAGTAATCTATAGGGGAGGAGCACCTGGGAGGCTCAGTCGGTTAAGCATCTGCCTTTGGCTCAGTCATGATCTCAGGGTCCTGGGATCGAGTCCCATGTTGGGCTTTCTGCTCAGCGGGGAGTCTGCTTCTCCCTCTGCCTGCTGCTCCCCCTGCTTGTGCCCTCTCTCTCTCAAATAAATGAATAAAATCTTTAAAAAATAATAAATAAATAAACAAATAAATAAAGTAATCTATCAGGATGAAAGATGTCTTGATCATTCCTATTACTGGGTGATGTGTACATGGTTCAGTACACTATTCTGCGTACTTTTTGTGTATGGTTGAAACTTTTCAGAATATAATGGGGGTTTTTTAGTTTTAAAAATTTTAATTCAATTAATTAACATAGTGTATTATTAGTTTCAGAGGTAGAGTTCAGTGATTCATCAGTCTTATATAACACCCAGTACTCATGACATCACGTGCCCCCCTTAATGTCCATCCCCCAGGTATCCTATCCCCTCACCCCTTGTGCCTCCAGCAACCCTCAGTTTATTTCCTATGATTAAGAGTCTCTCTTGGTTTGTCTCTCTCCTTGATTTCGTCTTGTTTTATTTTTCCCTCCCTTCCCCTATGCTCCTCTGTCTCTTAAATTCCACATATGAGTGAAATCATATGATAATTGTCTCAGAACATCATGTTTGTTAACAACAACAACAAAATTCCCTAACAGAGTGAGAAGCGAGCAGAGAGAGAGAACAAATAGAATGTGTATACTAACCTCATTTCTCCGGATGAAAAAAGCAGAAAGTCCTCCTTACTGGGTGAAATAGCCCAGCCAGAAGCACTGCCCTCTCTGATCAACATTGTGGCAAAGCCACGAAGCCCAGCACCAATTCAGAGAAAACAGCTGCAAAAATAGAGGCGGCTCCGACCTTGAAACCTAAGGAAAATAATAATTTAAAATTAAAAAAAAAATCTCTGAAAAGAATCCATTTCCCCCCATTTACAATAACAACTTTTCACTTGAATTATGCATCACCACGACTATTTGAATTACAAATGTATGAATTATGCATTATCTGCAATGCGACTGAGTGTTTTGGTCTCACTTGTTGAAAGCCAGTGTTACGCTTGCCTGGGATCTGGCTGGCAAGGGCAGGGTGGCATCTGGGGACCCTGGGAGGGAGTTGCCCTTCAGAGCCCTCGGCTACCAGGGGGGAGAATGGAAGGGGACATTGTACTGTACGGAGTTGTCAACTCTGACCTCTTTGTGCCATAAAACGCCCCCATCGTCTCCTGGCTCCCCAGCCTGTAACAGCTGCTACCCACTGGCACCACCTATATTTTAAACCAGCTGGAGACAGAGTTCTACGTGATAAGCCTGTTATATTTGCAGAGTAAGCGGGAACACCTAATGGCTTGGCCCCCTGACGATCCTGGGACTGGCCTCTGACAGGCTACAGCAGTGTGCTCTGGCAAAGCAGAGGAAAAAATAATTAAAAGAGCCTTTGTCAAAGCTCCCTCTAAATCAACCTTTTAAATGTGCTGGGTTTAAGAGTCCCAAAGTTCCAATTCAATCACACTGGCCTCTAAGAACCACAGAAACCCCCAGGATAGCCATGGCCAATTAGCCAAGCAAGAGGGGCGTGTGTGTACGTGTGTGTGCGTGTCTGTGTGTGGATATGGTCAGAGAATCCACACAGATGCTGGAAGAGCCCCCCCCACCCCCCCCCACCCCCGGAGAGAGGGCAGAGTGACCCCCAAACAGAATCGCACTGTTCTTGTTCGGGAGATTGAAACAAAACAAAAGGAACAATGAGAAAGATGGTAGTAAAGACTGACATTGATAATAAAAACGAGGGGAAAGGTCAGCACACAAGGGACCTCTAAAAGAGTGAAACTAAAACTAGTATTCTTAACGTCATCCACCAAGAAGGAAAGCCAGCCAGCCGTCTAAAACCCAAGTGCACGCCTCGGGAAGGATGAGGCAGGGGAACAGGGAGAGACAGATAAAAGAAGAAAACACGCGAGACGCCAAAACCAAGAGGGAAGAAAAAAAATGTGCGGTGTCAGAAACCCAGCGCAAGAGCAAGGATGGAATTGTCAACAGTGCAAAGTAAACCCTGAACTGGCGATGTGGTTTTGCTAACAAAGAAAACGTGTGCTTTTTGTAGACAGCGCAGCAAACCTGAAGCCTTGCATATAAATGTCGTAAAGGGGGGCAACAGCGGTGGTCCCCGCCCCCCTCCAGTGAACGGGCTTTCCTCCTGAGAGCTGCAAACCCTCCCCGGGACGCGGGACGCAGGACGCAGGCCGCGGGTCCCGCAGGGGTGGTGTCTGGTTGCTGGGAACGCCTGCAGCCACATCGGGGCGGCGAGGGCTTCGTTCCATGAGGGACAGTGGAGCCGGCGGAGAGTCAGCTGGGCGTGGAAAGGAGGCCGGGCAGCGGGTGTCTGGCCACAGAGCGGGGATCTGGGGACATACGGGCGCTGTGGACGATCGGCGGTGCCATCTCCTGCGAGGCTGGCTCGGCCAGACTCGGGTCTGAACCCGAGTTCAGATCTTCAGTGTCTTGTGTGCACCGCTGGGGGCCTCAAATGTCATCCGTGACTCCAAGGGTGCCCTTGGAGGTTAAGCTTTCAAACCATGGAGCAGAGGGCAGTGGGGTCGGTGTATTTGGTCTTTTAGTGGTCATGCTATCATTTGGACCCAAGTTTTAAATTTCCCCAAATCCTAATTGGAGTTGCTCAGGACATTGACTAGTTTCAAGCTCTGGAAGTAATGTTTGGACACCTCTCCCAGAAGTGGGTAAGAAGTTAGAATAACGGAAAGGCTTGGCTCCAAGTTCAGTGGAATGTCAAAAAGCCTATGTTTGGCTGAATGGACTTTGTACAATGAAATCTCAGCTTCCCTCTGTGCTCTTACAGGCCAAATACATACTGGATGAAACTGATAAAATTAAGCAAAGTGAGAGGCTTTGGAGTATTTACTGCAATATTCTATTGGTGAGGTGTGTTGATTGCAATACATTATCCATGAGGAGTATTTATGGTAACATGCTAGGGATGAACAACAATGGGTCTCTCTTTGGTTTCATCCTGTGTGAACATGTTCAGTCATTTACTAATTCATCTACTCGTGTATTTGATACGCTGAGCCCCTCCCATATGCTAGTCACAACAGAGAGAGAGCGAAGAACCCCTTCATCAGGGATGCCCTTCCCACCGCCTTCATCTGTTCTGCGCAGATGGCAAGGGTGTGCTTCTCAGTTTCCTGCTCCCTCAAGGGTTAGGGGCTTGAGTTGTTCTACTGAAGAGAGTAATACATCGGTCTTGAGTCCAACTGAGATCATTAACAGATGATTCCTAGGTCAAGTGCCTGGGGCAAAGAATGCTGTTTAAAAATAAATGTATCAAGTTCTTTCGCTGGGCAGAGCAAAGCTCACTGATCCATGGTATGGCTGACTCCATTTCCTTGATTATAAGCTGGTAGACTATTCTAGACGGCCATAATCTATCCAGCGTGGCGAAATCCGCAAACTGAATTGGCGGGGCCTTCTCACCAGTCCACAAGCAGACTGGCCTCGATGGAAGCCTCGTTGCCTACAAGGCCATAAGGACAAACTGTAGTGAACTGGAAGGTCTATTTTTGTCCTAGGAATTCGACCCCACTTTTGACCCACTGGCATTCACAAAAAAGGTTAGGAAATTATACATGTTCTTCTATGGTCAGGTTGATATTCCGGCATCTCAGGGTAACTGAAAACAGACCACTTAGTTCCCTGGAGCTTTTTATGTCTCCACTGCCCCTGGTTTTGCTGCAAGAGAGAGGAGAGCTACGGGATAAGAGGCAAGCGAGCTCACTAACTGAGCATGGCGGCCGTGTTTTCTGTTAGAGACAGATGTCAGGTGCCTCTACCTTCAGGACACTTCCGTTCTGATCCCGGGCTGCCACACCAACCGTGGAGGCTTAGCATCACAGTTCGGTCCTTGTGCTTTGGAACTTTTACACCAGTATTTGGGAGGCATCAGGAAGGAGAGATGGAAGTGCAGACAATGATTCTCTTTTATCGCGTATGTGAAAAGGGCAATGGGGCCGATGATTAACTACCCCATGCTTGGCGAACTTGAACAGTCACCACATTAATGCCAGACTTTATTTTCCAAAAAGCTGAATAAAAGGCGTGCATCTGTGGTTATACACTGACACAAGTAGAGGCCTAACTGCGTTCTGTAAGTTTAAAGTGTGTAGGTAGTTATAGCTTGCGTAGTGACTTGTTGTGGTGTTTTCTTCTAATTTTCCTACAAATTAAATTTTAAGCTTGATTTGGGGGTAATACTCAAAGTAAGTTTAATACCTTTAAGTCTCTTTTCTATATAGTATTTATAATCTGAAAAGAACACGTAAAACAGTATATATAATCACTACATATATATAAAACATAAATCAGTTTATTTTCTCTTGAAAGAAAAAAATTAACTAAGCTAAATTAGAGTTCCTGTGTTTAAACACTTAAAATTCATCAAAATTTCTTTTAAATGAGTGTAGAACTCTCTTTCAGAAAGCTGACACTTGGGAAGAAATTGAGAATCTGTCTCTAGTCCTGGGTAGGACACTCCATCACCTGAGAGTATCCGAGATGTTTACATCTCTTCTTCCAGTTGGAGTTTCACAACTATGGAAAAGAAAAGAAGAAATGAGGAATGAACAGCTGCTTTTAAATTGGTGTCAAAGAGCAGAGTTTGGTTTTCTGGACCAGGGCTAGCCACACAGAGCAACAGTTACTGGCAAAGGGACAGTGAGCACGTCCACGGGCTCAGGAAGAATATGTTTGGCAGGAAACTCACGGACCCAAACAGAAGGACCAGAAATAGAAATTCGAAGAGGAAGTGAGAAAACTACCCCAGTACAACTGTCAACTTTACAGGACAGGGAACAAGACACGAGCTGGAGAGGGGAGAAAGGTTCGGGAGGAGCCCATTAGTGTTCAGCAGAGAACAAGAGGGAAGTGGATGGTATACAAGGCTGACCTCCAAGGACCATTGGCCGAGCAGGTGCAAAGGGAGCGTGATATTTTAACACAAGGTGGAATTGTCATGGAGATAGGAAACCAGGTCCATGACAGGAATATGGTTGGGAGAGTGTTTGCCGTATTCGAACAACAGAAGTGCTGAGGGGTTCTCATTGTATTGCTTAAAAAAAGAATTAAATTAATTTAGCTCTATGTACCAAGCACTGTGCTCTTTGCCTTCTATTGATTACTTCCTTTAATTCTATGAAGAAGGGTTCCATTTTACAGATGAGGAAATTGAGGCATAGAGAAGTGGAGTGGCCCAGGATCATTCAGTCGATAAGCTTTAGAACCAAAGCCCCTTCTTTTAGCCATGTACTAGACTGTCTTCTGAGAAAGTGTCCCAGAACAGAACAAACCCCAGGATGCCTGTCATACCCGCCCTCCTTTGTGAGGGATGCTGCCATGCTTCTTCCATTGTGATCTGCACTGGAGCCAAAGTCTCACAGGGAGCCACAGCTGAGATCCCAGTGGGAGGACCCTCTCCCATGCCAGTCCATAGTCAGTAGCTTTACAATGAGCTTCATCCTGACGTCACCTGTTTAGTGTCCACACCTCATACCAGGAGCGGGTCATCCTGTAGGGAAATCTACCAACCCAGAGGCAGAGGGGGTAAGAAGAGCTTTGTGGGTGAGGATAAGTAATGAGAGAAAATAATCAATAAAGAAACTAATGTTGTGGTGACTACCTGGGTAGGGGGAGGGCAATGGGACTTTTTTGGCACAAATTATAGCTGGGACCACTTAGCACAGTGACAGAATCTCAGCCATTCAGGTGTCCACAGTAAATCTCATTCCTCTCAATGTTCCTGCTCTGCTTCTCCATCATGAGACCCCTACTGTATGTCAAGGAAGCCTATCCTGGGAGTTCTGACTCCAGGGAGAAGCAAACTAACGCTCCTTCCCACCTTGGCCTAGAGCTGCCCAGTGCCCAGCAACCTGCTCTTATCTCTGTGTTGGCTTTGTCACACATAAATGTCATGGTCAAGTCATTTGTCTGTCTCCTCCATTATACTATGAGGCCCTTAAAGGTCAGAACTGCTGTTTTGTCCCTGAATCACCGATACTGACCGTGGCCCAACACAGGGAAGCTCTAGGTAATTATGGATCTTAACTATTCTTCAAACGTGAACCCCTTAGGAAGGCTTTCCTCAATTGATGACTCCTGCTTTTCTTTGCAACAGAAATCACCTGACTGGGATAGAGGAATTCACCAGTTACTGAAAAGCCTGAGGGCACCTGGGGGCCAACCAGACTTGGAGCCAACAAGAAAGAGGTGATAATAAAAGATCCTGGTATCAGAAATTTTTTTACCATCCTGTCTGGCACTATCCCTAGAACAAAAAGAATTTTGGGGTCACATGCCTACCCTTTGACTGTCCCAGGGAATTGACAGGAAGAGTCTGGCAGATGAAACTTCCAGAGATGTCTTTGACTTCCACATTGGGAGGACATCTATATTTGCTGTCCAACCCAGGCTGCTCTGGCAGAAGGTAGGTTATGCCCAGAAGAAAATCATGGTGCTCTTAGGAAGGGGAAATGGATTGAAGGCATCCAAAAAAAATGAAAAATGACCACTACACAGAGCTCAAGATGGAGAAATACGTTCTAAATATTAAAGTGGTCCAGGAACATAATGTCCACAAGGTCACTCTCACCCAAGGTATTCAAGCATAGATCATCATAGGATCAAACAAGGGAGGTTCCGACCCGACACGAAAGATGCTGTTGGCTGAACTCAAAGATCCCTTAAATTCCAAGAGTCAACAACTCTAAGTAGTTTTCGATCCGTGGACGTGTCAGAACCATGTGAGGAGAATTTTCAAATTATTTCTGCCTCACTCTCCTCCCTGTCCCCAAAGATTCTAAAGCCCCCTTCCCATCCCCTATGCCCCATCCCCCATCCCCCATCCCCCATCTCTACTTGAGAACCAAAAACCCCACACAGCTGAGGTTTCTACTATTGTGTCACTGCCTGACCTTGGTGAAATAGGCCAGGAAGGCAGACAAGATGGTCATCAAATGGGAAAATTCTTTTTTTAAAAAACATTTTTTTATGCATTAGGAATGTCTAACTTGTAGATTTAAGCCATGTACAAAATATCTGTGAAAAATGAAAAGGAACTTGGTGGAAGAAAATTAATAGTTGGAGTTATCTAACAATGCTGCAAATGTTGGCTTCCCTCTGCTACTGCTATTTTGTTTGGAACGGGTCCAATTTTCCCCTCGCATAAAAGGAGACAAGATCTGTTTGAAGCCATTAACAGCACCAATAGGAGGGACATTTGAATTAATAACCAGAAGGCCAGTCAGCCAGGAGCAATTTGGAGCATAATCTTTTCCTTTGACTTTTTTTGTGAGACTGATATTTCGCTACATTATACTTGGTCCGACATGCCACTGCAGAGCCAAATAATTTATCTTTCCAACTCTTTTTAGTTTTTAAATTGACCTAAGTAAAATATTTTAATTTATTTGCATGGAGATGCCTTCTGTGGATTGTGTCAGGCGCTGTTAAGCATTATTCCTGAGCATAAAGAATTCCTTGGAATTCAGCAAGAAATAACAATATATTTAAGGGCGTAAGCAGATGCTCTCGAAATAATGCTAAGCGAACAGAGTAAGATACAAAACCAAATATAATGTGTGATCTTCATTTTGTGTCTTAGAAAGTAAATTTAGGGGCGCCTGGGTGGCGCAGTCGTTAAGCGTCTGCCTTCGGCTCAGGGCGTGATCCTGGCGTTCTGGGATCGAGCCCCACATCAGGCTTCTGCGCTAGGAGCCTGCTTCTTCCTCTCCCACTCCCCCTGCTTGCGTTCCCTCTCTCGCTGGCTGTCTCTCTCTGTCAAATAAATAAATAAAATCTTTAAAAATAAATAAATAAATAAAGATTTTATTAAATAAAAATTTTATTTTTTTATTTTTTATTTATTTTATTTTATTTTTAATAAATAAAATTGTATTTATTTATTTGACAGAGAGAGACAGCCAGCGAGAGAGGGAACGCAAGCAGGGGGAGTGGGAGAGGAAGAAGCAGGCTCCTAGCGCAGAAGCCTGATGTGGGGCTCGATCCCAGAACGCCAGGATCACGCCCTGAGCCGAAGGCAGATTCTTAACGACTGCGCCACCAAGGCACCCCATAAATAAAATCTTCTAAAAAAAAAAAAGAAAGTAAATTTATACAAAAATTAAGTTTTTTCTCATCTGTCTTACTTGACTCTACTTGCTATTGTACTCCCACAATTTTTTTTTTTTAGGATTTTACTTATTTGAGAGAGAGAGTGAGTGAGAGGGAGAGAGAATCTGAAGCAGACTCCACACTGAGCGCAGAGCCCCACAGGGGGCTCGATCCTACAACTGCGAGATCATGACCTGAGCCGGAACCAAGAGTCGGACGCTTAACTGCCTGAGCCGCACAGGCAATCCTGTACCACCACACTTTTTGCAAAGTCTTTTTGTAATGATTTTCTGGAGGCCTCGGAGGATTCTCACACGTGCTCGGGAGCTAGTCCCCAGGGATGCCATGTGGTCCCCGTTGCAGTCCCCTCCTTCCACGAAGAAGCACCTCATCTACGTAGCACCCCTGTTGCTTCTCCAGGGACACAGAGCCCCTCAGAAAGCAGCTTCCCAGGGCCACCACATACTCCCTGGATACAATGGAGTCACCAAGGGACCAAATCTGGGCCAAATGCTGTGCCAGAGTGGGGAGGCCGTCAGTCCTGCCTTTCCTCGAGCTAGTCACTGTACCTCCTCCCACTCATTCTACACTAGGCCCTAGGCTGATTTTTGTGAAATGCCCACTGGAAGACAGGCCTGTCCTGCTTGCAAAGCCTTCCAAAGCTTCCCGAGAACTACACTATAAAACCAGAACCCCTTAGCCATACCTGTGCGGCCCTGCCTTGGCTCCCGGCAGGGACCCTGTCCTGGACCTCACCCCCTCTTTTCTGGGAACAGCAAAGGGCCTCCCATGAGACACCCCTCCCCCCTCCCCTTCACTGAAGACACCCTACTGTGTGCCAGGCCCCGGTGGGCTCAAGGATGAGCTGTGATCCCCTTTCTCAAGGGGCTCCTGCTGTCCTTCTACCCCAAACGCTTCCCCCACCAAACCCATCAGCCTGACAAGCATCCACTTCTTCAAAACTTGGCTAAATGTTTCTTCCTGTGACGTTTTCCTGAACACTCCCACTGCCCCCCCCCCCGCCACAGTATGTCTGCCCACACTCAGTGTCCTCACAGCGCTTGGGTCTCCTTTTTCCCTCCTCACTTCTGCAGTATTTTGCCCAGGCTCCTACCAGCATTCGCTCGTGTTTGTTCATCTGTCTCCTCCCTGAGGTAGTGAGCTGCTACAGTCAGGGACCCTCTCCTCACTGCTTCGGTGGACCCAGGACGGCGCCCAGCGCAGACCACGCGTCCCGTGGCCCGACCAGAATCTAACTGCACAAACGTGGAACTCCACACTGGAACTTCGGAATTTCCGAGAAGTTCCCTAAGGGTCCATGTTTCTTTTCTCCTGTGCTAAAGAGCACCTGATCGCTCAGTGCCCCTCTTCTCCACCCACGAGGAGGTCACAAGATGTGTTTGGTTTCTGGCCTGAGCTCCTCCAAGACTCCAAACCCGGGGCGTGTGCACAAGGCCCAGCTAACAGACTAGCTTCAGAATGATCGCGATTAACAGTGATCCTACGTGGCCCGGCCCAGTGACCCAGTGCCGAGCGAGGGCCCCGGCCCGACAAACGCCCATCCCCACTACCCACCAGTTCCCACCCCACCCTGGGATCAAGGTCATTCCACCATGAGACCATGCCCAGCAAGACACAAACCTGTCGGAGCAGGAAGCTGTCTGAGGTTTCGAGGGCACGTTCTCATCTCAAAACACGGGTTTGCCTCTGCCATCTAAGGAAGGCTCTGCCAACACAGTGTGGTCGTCTGCTCAGAGGGCGCTCCACCAGCTCCACAGAGCCTGTCCCTCTTCAGGTGGCACGGCCACGAGTCGCCTGTCACTTGTTTGAGGGTCTCGTTCAAGACCGCCCTGCTTCACAGAGCTAGGGCTGCAGGCCTATCTCATCTTCGCCGTAAAACTCACACTTATCCTATGTAGAGGACCGGTTTGCAAAAGAAGACCGCAGCAGTGCGGCTGTCTCTGGGACCCCCACAAGGGGGTCACTCAACCGACTGTGGAACGTCAGTGCCTCACCAACCGAGAGCCGGTCACGCATTTCTCCGTCTAGAACTCTAGCGGCTCTCGGAAAGGGACCACAGCAGATATCACACCCGCGGGGCAGGCGGGCCCCAGCGAGCCTGGTGTGCCTGACCCTTGTGAACCCCGAGGTCACAGGATCGCCTGACGGGCACGCCCAAGCCATTGCCGGGCCGCGCCTCTTGGTCACCAGTGCTTCAAATCGTGCCCAGAATTGCCACGGCCAGAGCTGACTGGGGTTCTGTGGTGAGGTCACCTGAGCCAGAAGCCTAGTCAGAAAGCGGAGGCTGAGCCGTGCGATGGGCAGACCACGGCTTCAGCCACAACATCCCCGTCAAAACAATGTCATGGACAAGCCTAGAATTTGTGGTGATCAAAAGGTGCTCTAAGCACGCGAACGCCTTGCCACAATCGGAGGCTTTCAGTTAGAAAAGCATATGTAAATGTTTTGACATGGTATTAAGACATTTCACTTAAATATAGTGAGCTTAGGTACCGGTAAGAAAATTCAGACTGCATTTTGTTCAGGCTGTGTCCACGGGCTTCCTTGTTCTGTCCCCTCGTGTGCTTGTGTTCATGATTGTTAACAAGGGGTGGATGTCGTCCTGAGCTCGGCACTTGCTTACCCCCTTGAGGCTCAGAATTGAGACACGTGAGTCCTTATTCAACAAATGCCCATTGAGCACCTATTAGGTGCCAGGCACTGAGCTAGTCCCTGGGGGTCCAATGCTGAACGGGGCAGAAGCATCTCCTGTCCTCACAGGGGTGACAGTGCAGTGACAACATATTCTAGGGGTAAGCTCGGCCTGTTGTCAGGCCTTTCACACAGGAGCAAGGCCAGTCTATTCAAATCCTAAACACAGGGCTCGCAGCAGCCCCCAAATGAAAAATGGGTTCCCGTGACCACAACTGATAGCCCTGCTGTCGACATCCCTCCGTGGAAAGTGGTGGAAAGTAGCCGGAGTTTTAGGCCTGGAATGGCCCAGTTGACCCTGCTCGTGGCCGAGCCAAGGTTCCTGGCTGTGCTGTTTTTATTATTACTAGTTCTAGTGACTATATTTTATTGACGGTTCTCTAGAGACTGGGCCCTTGGCTAAGGGCCTGACCCATGTCACCTGGCTGTGGCTGGGATCTTCTGGTCTCCTTAGCTTGGGAGGAGGGGAAGAGGCACCCGGGGAGTTCAGTCTGAACTTCCCCTTTGGCCAGAAGTCTCCTCCAGCTTGCTGTCTCTGCGGTGGTGGCAGGACTTCTCCAGGCTCTGAAACCGCAGGGACATGTCCTGCCTCCCCAGGGGACTGCCCCTCCCTGCCAGGCCCTTTTACCACTCAATAGACATAGGTGTTCGGGAAAGAGCTTCTGTAATTCCAGTGTAAATAAGGTCAAGTAGGTCGAAATGCTTTGTAAACCGTAAAATGCTATAAAACTATAGGATACCATCATCACCATCTTCATCATCATCATTATAAATCCATAGTGGTCACACCACCATTGGGCTTTGACCGGACAGATTCAAATCAAGAGGCTTTACCTTTGTTTTTCCACTCTTCCCACTACTTTTCGATTCTTTCCTGATTGTGGTATATTCTACACGCAATACAATGAACAGATTTTAATTGTCCTATCCATTCCTATTGTTCATTACTTTTTGGCCAACACAAAGTCAAATAGTTATATTTAAAGACATCGTGCAAAGTCAATGAGCTCTATTTCCACTAGTATAAATATGGAGAGCTGCACATTTGATTATGATACATGTTACAGACTGAATGTGCGCGTCCCCACCAAAATTCGAATGTTGAGGCCCCAGCTCCCACTGTGACTGTGTCTGAAGGTAAGGCTTCTGAGGGGATGACAGGTGCAGGCACCCGAGGCAGGTGCACAGGGAGCAAGAGACCCAGGGCTCTTTCCTCTCGTGCCCAAACAATAGGTCATGTGAGCACATGATGACCAGGCAGCCACCTTCAAGCCAAGAAGAGAGGGCTCAGAATAAACCAACCCTGCCAGCATCTTCATCTTGGACGCCTAGCCCCCAGCACTGTGCAAAATACGGTTCTGTCGGGAAAGCCACCCAGTCTAGGGTGTTATGGCCGCCCGGGCAGATTAAGACGATACAGTTCTGGCTAAGTTTAATGCTTACACTTGATAATAGATAGGCAAACCACACTTCCTTTTTTTGGGGTGGGGGTCTGTTTTCAAATGGTGATATTTTGCCTAAACTCTTTTAATTCTGTGTCCTGTAAATTATTTTAATGTTTTTAAATTGCCATTACAAGTAATAACTTATTTGCTATATTTGTTTTGTCAGACACCAATCCGATAAATGTTTGAAAAGGTTGAATACCTGCAAACATATTTTAGTTTGAACATGCACTCCTTTAAAATCTCCTTGTGGGGCGCCTGGGTGGCTCAGTCAATTAAGCGTCTGTCTTTGGCTCAGGTCATGGTCCCAGAGTCCTGGGATGGAGCCCCATGTCAGGCTCCCTGCTCAGCGGGGAGCCTGCTTCTCCCTCTGCCTGCCACTCTGCCTGCTTGTGCTCACTCTCTCTCCCTCCCTCTCTCTCTGTCAAATAAATAAAATAAAATAATAAAAAAACTTAAAAAGTAAATACAAGTAAATAAAATTCTGTTCACAAGCAACTGTTCATACTGTGGATTAGGAAATACAATGCAAACGAGATAAGTCAAAAAGGAAGGTCAGACTGACTGCAATCTTTAGAGAACACATGAGACTCCAGGCAAATAGTACCAGAAATTCATACCACACTATGCTATCTAGAGTGATTCACAAACCAGATTGTGATTTCTCCTGTAGCCCAAGCCAAGGGATTAGACTTTGATTGCATCTCTACGTAGACACCGAATCAACCTGCAAGATGGCTTCCCTGAACTCGTAGACGCACATGAGAAGCAGGAAGAATCGGGGAGGAGGCAGCCTTGACCCAAAGCTGACCCTCTGCCTTCCCACTGGTGCCTCCTGTCTCTGCTGCCCAGCAAGGGTGGCTCCCGGGGGCCCTGCGGTCTTCTCGGGTACCACATCCTCCACTGCCTTCCCCAGGCATCCTGACCTTTCCGCAAACAGCCTCGCCCTCAAACCTTATCTGCCATGTGCCATTGGGCTCCACTTTCTGTTAGGAAACTGATAAACTAATCTCTATAGAATAGGGAAGTCGCTGCTTGGTCTGTCCCTCCTTCCTGCCAGTTAAACGTATTTATATGGAAACAATGCTCTTGGGGAGCTGGTGCTTGAACTGCACAACCATTGTGATGATGCCAGTTCTAGTCTTTGGTCTGTAGCTGTACTGGTTTCATGGACCCAATATTCATTTTTATCAAATTTGATTAACTGGTTTTTTCCACAGGAATATCATATCACAAGAGTCCCTGGAGGTTTAAGATAACTCAGCTATCGCCCTTGGTCCCATTAATATTAATGTCAATAAAAACTAATTTTTAAATATAAATCAAAACCTATTAGCACTGTGAAGTCTAAATGAAACTATTCTCTACTTAGTGTCAGGGTCTTGTTGCCAGTTCGGGCTCCTATAACAAAATCCTCTAGACTAGAAGGTGTTATGATAGACATTTATTTCTCCTCAAGTTCTGGAGACTGGGAAGTCCAAGATCAAGGTCCCTGCAGGTTCAGGGTCTAACGAGAGCCACTTTCTGGCTTGTAGACACAGCCTTCTGCTGTGTCCTTATTTGAGGGGAGGAGGGGTGGTCCTAATCTCTTCCTCTCCTTGTAAAGGCACTAATCCCATCATCTGGGCTTCACACTCATGATCTCATCTTAACCTAATTACCTCCCAGAGGCCCCACCTCCAAATCCCATCACCTTGAGGGTTAGGGCTTCAACATAGGGAGGGAGGGTGGGATAGGCATACACGTTCCGTCCATAACAGTCAGTGTGTTTAATTACAAGGTACATAAAATTGTCCTTGAGTAAAATAAGAAATAAATTTCTCCCACCCTTCCAAAGGAAATGGAAGATTTCATAATGGACTCACAGTGCCCAAAAGGAGACATTTCCTCTGGTATTGAGCTGCCAACAAAATTGGAGTGTTCCAGAATGGATGGTTTAAGAGAATTTCCAATGTGAAACAAACAACACTGTTCTTGAGGAGCGTGTAAGTCATCCATCTTGGTAGTCCCCTGGTGAACCCCAAGGCAGCTTCTGTTTCCTGGATGTTTTGCCACGGAGAAAAGGATGTGATTTAAGGAGAGCCCATCTCTCCTCTCCATGGGGCTGTTAGACTCACCCCCACAGGTGGCCATCAACCCCCCGCCCCCGGAAGTGCCTGGCCCATGGACAAACCATCCAAGAATGGCAGGCTGTGTAAGTCCCTGCTTCCCAGGGGAATTGCCAACTTCATTATGCCAGAATGCACTTCATAAAGGGTGACCCAGGGTACCCAGTCCTTTCATCACTTCATTAGAAACTGGAATTTCCAGAAATTAGAATCTGAATCTGGAATTCCAGTAGGATCTCCATGTGGGCTCGAAATCTAAAAAGAGAGAAAAAATTGGCTATGCCTGCTGTTGGTCTCAACATCTGAAATAGTTCCCTGCTGATTCATAATGTAAACACAGGGGTTAATTTCCTCCTTTCAGAAATCTGCCCGTGTGCACCCAAAATTATTATTATCTGTGTTCAACCATGAGAACATGACAAGCTGAGTGGCTGCCAGCCTGGCCCTTTGCCTTTCCCGATTTAAATAAATAGATCTGGCTTTGGACAGGCTTTCCAGACTGACATACACTCCAGACATGAGTGTTATTTTATTAAGATATATAGTGACATAAAAATATTTGTATAATCAATATATCTTGTTGAGCTTTAAAATCTAGGACAGGTTTTCAAGTAATCTCATTTTCACAGATCAAGTAGACTAGTCAGAAGCAATGACGAATGTTGGAGGAGTCATGTTTATTTATAACAGATTGATATTATATCTAGTTTCTGTGTACTAGGAAATGGAAATAGGTTTGCCCAAACCTTTCCCCACACCCCAAACCTAAAAAACAGGAGACACTGCATCTGAGCCTCTTACTATATATTTTCTCTCTAAACGGGAGATAGATGGTCCATATTTCCACCTTATTGACTTTCCCCAAGCTTTTTGTTTCACTGAAAGAATCCCCACAAGAGTGAAGGGCGATTCTTTGAAATGGAACTCTTCCTAACACTCTCCCTTGAATGGGTCTAAGTCCTACTTTTCCTGATTGTTTTCACTTTAGTGCAACATCAATGGGGAGGAGTTGATGAAATGAAATGAAATGAAATTGAAATGTGGACCTAGGTAGAGGTAACTGAAGGTTCTTCATTTAAGGGGTTGGTTCCTTTTTCTTTGATTATATTGTGGAATCTGAAAATACCCCTTGAAATTCTGGTCACCACCGTCTTTAGGACACCCCAAGAGAAGTCCCGGTCATACTTCCCCCCTCCAAGATTTTCCCATCCCATTTGGCAAAAAATAGTCAGGCTCGGACTCTTCTAGTGGGCAACTGAAAGAGATACCAAAGAAAGTAAACCCACACCATGAGCCAAGGAGCACATAATTTTAAGTTGAAACATAAATGATTTACAGAAAGATAAATTAGATGACGCACACCAATGAGATGTAAGTACTCATAGGAGTACCAAAATGCAAACACAAACACTGGGGTGTTTGGAAACAGCCTAAATCAGGAAGTAGCTCAAGAATGGCTTTGTCCATCCATCGTCCCTTCCACTCCCCCCAACATCAATTTAGCCTCCACTCCCTGCTAGACACTGTGCCCCACCCTGGCCACTGAAAGATGAAGGAGACTTGATTCCTGCCCTTAGATTGCTTAAAGTCCAAGAGGGATGAGTAGGCGGAGACAATTAAATAAATAACTGAGAGGAATAGTCAAATAGCTGCGTCCGAGATGAATCTGGAGAGATGAGTGATAATTACGGGAAGCAATATAGCGCTGTATGGCTAACACTGCCCCAAGCATTTGGCGACATCTTCACTGGTTCCATTCCCAGTAGTATCCTTCTTTCATGAGGCACAGAGAAACTGTGGAAGTTGCCAAATGGCGCAGCTACCACATGACAGAGCTGTGTTTTGACCTCAGGCATCCAGCTGCAGGGTCCGCACTCTTAACCAAGACGCTAAGAGTTTGCTTGACATACAGTCATGATGGGACATTTTTTTGAAGAAGATCAAGGAAGATCAAGAAGCCGAGGAAGAGCATGACATTAGGTGTTAGTGGAGCTTAAAGATCCAACTTTTGGAAAGAGGAGGGTGATCTGGATTGAGTTGCCCCTTGACCTCTCACAATGGGCTGGGAGCACCCTTAGGCACACACACTGGTGACCAGAGGACTCATGGCCACCGGATCCACAGGGCACGTTATTTCATTCTCCCAAGATTCACGAAAGGAGGCTTTCATCTCACAGCACATCACTTTAAAGTATAGTTTTATATGATAGAAGAGGATGTGAAATCACCATGAATTTTTTCCTTGTTTCTTCTTCCTCTTGACATCTGACTCAGATTATTCCTTTAATGTGTTTAAAAATCAAATTTCAGGCGCGCCTGGGTGGCACAGCGGTTGGGCGTCTGCCTTCGGCTCAGGGCGTGATCCCGGCGTTATGGGATCGAGCCCCACATCAGGCTCCTCCGCTATGAGCCTGCTTCTTTCTCTCCCACCCCCCCTGCTTGTGTTCCCTCTCGCTAGCTGTCTCTATCTCTGTCGAATAAATAAATAAAAAATCTTTTAAAAAAAATCAAATTTCAAATTACAGAAGTAATTTGTACTTATTTAATGAAATAAAGTAGCCCATAGCTGTATAAACTAAAAGCCATTTCTCCTCCTAACATCTTTCCATTCTCACTTTCCTGAGGTAATAATACCTCTCTCTGAGTTTATACAAATAGATAATAATGCATATGCACAAAATTAGGGCATTCTATTGTTTCTTTTCATGAGGATGGAAGCAGTGCACACTCGATTCCACAGTTTACTCTGTTCACTTAAGTATACAGCACAGACAATCGCCTAGCTCCTTCTTTTGATAGCCACACAGTCCTCCACACCATCAACCTTCCACCGCTCCCTGACAGTTGGACGGCTTCCAGGCTCGTCTTCCTAAGCTATGCTGAACCAAGTATCTGTGCCTAGCCACCCCTCCATCCTGTGCCTTTAGGCTTTAAGTTTTTATCACAGATGGACTCCTACCTCACAGGGAAATGGCTGCCTAGAATCTGCTCCTAAAAAAAATGACCTGCTCAGACCTGAAAATTGAGCTGCGTTCAGTCGTGGGCTGCTTCTCTAGCAGGCTGTGTGGAAGAGTTTTCACCAAATGTAAACTCAAGTCTTCCTGGATGATTTCCTCGATCTACTTAGGTTGCATCGTTGAAAAAAAAAAGCTTTTTATAAAATCATTAATCGGAAGTTCTTATGTTTTTTGTTTGACAACAACTTTCTAAAATAAAAATTTTAGGCCCAAGAAATCCCGGGTTCACCTGCTGTGGTGAGTGGGCCCGGACAGGCCCCGAAGCATGGACTGCTGGGCACGGGACCGTCCAAGGTGAGGAAGTCAAGAGCCCATAACTCAGGTGACGGGTCTTGCTGTTGTTTTGAAGAGCTAGGTGCTCTTTTGATGTCCCCTCTCCGAAATTTAGACCTTTGCAATTGGAAAGTTATTCTTATTGACCAAAAAGGCTAAAACAAAACAGAAAGTGCAAGTGTTCTGCTTTCTCTGAGCCGCTCACTCAGCAATCCATGCC
This sequence comes from Ursus maritimus, assembly GCF_017311325.1. Taxonomy (NCBI): domain Eukaryota; kingdom Metazoa; phylum Chordata; class Mammalia; order Carnivora; family Ursidae; genus Ursus; species Ursus maritimus. The sequence goes on from NW_024423675.1 coordinate 53,945,098, forward strand.
CCACAGTCATGGCCACCTTTTCGGTTCCTTAACTTGGTGGCTCCCTGCCCCTGCTGCTCCTCTGCCCTCCCCCCTCCCACCTCTTCCAGTCTCAGCTTAAATATCTCTTCCTCAGAGAAGCACTACCCTCTCCCTAGACTCCTTCCCACACAGTTATTCCTTCTCATGGTACTTTTACTTCTCCCTCATAAATGTAAGTAAGCTCCATGAAGGTGAGGACCTCACCTGTCTGGTCCACCACCACATCCCAGGGCCTGGCACGGGGCCTGCTTCATACATCTGTAAGGACACAGGGGGCCTCAGGCACATTGTATACTCCTACTGGGGGCCAGCCCCCCTTCCCAGTGTCTCACACATGCTGTTTTGCTTAATTCGTAAAAGAACCCTACAGGGTGGGTACTCTCAGTGTCCCTGTAATAGATGTAGAAGCTAAGAGGTAGGAGCCCATGCTCTTAGCCATTGGGCTTTCTCGTCACCCAAACTATACCCTTGATCTTCTGACCTAATATGACTATAAAGTCTTCATCCCCTTTTACAACCCTCAGCTCATGTGGGGTGTTAGGCTTCCTGACACGATTCTTGCCATGTTCCTTCCTTGGTTTTTAACTTGATCACGTGCTTTCCTTACCAGCTCTTGTGCCTGACCCTTTAGATTTAAAGTTCATTAGACAGCTCCTAGTGCAGCCATTCTGTTTGGGGGAGTGGGGGCTCCCTTTTATTTTCAGTAAGATCAGTTGTAATTACACAAAGTCCCAGTTGTGAGCTCATCGGGCCGTCTTGAGCCTCCCTCTCTTCCAAAATCCTGGGTCATGGAATCATATCCATCTTTCCCCTGAATCTTAAGAAANCGGCATTCCACAAATGTAGAGTTCATAGAAATTGCACACGTCTGAGTTTCCCCGGCCAGCTATTGCAAACTTTCTCCCAAGGTGCCCATAAGGAGCACTGTTTGAACTCCGATTCTGTTCATTAAAATTTATCGAAGGGAGCCGTTTCTCTAGTTCCTTCTGTACCATCTGGGAAATGAAATTATCAACAAGCTAAGTCAGGAATTCGCCTGGAGGTCTGCTCTAAGAGGAACGAGTATCCGGGGCAGTGTCCGGGGTAATGTCCCATCACTGCCCCTCCTCAGCCTGTTTCCTGACCTGTGTCCAGGGACCTCTGCCATTTTTTTTCTACCTTGTCCCAGAAGCTGTAATGCCCCCACCCCCAACTACTATCACTTCAGCTCATTTTCTGCCATAGCTCTACCTCTTTAAGGACATGTGGCGACCCTCTCCTTCCTGGCTCCTCCCCTGATCCTCCCCACCATACATGCCACCGAGGCTAAATTACACAGAAGAGGAATGCCAGGTGGACCCAGCCATATTTGTGAGATTCCCTCCTACATTTTCTTTAATCTTCTCTTTGCTCATCTAGTTTCAAACTTTGCTATGCTACAGTCTCTCTTCTCCCTGCTCCCTGCCCCCCCCACAGACGCACGTGCACACACACACACACACACACACACACACACAGGCACTCTATCTACTAGATGCAATTCAGGGTCACATCTCCCCAGACCGTGGCCCGGTGCCTGGAGCATGTGTGTCCTACAAGGCAGACAGAACTCTGCTCCTAAAGGTTCAGCGTCACCTCCTAGCTTCTGTCCCCTACTTCCTCTTCAGCATTGGGCCCTCCAAAACATCCCACCAGGATCTGCAAATCTGGGACCGGCCCTTCTGGGTGACTCCAGGTGAAGGCTTCTTTCTCTCCCCTGCTGCTCACTGCCACGTCCACTCTGGTCCCTGACTTTCAGGACACGCTTTCCTGTGACCTGTGTGACTCCACCCATTTCTTCCCTTGTTCACTTACAGTCAGTTACTGGCCACTCTTTCAGGCCCTCGCTTATCATCAGTTTTGCAAACCAAGTCAAGAGAGATAATCAACTAATAATACAATTCTAGGTCCTATGCTTGAAGGACAAACAATGAGCTATGTGAAAACAGAGAAGGGGCCATTATTTCTGCTTAGCCTGTGAGAGAAGGCTGCAGACAAGAGCTCTCTGTGATTTGGGTCTCGAAAGATCAGTAGGAGTTCTGGACAACGGACAGGAAGAGCACAGGTAGGGCTGAGCATGGGAATCACCGGGGGCCACGGTCTGGGAAGCATGAGTCAGGAGTGGCTTTTGTTCACAAGTGTGTCCAGATCCTGAAACAGCACATGGTAGTAAATATTTATCTTGGATTTTCTATGAAGTAGGATAAAGCCTAAATTGAAACAGCATTTGATGCCATGCAAGGAAGTCCACATTTTAGTTTGTGGACAGTGAGAAGTCACCATATTTTTTTAATCAAAGAAATACCGAGTTTACATCTGGGATTTTTTTTTTTTTTTTAAGGTATGATCCCGAAGACTGCATAAAACAGGGGCGCTTGGGTGGCCCAGTCAATTAAGCATCCGACTTTTGATTTCAGCCCAGGCCATGATCTCAGGGTTGCGAGATCGAGCTGCGTGTCAGTCTCCCCACTCAGCGGAGAGTCTGCTTGTCTCCCTCTCCCTCTGCTCACTCTCTGTCTCTGTCTTTCTCTCAAATAAATAAATACATCTTAAAAAAAAAAGACTGCATAAAACAGATGTCAAAGGGGAAATTTAGAAGGGAAATATAGCACTGCACTAGCTATTTTTTAAAGGGTATATTGTTTTTGGTTAGGTTTATCCCGTTCTCTGTATCTGCTCCAGATCTTGGTTTTTCTTGCAAAATCATATTTGCCACCCTATGTTAAAAATTCACTTCATACTGATGCTTAATATGTGGCCACAGAAGCCCCTGAAACCACTGACTTTTCCCCTGCCTCTCCTCATAGCTTTCTCCAAAGATCTCCCTCCTTTTCACACTTATTTCCAAACGACACTTGGGTATCCCTCCATACGGTCCCGCTTTCACCAGCAGTTCAAGGATTTATATTCCCTCTTTCTCGGTCTCCGTTTTAAATCCCACGGATGGCACAGCTCTGCCACGACGAATCAGTCTGAGTTAACTTTCTCAGTCAACACATTGCCTTTTGACGCGCCTCGGAAGATGCATTTACTTACATAAATGATTATACGGGTGATGCTTTCAGGCTCCACATCAGGCCATCACAGGAAATAGTTTGAGGCTAACAGCTCACTTAGGATCAGTCAGTTCCCACCACATAACAAGATTCCTATTTCTCCTGGGTTTGGGGCCAGTCCCCACCCCACCCCTCCTTTCCATAAGTCTCTGTGTGCCCCTGGTTGGGGGGGAGTGTCAGATGATGGAAAGGTGATGGTCACCCCATAGGAGCCAGCATGTGATTCCCACCGGGACAGATTGTATCTCTAGCATTTCAAGCTAGAGAAGAGATTTGTTTTTTAAATAAAACAATGATAGAATTTTAGATCCAGTTTCTTTTCTTCTGGTTGTTTGAAAATTATTTCCCACATAATTCTGTGGCTCTCCATGGACCCATGGCAGTTCCACATACAGCGAGTCCTGTGAACTTAGGAATTCTTTCCCTCCCGCCGACATCCTCAGTGCTGGGATCAGCACATCATTCACCACCCAAGACAGGAGAAAGGTCTCCCCACACGAACACGTGCTCTTGAATTCCTAAGCCAACCTCATTTATAAAAAGTTAAGCATCCATGGCATAACTTGCAGCTGATCCAAGGAGACTTCCACTGCACTTTGTTAAGACATGTACTGTATTTAAAAATCTAAAAATATGATGAAACACAGTCACTGAGAATCATTGTACTACCCTGATAATTTTAAATTTTATGGGTATACCAATTCTTTAACTAAAAAACAAGGAAAGGATTAATGTATAAGAACCATTGAATGGAACGTGATTTTCTTTTCTTGTTTTGTTGTCTTTTTTTTTTTTTAAACCAAAGAAGTCTCAAGAAATATTTTATTCTTTGGGATATTTTCTGAAAATTATTCCTATTAAATTTCTTAAAGACTTCCAAGATAACCAGATACTTGAGCTACAGACCTAGAAAGAAAAAAGCAACAAACTTCAAGAGGGCAGTTATTTTTAAGGCTCCTAGGGCTGAGGCACGAGAATCCTATAAAGGGAACCCTGTGGCTGGTGGTCTATGGTAGATGGAGTTATTGGCCCTCATTCTTTACCTTTCCCCATACTGATCCTGTCTTTTTTTTTTTTTTTAATTTTGGTATTGTGCTCCTGATGGATTTTTTTTTTGCACTGATTTTGATTTTTAAAAATACTTCATTAAAATATCATTTATCTTGCTTGAATATCTTGGCATCCCCTTAAACTTTTCATGGAAGACAAGTGCTCACTTGCCTCACCCTTAGCTCCGCCCACAGCATCTGCCCTGTGATTTTGAAATTCCTCCCCTAACTAGACAGGGTCTATTTCTCCTCCTCTTTACTTAACGTGATTTGCTTTGGCCAGTGAAATGAGACAGAAGTGATGGTGTGTCACTTCCAGGTCTAAGCCTTAAGAGGCCTTGCATGCTTCCACACACCATCGTTCACGGCTACCATCACCATGAGAAGAACCTGCCTAGAGTCCCAGGAGAAGCGACATGGAGCAGAGAAGGAGAGATATGTGAGCAAGGGCAACCCAGCCAAGTTATAACAGCTGGCCCCATCCTAGATCAGACAGCCACCAGCCCCCACACACAGACACGGGAGCTAAATAAACGCTTATTGTTGAGACTTTGTGGATGTTTGTTACACCGAAATGCATTACACATCCTATGAATTGTTTCACTCTGCCTGCTAATTTTGAGTTAATCCTATTAACCCTCCTCAGTCATGGACTTCAGAATAGAGATGTCTAGGCTCATGCAGCCACCATCACATAAGAAAGTCTTACTAGAATCTCCACGGGAAATTATTACTTCCTTTTAGGAGATATTCCAAGTCCTGTCTCTTGTTATCTTCCTTACTTCTTGGTGAACAAGAAAGCAAGGTAGCTCTGGTGGCCAACCGCAGCCATCCAAGGAGTCCAGAGGAACTAGCCTGGAGAAAAAATTCGTCCACAGAGGAATGCAGACTTGTGACAATCACATAAAAATAAAGTAAAAAGCTTGATCAAGCCATGCTTGAATCTGAACCCCTCTCGATTTTCATTCATTGAAAATCCACGCTCCCATGATTCAGTACATGTCCTTCTTATTGAAGCTAGTTTGAGTGGGGCTTCTGTTTCTTGCAGCTGAAAGCATTCTCAGGCGCTGATTCTGTTTTAATTTTGATGACTGTTTCTGAACTCACTTTAGGACCCCTCCCTTCACATTATTCCATGTTTCATCAGTGAAGTCTTTCAGTGATCTGAAATAAAGTCCATAAAGCTCACAGTCACCCTTTGGAGGTTCCATACTCTTCCCCCAGGCCTTCCTCCACAGAGAGCTTCACACGGCTTACCTGTCTTCATTGCATATGGTCTCTCCCTCCCTCATCGTGGCTGTAATTACACAAATAACTTCTCACCTTACCCCATGCTGTTTCTACTTTCAAATGGAAAAAATAGGGAATGGATGAGATTAATTATGGTATTTTCATAGGATAGAATATCATGCATCTGGTAAAAATAATTTGTTTATTAATTCAACAAATATTTACTCAATACCTACTCTGTTCCAGGGACTATACTATGGAAAAATATTTGATGATATGGGGAAAGGTTAAATATAGACTATTTTAGAAAATCAAGCTATCAAACATACCTAAAGTATGATCTTAAATATGTGCAAAAAGAGTGTGTATACATATATCCACATCCCTACGAAAAAAACGAGATTGTAAGACTGAAAAGATACTTTATAACTATTAATAAGGATAATCTCTGAACAGTGGAATAATGGACAATTGATTTCTTCTTTGTGCTTTTCCATATTTATCACATTTTCTACAATTAATTGCTATTACTTCTATAAACAGGAAAAATACCCAAGGAAGGAAATTATGTTAGGACCCTTGATAAATTTAAGAAATCTTGAAATGTTCGTTATGTTGATCCACTAATATTTCTTTCTTCTTTCAATGCACCTTGATGTCTCATATATATTCACATAAGGTTTTTATGTGTATGAACTAGAGGCAGAGCAAAGGAAAGGGATATTGTGAAGTGATCAAAAAGTCGTATTTACCACTAGAAGTGCCTCTCTTTTCATGTCAGAATGGAAAAGGGGAAGAACCACGGGGACTATAGGTCATGTTTATTGCTCAGTCCTCCTCAAAGCCTGGGTGCCCTTCTAAGGAGAACGGGGAGGAAGGAGAAATAGAGAGAGGGTCATGAGACTCAGAACTCAGGGGGCTGAAGAGTGAGCAACTAACTCCTTCCATCCCAGCTAGCAGGAAGCAGCTGCTGTACTTAGCACTCTGACAGACTACCATGGGAAAAACCCACATTATGCTGAGACACTTCCAGGGGAATGGTATGCACTATGTAAAAGAAAGAAACTTTTTAAAAGAAAAAGAAGTGGGGGCGCCTGGCTCAGTCAGTTGAGTGTCTGACTCTTGGGTTTGGCTCAGGTCATGATCTCAGGGTTGTGAGATCCAGCCCCATGTCAGTCTTCCCAATCACTGGGGAGTCCCGCTCTCATGCTCTTCTCTCTCTCTCTTTCTCTAAAATAAATAAATCTTTAAAAAAAAAAGTAAAAGAAGCAAAGGAAGATGAAGCATTTTTATGATTTCATCTCAAAATGATAATACAATAACTCCATTGAACTCCTAGATGGCACTGGAATAAAAGGCAAGAAATTGAAATTATTAAGCCTGGAATGCTCTATGTGCACATATATTAATATTTATAAACTACATTCAGAAACTAGATTATACCATCATAAATTGTATTACTTTGTTCTTAGTCTTTTATAAAATGTTCACCTAAGTCATTGCACTTGATTCTCATGACCTCCCTACGCGAGACCTAAGACAAATATTCTTCTCCCCCTTCTTTATAGTCGTCCTGTAAAGGAGAGCCATACAGACAGGGCTAGGCTTCAAGCCCAAGTCATATGTGGTCAGAGGTTCTTTTCTACTAAATAACTCCGATGTATTTATTCTGCTAAGATATAGAAAACATCTCATTTGCTCTCTTTTTCACATGTATATTGAACTAGAAAAATCGAATACGCTGGATAAAATTTTCCACACGTGGAAGTACCCAGTACAGTCCTCACATTAACTGGATGTTCCAAAAATATAAGATGACTGACATGCACTTGATCTTAATAAGGAACAGACTTCTTTAGAAAATTATAGTCTTTATATTAGATTTTTCATTACTCTTTCCTTTCCTTGAAACTTGCCTACATGCTACTGAAAGATTGCATGCTGGGGGGTAAAAAATTGTATCAAATATCAAAGGGCTTGAGGCCCAAGTCTCATAAGGTAGTAATTTTTCATTCTCTGTCTATTTTTCAATCAACCAGTATAAATTAATTTGGATCCTATTTTTAAAGAAAACCCATCTGATCTCATTCACATGTGAAATGAGAAAGAGCGAAGTTAACAACCACACAACCAACTGAACTTTTTCCTGCTAAGAAAATTGCCAGTCAGAGTGGTTTGCTAATAAAAACACAAATTGGGTTAAGTTTGGTGAAGACTGAATCCTCCCGTCCACAGATATTGTCTGTGGCTGGGAGGTTTATGTCTACACAACAAACAGTAAACACATCCACGGAAAGTGAAAAGTTCAATAAACTATTCAGGCAGTTTCAAATACTCAGAATATTTGGGCTCATGAAGACAAATCTCGGACCAGGCTCTATGTTTCTTTAAAATGACTCTATTTACTCCCTACTGAGAACCCACAGCATATGGATACAATGCCGGCGAAGATGTCTGGCCTGCCAGCCTTCCAGGAGCTCCCAGGCTGGGCAGTCAGTGTGGCCCGAAGATGACCCTCCAGCCTCCGAGATCACCTGGTGCTTGTGGATAATGCAGATCCTTGGGTTTCACCCCAGACCTTCTGTGTCAGAATCTCTTGGGGCAGAGCCTTACCATCTGCATTTTAACAAGCTCCTTGGATGATTCCTGTGAACTTTGAATGCCACTGAGTTCCTGCTTGTTGGACAAGCAAGGGCAAGCTATTGCCACTCAAAGGAAGGGGCTCCAGCCCAGCCAGGGTGGGATGCAAACAATGGAGTGATGACAGGGGGTTGGACAGGTCAGGCGAAACACCTAAACAAATTCTAGACAGAGAGAGGTTGAGAGAGTAGAACAAAGCAGCCACCGCTTGCCCACACCAGAGAGCTTAGCCCCCAGTGCAGCCTACAGCTCTCATAGCAACTAGAGGTGTCTAGACAGCGCTGGGAGGACTGCCAGCTCGTCCTGATGCATCTGGGGATCTGCTGCCTCCCCGGCTACGGGGCTGAGGGACCCGCCGGTGTAGCACTGGCCAACCGTGTTGCTGTGTGCACAGACCAAGAGCACTGGGTCTGCTGGTCTGTGTTTAACAACAGGCTCTCCAGGGAGACTAAACCCTGACTTGCAGCATTTGCTGATTTCCATGGTGTAAATTCTCCCACCAGGGCTAATGTCAAGCCATTTAATGTGATTTTGCTGAATGTAAACTTAGGAAAATCGGCACACAGTGGTTCTCATAAGCCAATGGGAGCCAGCTCTACACACAGCTGGCTCAACACACACACACACACACACACACAGTTCTCACATAAAAACACTCATCACGTTTATATCATATTGTCTTTCTCACACTCTTATATCTAAGGATGCCTCCCATCCCATCATTGAACATACAACTCTTCTTTGCTAATAATGAATTTAAGAAGGTATCGATTTTTATACAAAAGATTATTTTTTCCTAATTAAATAAAAAGTTTGAATCCAGAAAATGGTCATTGCCGTTAACTGATCTCTCTTTAATTGGATAAAGAAATTACCATGTGCCTGTGTTGTAGGCAGAATCATGCTCCCCGCCTAAAACGTCCACATCCTAAACCCTAGAACTGTGAATGTGTCAAATTACACGGCAATAGGGAATTAAGGTGGAGGATGGAATGGATTTTGCTAATTACCTGATTTTAAAAGAGATTATCCCGGATGATCTGGATGGGCCCAGTGTTATCACAAATGTCCCTCAACATGGAAGCAGGAGGCAGAAGACTCAATACCAGACTCAATACGTGATGTAAGAAAGACTCAACAGGCCATTGCTGGTTCTGAAGATGGAGGAAGAAGCCACGAGCCTAAAAACACCAGCCCCTGTGGAAGCTGGAAAAACGAGTCGCTCCCTGAGCCTCCAGAGAGGAATACCGTGCTGCTGACACCTTGACTTTAGCTCAGGGAGACCCCTGTTGGACCTCAGATGTCCAGAATCTATTATTTAAGATAATAAATAAATAATACATCTAAATTTGTGGTAATTCTTGACAGCAGCAATAGGAAACTAATACAGCCTGTTTTTCAGGAAAGAGGCAAAACAAAGGAGGAAATATGTATAACTAAAAGGCCATAAATGGCCCTAGAAGTGCTGACTGCATTTGGTCATTGTGCAGGGGAAGCCTATCTCTCGTGCTCCCCCTACACACACACACACACACACACACACACATACACTCACACACACACACACACGCACACACACACGTCATGCATGCACAGAGGATGGGGTCTCTGCTAAGCCTAAGGATGCAGTTTGACGTTCTGAAGAATAAGTAAGACACTAGGGAGTGTCAGCCTGCCACTTTCTCTCAATTCTTCTCTCGGAGTCAGTGTTTCATCTTGACATTACATCATTTGGATACCTTAAAACAAGATCTCTAGCCTGAAGTTAACACCTGCACCAAGGGTCAGAATTGGCTGTTAGCACTGCCCTCCCTAGCCAAAGGCAAGACATTCAGAAGTCTCCAGAGAATCAGGCAGTCTTACAGATGCTTATTCATACAAGGGTGGGAGAGCCTTGAGGTTAAAATATACTCTCTCTTGAAGTCTCTAATTGGCTGCCTTTACAACTTCTGCATGGTGCTAAGAGGCCCATTAGGTAAGCTTTCACATATTGCAGATAAGAAATAAGCCATGAAGCAAGCGGCCCAAAGTCACCACTTGAGTTCATTGGCATCAGAACCAATACTCAGAACCCGGAGCCTCCCTTCAGCCAGGGGTTTCTCTACCACTGGCCATGACTTGGATTCTGTGAAGAATCTAGAGGAAAAAAAGAATGAACTATTGCCACACAAAACATAGACAAACCATTCCACAGACCTTATGTCGACAGAAAGAAGTCAGACACAGAAGAGGACATACGGTATGTTTCAGCGCATATGAAGACCAAGAACAGGCAAAATTAACCCGCTGTGTTGGACAGAGAGCGCTGGTTATCCAAGGAAGAGTTGAGGGAGTGGAGTGTACTGACTAAGAAGGGACTGAAGGGAGGGGCGCCTGGATGCGACAGTAGGTTAAGCCTCCAACTCTTGGTTTCATCTCGGTTCATGATCTCAGGGTCTTGGGGACAAGCCCCCCAGTGAGCCAGCATCTGCGCTCTACACTTAGCATGGAGTCTGCTTGAGATTCTCTCTCCCTCTCCCTCCGCTCCTCCCCCTGCTCGCTCACTCTCTCTCTCTCTCAAATAAAAAATAAATAAATAAATAAATAAATAAATAAATAAATAAATAAATAAAATCTAAAAAAAGAGAGAGACTCAAGGGGGCCTTCCAGGGCACTGCAAACGCGCTCTATACCTATTGGAATGGCAGTCACACAGGTGTGTACATATGAAAGACAATTGTCAACCCATGGCTTAGAGTCGTAAACTCATTTAAGGCAAAATCCTTGTTTCTCCCATGAAATGCTAATTTCCAGATAGTTCAGTAATTGAAGGTGCTTTGAAATTCTTAAAATTGAAACTTTAGAAGCTTATTTCTTATTTACTCTTGACTAGGTTGAAAAGTAGTTTAAGTCATGTTTAGTTACAGTTCTCAACTTAAATTGTCTTTCTAATTAGAAAAATCAATGGAAAGGCCTTATATCATCCAATTTCTCCAAAAAACAAAAAACAACAACAAAAAAAAAAACCAACTCTTTTGTTTACCTGTCTGTTTGTTTGAGGAAAGGCAAGGCAAGCATCGAACATTTTAAGAGTTACCACAGTTTGGTTCTTCTGTATTTTTGTCTATAGAAAGTCAAAATCTTTGCTAGCATTTGAGAATTTTCACAGCGTCTCCTTTGCTGCACAAACGTTGTCCTTCCTCTCTTCTATATAAAGAGAAATGAAGAGGCATATAAAAGGGTACAAAAATGTTTTCATGATCTCGTTGAAAAGTTTAGAGGAGATGCTATAAAATAAGCATGTATGATACTAAAGCAGATGAAAACACAATAGTTTAATTTTTAAAAGACGAAAAGAGCTATTTTAAAAAGCATGTGTTTTTCATAGCATACTTTATACCAATGATTCTAAGGTTTCTATTAAGCAGAAAAACAAATTACAAGTCTGGCAACCACAAAGATGAAAGGGGAAGAAATCTCTATAAGTGAAAAGGATGGAAACCAATAGTACAGTGATGACAAAATACCAAAGCATATCAACAGCATTGTTACGGCTCCAAATTACATTTAATGATGGCTAACTAACATCTGGGGGCACAGAAGTCCACGGATGTCTAACTGGTGACGAAAAAAGGAAAAAGAGAAATGAGGGATTGTGTCTTCTCCAGAGAACATCTAAATTCCACTGATCCAGCTGAAACACGGTAACTTTCAGGGTAAAGTGACTTCCGTTCTAATTAACTACATGAAGCAAACCCAACCCTTCCTTGCATGTACGACTCAAGACTACTTTATCAGTCCTTAGGTAATCAATTTAGCACCTGGACAGTAGCTTGGGCTCCAAATTTCAGAGTGGACACCACTTCGGGGCAGGCCTCTCGTCTCTACGCATTTGGAGTTCTACTTGTCCAAGGCAAGTTAAATGTGGATTGACTATCAGTTGAAGCTCAGTGAAATCCCTATTCCTTGAAGAAATGGAATATTTACCAGGAAATAGTGAGCTAAACGAGGTCTGGTGGAAGGGTGTGCATGTTTGAGGGTGTCTAAACCTTTAACAGAGAAATGTAACATGTGTATAAACTAAGATTATTAGACTCAACTGATGGCCGCATTGACGTGCCAAGTGTCAAAGTCAGCCATTACAAGGTCTGTTTTTCTAGGTAAAAATTTCAAATGCTAAAGTTGTCACCTGGCAAAATGAATTCCAGAGCTAATGGAAGGAACTTGAGAGGACTGTGTTCCTTGGCTGAATAAAAATCCCTGCCATTTAGGGAAAACAACGGGACAGCAGGAAGAAACAAACCCACGTCACTAACCATCATCCATCTTCAATCAGTAGCTCTCACCGCGAATTCGTCCCATATGTAAAAATTAAACCAAGAGGGGGAAAACATGGAATTAAATATTGAAGGCTTATTCTTTGAACTCTTTTTAAGAGTTAAATATTCTTTTGTGAAAGAAATAGTCAACTGATCAAATTTTAATTATGTATTTTTTTCCTCCAGGATTTAGACCAAGTACAAATGTTGAGAAATTTTAATAATGATGTCTAATTTTCAGAGCTGTTAAAATATTCTTATTAGGAAAAAGGAGTCAAGTTATCGTTACAGAAAAAAAAAACAGATGTTTTTAATTAGAAATAAATGGATAGTATCTATATCAAAACAGATTTTTTTTACCTAAATTTAACAAATTCCTATTACTATCCAGACACAAAACCTCAATTTAATTTGGCCACCTACTATGCACAAAGCATTATGTTGATACTGTGTGGGAGCCAACAGTTACCAGGCACCGCCCTGCAGGAATTTACAGTATGAGAGCTGTGTGCAGCGAGTAAGTTCCATGCGAACTGGTGCAGGGAAGACGTGCCATGTTAGCCAAACCAAAGGACTGGTAGGATATCATCATATGGAGATTGACAGAATGTTCCAAATGAATGGCATGATCCAAGTTTACCCTAAATGGTGAAAATAGTCCCTCCTCTGCGCTGAAAATGCAGAGTAACTTAATAGGCTTCTTCACTTCTGCAACCCCGGGCATACAATTTCCCTAAAAGGAATTTCTAAAGGCTATTGCGGGACAGGCCGGTGGTATTCAGACCCACGAGCTCTCCCAAACATTCCGTAGTGGACACGCCTCTCCCGCCGAGCCATCTCTGCGGGCTGTTTGGTAGGCGGGCCATTCTGGGGCACCAACCCCATCTCTTCTTGACTTTGGAACCTGGAGAATCTGGCAAGGCCGAGTTCTTCTTTCCATGGCAGATTCCCAGCCTGCCTCCTGCCAGCTTCAGAAGGGATCAAGTGAATGTTTTTCAGTTTATGCTGAAGGTGATCCCTCTTCTGCATGCCCATCACGGGAGTTCAGAAATGGGAAGGCAGGCCGAGGGGCGTTGTGTCGTCTCGAAGACCCAGCGGAACAGGCAGAGAGCCTCTTGAACAAAGAAGAGGAACAAAGGCCCCGCAGGAGGCTCCTTGGCCGGCTCTGGGAATTCCCTGGCCTCCCGGTGAAGTCGGGATCAAATTCCCACTCGTGGTACAGGAACTCTTGGTGATCCTGGCAAGGAAGGACGATCTCTACTGTGAAGAGTGCGGTCTGCTCAGTCCCCGAGGGAGGGCTTGCCAGGGTCCCCGACAGAGGGACTGTATGCAAGCACAGGCTAAGTCAAATGAGAGTTCTGATGTTAATGGCTAATGATTAGTGACTAATAGTTGTGACTAATGGAAGGAGCAAGGCCTTCTTCCTCAGGGGATAATAAAAAACTGTGGGCGTGGGGGGGAGTTCTTATTCTATCCCAGCACCGTCACTGCTGAAGATACAGGGAACCAGGAACAGAGCAGGAGAGCAAGGAACGACATACACGTCAGTGACCCTGCAGACACAATAGCAAGAAGGGTGTTTGCAAAGGCAGTCACATCCGCAGGACACGGCCAGGTGAGCCACAACCGAAAACTGCAGAGGCCAACACAAGTGCTCCAGGTGTGAGTGGCCCTGGCCTCAGAGAAGAAGTTAGTGACCAAAGAGAAAGTGTGAGCCATTGCCAAAAAGCACAATGTGGCCACATTTCCAGTGATTGCCATGGTAGCGGAAGAGTTAGAAAGCCCAGTTGGTTATATTCTGTTGTTTTTACCCAAACATTTTGCACCCATGCGAGCTAGGGTGGCTTAGGCATTTAGGATATACTTATCTTTAGAACTGTTATGATTTCTAAATCTGCATTAGACAAACTTAGTGAGTTGGAGCCTGAAGAGGGACGGGTGTTGACTCATTTGAAATGATGCCGGAAAAATGCATTTTAAATGACAAGGGTTCAGAATCCTTTCCTTTAAAATCCAGCAGCTTCCAAGGTTTACAATTTTGTGGGTCTCTAATGGCGAAGACCCTACAAAGCAAATCCAGCGTTGCCAGCGTTCTCTTCTAGAATGTTCTTGGAATTCGGCTGAGGTTAAGGATATTTCCATAACGTAAGTCTACACCTTAGATGTTTTCCAACATCTGAACATCACTGTTCATGCGACCACTTCTCTTATTTTGCTGCGGCCTTTCTCAGCTTCCCACAATTGGGATAGTATTGCATATCCACAGGAATGGAAATAATAACCAATAGCTCACTTTCCTCTTCTGTGGTTTATGTTTGTGTTTTTGCTCCTGCTTCCCTGAGCTTCCTCAGCTCCCCTCCTCCCCAACCACTTACCCTTCGAGCACTGCTCCACCCAGCATCTTTACTGAAAGTCAAGTTTTATGAAGAGTGAGATAAAGGGAATATAACAAGGGCTTATCCCTCAAGGCTGTCACCTCCAGAGCCCTGGAGTTGGAGGTGGAAGGCCAGGGTTCAATGTTAACCCCCCAACCCCCCTCATGTCTATATAAGGTACAAGCTTCTTGGTCTGGAATTCAAAGATTTCCCCAATCCGACACTGACCTGCATCAGTCTCCTAGCACAGTACCCACATAAATTCTCTTCACCAGCCAGATAGGATGTCAGCCCTCAGCAAGGCATGCTCATCCCTGCTCTCTGCGCCCTGCTCAACACTCCACTTGGTGACAACACTGGCCACGCCCTTCCCTGTAGAGGTCCTATTGATCTGAAGCCCACTTGTGGGCCTTACAATGGGTTACCGCATTCAAATACTGAAATAAAGTTATGCCCTCAGTTAAAAGTGGAATGTATTCCGTGATATTAGCTTTTGGTAAAAGTCGCCTTAAAAGAAAAGTCAAAAGAATAAAAGGAAGCGAAAATATCATCTGGTGTTAATTGAATATAAAAGAGAGAAGTAGTCACGTTCACACGCAGGAAGGATATGTGAACAAAAAAACAGTCTGACCTGTGTGAAATCTAGAAAAAGGGAGCCAGCCATTGACCACAGAGCCACAGATTATCCACATGTCTGTGTCACTCAAGTGGGCATCCTCGCTGGTGAACATGAGGGTTCTCATCCACCTGGCAGACTGTCCCTTAGCAGAGACAAATACATTAGAACATCATAATCTGGTCACCTTACTGCTCATACCACCCCCCTCTTTACCTTGCTCACACTTCGTGCTCACCAAGGATCCTTCGGTTACATTTGGATGCCTAGGTTTCCTCAAGAAGAGAATAGGTAACCACAGAGCATGAATGCCCAAACCTATGTCATGTAACAAATGGTCATCAGGTTCTTACTCTGCGCCTTGATCTCCTGTGAGTTTGCTTTGCAAAGACCCACCACCAAGAACATGACCAACTCGAGGCTCACCGACCAGAGTTGTGAACATCACAAGCTAAGAGCCAGCACAAATGTGGTAACTCTTGGAGGGAATGGCCTCCTGAAAGGCCAGCCTAATTCCCTGGGACACCACTTTACTGTCTCTATAATAGCCTCACACTGGGCAGGGCTCTGTAAGAGGGAGAACCCACCCCAGTTACTCTAATGGAGAAAACCCAATGTAAAGAATTGAGCACGAGGTACAGAAGAACCAAAACTGCAAAAAAGGATCACAAGGTTTCATGGATTTAACAACTGTAGAAAGTAGCTCCCACCCCTGGGACTGGGGAAGCAAAGGAGAGAGGTTGGAATTATTAAAATTTAGAAGGTTGGAACAGCATTATGGTCTAAGTTCTGTCCCTGCCAAAATTCATGAGTTGAAGTCCTAACTCCCCGTACCTCAGAATGTGACTGTATTTGTAGCTAGGGCCTTTAAAGAAGTAAAGTTAAAAGGACCCTCGTCCAAAATGACACTGTCTTTGTAAGAAGAGGAGATCTGGGTACAGAGGGGCACAGAGGGAAGAAGACCATGTGAAGACTGAGAGAAGACAGGCCATCTGCAAGCCAAGCCGAGAAGCGTCAGGAGAAACCAACGCTGACAACACCCCAGCCTCAGACTTCTAGCCTCCACAACAGTGAGACGATGTATTTCTATTATTTATACCACCCAGTCTCCAGTTCTTTGTTATGGCAGCTGTAGCAGCAAATCACGGTCAGCAGGGAAGTGGGGATTCCTGCAAAACTGGAACGCAAACAACCAGGAAGGAAGCACCTGCCACTGCTGCTGAGGTTTCTGGGGGAAACCCCTGGGGCTGGCACCATACAGCAAACAAGAAACATGCATATGTCCCTTCTGCCTCTTCTGGCAGTCCAGATTCTCTGATGCCCCATCTCAGTAGACCCTCACAAGGATCCAGCCGGCAAAGCAGAAGCATGGTTCTCTGGGTCTCAGCTCCAGCATTGTAAAGCAGAAGAAGGATAGTTTGGAACAATAGCTTAATAACTGGCATCACATTGTCTATAGAGATAGTCATTCATTCTCTCTCTCCTCCACTCAAAAGTCAGCTCCAAGAGCACAGGGATTTTGTTTTGTTCACTGCTATGCCATCAATGTATAGAATGTTCACTGACGAATACTAAGAACTCAGCAAATTTATGTTGAAGGAATAAGTAAGTTGCTATCATCACTCAAAACAAAAAATGAAAACAAAAGCTATAATGAAATATGCTCTACAAAGTACAACATAATCAATGTATTCAAACTAAGTTGGCTTTAACTACCAGAAAAATCAAAATGGTAGTGGCTTAAATCAGAAGGCACTCACTCACAAAAAGGTCATCATCAGTCCAGGGCTGATATAGCCCTCCATTGTGTTAAGGACCCAGGCTTCCTCTTTGTTACTGTTCTACCATCCCCAGGTCCATGTCATAGTTCAAGATGGCTGCTCCAACTCCAGCCATCATGTCAGTATTCCACCCAGAAGGATGAAAGGCAAGAAGTGCTGGCCTTTCTCCTTTAAGGGCACTTCTCAGAAGTTGCTGACTCAGCCTCCTCTTATATTCAATCATGTGGCCACATATAACTGGGGAAAATAATATGGTGATCATGAGCCCGCTCTAAAATCAGGCCTTCTATTTACTAAAGAAGTTGAGAATGGATATGGAAGATAACTGGCATTCTCTGCCACAGTGACACTGAGAAATTCTCTCTGTCACGTACATAAAAGAGGAGAAGTAAATCTGATTTGCTAAGCAGCGGTTCCCCACGCGCGCTGTGATACCTTCACGTTCCTATTTTAGGTTGCTACCGCGATTCCAGTTGCTCCCAGGATTTGTCCAGTACAGGAGTCTGGGAATCATCATAACATCACCCTTTTACTTCCACATCCGGTTGTTCTTTGAGTCTCTGTCTTAACTTCCCCCTATAAATATAGTTGTTGAAAATGTTAGGAGTTTGCATAAGACAGGGTCAGAAGTCAGAGAACCTGGGTTCGGGCCACCAGGGGGGCTCAGCCGGTTAAGCGTCTGCCTTCAGCTCAGGTCATGATCCCAGGGTTCTGGGATCCAGGCCCACGTTGGGCTCCCTGCTCAGTGGGGAGCCTGCTTCTCCCTCTCTTCCCTGTTTGTGCTCTCTCTATCTCTGTCTCTGTCTCCCTCTCTGTCTCTTTCTCAAATAAATAAATAAAATCTTAAAAAAAAAAAAGAAAGAAAAGAAAACCTGGGTTCGCTACAAGTCCCCAGCACTTGCTAACTCTATAACCTTGAGCAAGTTACTCAACAGCTCTGTATCCTCATTTGGGTTTTTAAGTTTTTATTTAAATTCCAGTTATTTAACATACAGTATAATATTAGTTTCAGGTGTACTATAATATAGTGATTCAACAATTCTATACATTACTCAGTGTTCATCATGATAAGTGTACTCTTAACCCCCATCAACTGTTTCACCCATCCCCCCACCAACCTCCCCAACAAACCACCAATTTGTTCTCTATAGTTTAAGAGTCTGTTTCTTGGTGAGAATGTGGAGAAAGGGGAATCCTTTGACACTGTTGGTGGGAATGCAAACTGGTGCAGCCTCTGTGGAAAACAGTATGAGATTCCTCAAAAAGGTAAAAATAGAACTACTGCATGATCCAGCAATTGCACTACTAGGTATTTACCCAAAGGGTACAAGAACACTTCAAAGGGATATGTGTACCCCGATGTTTACAGCAGCATCATGTACAATAGCCAAATTATGGAAACAGCCCAAGTGTCCATCGGCTAATGAATGAATAAAGACGATACGGTGTATGTATATGGTGGAATACTACTCAGCCATAACAAAGAATGAAATCTTCCCATTTGCAGGGATATGGATGGAGCTAGAGAGTATCATGCTAAGTGAAATAAGTCAGTCAGACAAAGACAAATACTGTATGATTTCACTTACATGTGGAACTTAAGAAACAAAACAAATGAGCAAAGGGAAAAAGAGAAAGACGGTTTCCTCATTTGTAAAATGGGACTAATGACAGCGTCTCTCCTATAAGGCTGTCGTGGAGATTGCTGAGCACCGCTAAGAGCTCAATAAATGTTTCCTGTCACTATTATAATTATTCCCTGACACTTCTAACCTCTGGACATCTCTCCCTCCTCCACCCAGATGCACACCTTACATTCAGGCCCTTATCAATTTTCAACTGGACCAATTCTCACAGGTCTTCCTTACTGGTCCTTCTCCCTTCGTGTTTATTCTCCTACAATCTACCCTCCACATACAGCCAGAGAGATCTTTACAATATACTTATCAAATTACGCCATGCAGTTCCCTAAAATTCTTCATGATGCCCCTTCATGACCTGACCTTTCCGGCCTCAGCTTTTGTTACTTCCCCACTGTCAAAGTTCCCTACACTCCCCACAAAGCACTCACAGTTCTCAGAGCACACTCTTTCTGGTTGTTCCATCTGCCTGGGATACATTTTCTTCACCTTAATCTCCGTTAAGTGACTCCTCGCCTTTTCATGATTCAACTCAAATATCACTTCCTCCAGGAAACCTTCTTTGACCTCCCCAGGCACAAATGAATTAATATACTTAATGAGCTTGGAATAGCACCTGACATGGTAACTTCTCAATTGGTGTAAATTGTTGTTACTGCCATTTTATCTCCATGTTTACAGAGTACCTCATTTTTTGCTATTAAATTTCTATAGTTGTTTTTAAGTGTCTATTTTTTGCACCAGGCTTTCTTTTACCATTTCCTAGAAACTTTTTATCCCAAGCACCTAGTACAATGGCTGGTACACAATAAGCACTGAATAGATGCATGGGTGATGGATAGAAAAATGGATGGATGGATGGATGGATGGATGGATGGATGGATGGAAGATGACTCTACCCTAAATGGACCCAACATGAATTTAAGAAAAGGAATGAGAAAGACCAATTATCATATGGTTTCTCTCATCTATGGAACATAAGAACTAGGAAGATCAGTAGGAGAAGAAAGGGATAAAGAAAGGGGGGTAATCAGAAGGAGGAATGAAGCATGAGAGACTATGGACTCTGAGAAACAAACTGAGGCCTTCAGAGGGGAGGGGGTGGGGGAATGGGACAGGCTGGTGATGCGTAGTGAGGAGGGCACGTATTGCATGGTGCACTGGGTGTTATATGCAACTAATGAATCATCGAACTTTACATCAAAAACCAGGGATGTACTGTATGGTGACTAACATAATATAATAAAAAAATATTATTATAAAAAAATGAGTTTAGAGGCACAAAATAATGTGCCTGCCCCGATCTGAATAGGTAGATAAAAAGATATCTGCAGAGATGTTTATCTAACGTGGCAGGAGCTTTGGGCAATACTTTTTTACTTTCTACTTAGTACACCTCTGCATTATTTGAGTTATTTTATTGTAAGCATGTGATTTAAAAAAAAAAAATCCTAAAAAAACAAACACGGTACATGATTAATTCTGAGTAGTAGAAATATGAATGATTCTTAATCTCTCCTTGTACTTTTTGTGGTTTTTAAGTTCCTGCTCCCACACCCCAAATTCTTGTTTAATGAATCCAAGAATTTTGTCTTTTCAGATAGTACTGGTTAAGGTAGCAGGCTCTGGAGTCTGCCTGTCTGGGTTCAAATTCTGTTCATATAATTCACTAGCCGTGGTTCCTTAGGCAAGTTACATAACCTCTCAAAATCCTCAGAGTCCTCATAAATAAAACAAATTTGTCCTTCCACGTCGTATTGTTATAGCAAGTATCTGGCACAGGGTAATTATTATTCCCTAGCATATGGCCCACTGAATCCTGAATATATGTGTTCAATTGAGCTGGCTTTTTTTTTTCTTTTTTTCCAAACATAGAGTACATTTTTCATGGCGCTTGCTCCAGGCCTCTCTGGACTTCAGCCGTGGTTTTGCTTTATCTCTGTGAAGACTTTGGAAAACTCTTAAACCGGAAGCATGCTGGCAGCCACTAGCAAAGGAGTGATTCTCCCTCTCTGCAGGGCCAACAGGGAGGCTGTAACGTGGGAAGAGGAGGAAAATGTTCACTTCCTCAACTCTGACAAAAGAAGTTGCTGGTGCCTTTCTGAATGTTGAGAGGCTGACCTGCCACAGTGATTTAAAAAAAAAAGAATCTTCCATTTTGCATTTAAAATAAAATATATCTGTCTGCAATTTCTTCTGCCTGGCTTTCCACAATTTCTAATTTCTTTATAATGAACATGTATTGCTTGTGTAATAAAAACTTAAAAAAAAAAAAAGCACAGTACAGTAGTTGTTTCCAATTCTCATGGTTACAGAATGAGTCAATCTTTTTAATGTCAAAATTTTTTTCAGAGAGTGACCTAGTAGACGGAGCATGAGACTGGGAGCTAGAAACTTCCAAGTCCTTATCAAAGCGCAGAGAGTCCCTTGCTGTGTAGCCTTTGCAGTTCCTTTAACCTCTCTGAACCTTAAGTTCCTACTGCAATAAATAAGGAAGGATACTTGGGGACATTGAAAAGTTTGATTCATTAGCGTTCACTAGATCTATGAAGACATAACACATTACTTTAACACATTACTTTCGTTTAAGATAGGTCAAGAATTGAGCCAGAGGCATAACACCTAAATAAAAGCCGCTTTCATTAGTCTCTGTGCTATGAAAAATGGTATATCCTTTGAGTATATTGTAAACACTAGAGTTTCAGTGGGCCGAAGTCTCACAAATCAGGATCTGTTTTCATTGACACATAGAAGGAAGATTGGAAACATTCCTTGGTTTACTTTACTCATTTGCCAAGCATTTACTAAGAGCAGGCTATGAACACAACCATTTGTAGTAAAGGCACCAGTCATTGCCTCCCACACCCCTTCTTTAATAATCTGATGCATGTCCACAGCCCCAGCATCTCAGCTCTTCATAACCCAACTCTCTCTGGCCACAGCTGCCTGAACTGAAGAGTTAACCCATGATTAGCTGAGCTGGTCAGGTTCTGTCTCTAGTGAACATGGACTGAGTCAGGGACCACTTAGAACTTGGGGTAGCTGCCATATTGGGCCGTGAACAAGCAGAAGAACCCAGAGTGCATCCAGGACAGAGGGGTATGATGGAGAGAGCAGCAGAGGAGAGAACTTGTAACCAATAAGAGAGAAAATGAAGGGTGGGGAAGGGGGAAAGCTGCCCAAGGCTTTCTTGTTTCCACACACCAGGAAGAGCTCCTGCATTTCGGTTCCACAAGAGTCCTCTATATCTCCCTAGCAAACGCCTTTCTTGATATGATTTGAGTGGTTTTATTTTATTGCACCAATGATCCCTGATTCCATCTATAGAGTTTGGACTCCTAAGGCAGTGAATCCTAGGCTGAGATGACATCCACCAGGAAGATGTCCACCAAAACTCTGGGATTCCAGGATAAAGTTGCCAACTTTTTTTTCCTCCGAATAAAAAAAAAAGAAATGTCATACTGTACTATCATCAACACAGTGCTACAAATTTTAATGCATGCATAATATAATAGCAGCTTTAACTAGGTTGACTAAAAATTCACTGCATTATTCTTTTTTCCATTTTTCATTAAATTATAGTTTACATATAGTAAATTTCACCCTTTTTAGTGTACAGTTCCTCAAGTTTTGGTAAATGGATAGAGTTCTATAACCCCACCATGATAAAACAGTTAAATAGAATAGTTGCATTACCCTAAAAAATTCCTTTGTGCTCCTTTGCAATTCACCCCATCACCACCGCCAGCCCCTGGCAACCACTGATCAGTTTTCTGTCATTGCACTTTGGCCTTTGCAAGATTATCATACGCGTAAAATCATGCAGTAAGTAGACTATTGAGTCTGACTTCTTTCATTTAGTATAACGTATTTGAGATTTAGCCACGTTGTTCCATGTATCAGTAGTTCACTCCTTCTACTGCGGAGTAGTATTCCAGTACATGAATATATCACATTCTGTTTACCTGTTACCCAGTTGAGAGACATTTGATTTGTTTCTAGTTTGGATCAAGCCCTGCGCATCAGGAGCCTGCTTAAGATTCTCAGTCCCTGGGGCGCCTGGGTGGCACAGAGGTTAAGCGTCTGCCTTCGGCCCAAGGCATGATCCCGGCGATCTGGGATCGAGCCCCACATCAGGCTCTTCCGCTAGGAGCCTGCTTCTTCCTCTCCCACTCGCCCTGCTTATGTTCCCTTTCTCGCTGGCTGTCTCTATTTCTGTCGAATAAATAAATAAAATCTTAAAAAAAAAAAAAGATTCTCAGTCCCTCTCCCTCTGCCCCTCCCCCCCCAAAAGAATTAAGAACTTCAAATATAAACTGAAGCTTCTCCAGCCCTAACACACTGGTTTGATTCCAGTTTGGGGTGATAATGAATAAAGCCACTATAAATATTCAAATACAGATTTTTGTGTGAAAATAGGTTTTCATTTCACTTGGGTAAATACCTAAGAGAGGAACTGCTAGGTCATATAGTAAGTGTGTATTTAACTTTACAAGAAACTGCCAAACTGTTTCCCAAAGTGGCCATCCCATTTTGATTCACACCAGCAATAGGCAAGAGCTTCAATGCTCTTATCTTAGCCTATGCTTGACAATGTTGATTTTTGCTTAACTATTCTAGTGTTTGATGGTATTTGCAGCTTTTGATTTGCATTTTCCTAATGATTAATGATGTTAAACCTCTTTTTATGTGCTTATTTGCCATCCGTATATCTTGTTTAATGAAATGTCAGTTTAATTCTTTTGCCCATTTTTTAATTGGCCTATTTGGTTTTCCTATTATTGATTCTTAAGAGTTCTTTCTATATTATGGAAACAGTCCTTTATCAGATATCTGCAAATAACAACTCCCAGTATGTGCTTTTCTTTTCATTCTCTTAACCACTACATTATTCTTATTTTTTCATTTAGACTTGGACAGTTGAAAATATTGTCAGGAGCATCATCGGTATGACAGTGTTTGGGAATCCCTACTGTGTAGAACACAGAAATGGGCAAGAATGTGAATAATTTTGTTGAAAAGCTTGTACATACATAATTTCCTTAATTAAGGATAGGTGGGTAGCTCTACTCCATGGGGTCATCCAGGGACCCAGGTTCTTTCTGTCTTGTGGCTCCAGTGTCTTCTGGCATATTGTCCTCATCTGTTTGGTTGAAGCTAATTCACCATCATTTTATCTGCATTCCTACCCTAGGGAAAAGAGGAAGTAGAGGGCAAGCTACTTCCTTTTTAGGACATGACCCAGAAGTTACTAACAACCTTTTGGCCAATCTTAGTCCTTATCCCCAGATAGCTGCTAGGAAGGCTTGAAAGTATACTTACTAGCCAAGCAGTCAAGTGCTTTCTTTAAAACTATGTTACTATGGAACTGTGTACATTGGGAGACAAGGAAGTAGCCGACCAGGGGTAGGAAATGGAGATGCCGTACCTGAAATCAGATCTCCTTACTCATACTCATAGACAACAAGAAAGCAGAAATTGCTTTTTATAAGCTATAAAAGGCTTTGCCCAAAGCAACTTTTGAGGCTAATAGAAAGTTGAATGGGATTTTTCTTTTGCCTTGGAATTAGCAAAAGAATTGACAAAAGCTGGGGACAGAAAGCCAAGCATCAATTTTGTCAGATACTCCCACAATACCAACACCACACACCTCCAGCCCCACCCCTAGCTCCCAAAGACTGAGTTAGTAGAGAGGTAAGAGGAAGTTGTTGAGCAACTCCCCTATGGGGAATGTAATATTCTGCGGTAAGAGACGATTCCTTCCTCATCCTATGAGAAAGGAAAAGGAGACATCTCTTCTCAAAGCTAAGTGAGGAAAGCTCAAGAAAAAGCACTCCTAAAACTTAGAGCAGTGTGTCTCATCGGGGGGTAATTTTGTCCCCCATATAGGATGACCAACAATCCTGGCTGGGGTTGGGACAGAGGAGTTTCCAGGCGTTTTAGTTTCCTATCGCTACTATAACAAGTAAGCATAAACGTGGTGGCTTCAATGACGCAAACTTATCATCTTACAGTTCTGGAGGTCGGAAGTCTCCCTGGAATAAAGTCAAGGGGTTGACAGGACTGTGTTCCCTCTCCCAGGAGGCTCTCTGGGAGAATCTATCTCTTGCCTTTCCCGGCTACTAGCTGCTGACTGCGTTACTTGGCTCCCGGCCCCTTCCATCTTCAAAGCCAGCAACTGCATCACTCTGATCTCAGCTCTTGTTGTCACATCTCTGACTCTGGAATTCCTGTCACCCTCTCACAAGGACGCTTGCAATTACCATGGCCTCATCCAAATCACCCAGGGTAATCTTCCCATTTCAAGATACTTAACTAGTCACATCTGCAAAGACCCTTTTGCCATGGAAGGTAATCCATTCGCAGGTTTGGGGGATTTGCATGTGGACTGCTTTAGGGGGACAGTATTCTGTGTATTATACCAGGACATGGGACTTTCAGCCCTAGCTCCAGGCAAGTTGGTCCCCCTGTCACCAGGAGTCATATGACAATATCTGGAGACATTTTTGATTGTCACAACTGTCATCTAGTGAATACAGGCCAGCAATGCTCTTAAATATCCTATAATACACAGGACAGGCCCCCACAACAAAGAATTATCCAACCCAAAATGTCAATAGTGCCAAGGTCCAAAAAGTCTGGATTAGAGGTACATTAAAAAGTCAAGAATGGCTTCTTAAGGGGGTGAAATTGATGATTTTCTCTCGGCCTTGCTGAGCAGGTGAAGGAAAATGGAGGGGAATGGTAGGTATAAGAGAAGAGGAGGCGGTGAACAGCATGAGTGTCTTCTCTTGGCATGGAATGGACCCTTGAGTTTCCTGTGGGTGAGTGGCTCTAGCAGAAGGCGCTGAGAGGAATCTGCCCTGCAGAGCCACACTCTGAAGATCTGTCTGCCCCTTGGGTAAGCTCCACCAGCAAGGGCAGACTGCCAGGGGCAGGTATTGAGGGAGGTCAGGGCCAGACCTTCAAAAAGGGAACTTTGTGGTGGGGAAGCTTCATGTGGTCTCCCAAAAACTGATTTATATATTCCATGAGAGAATCAGTCTATGAGCACCTCGCACAAAGACAGCACCCACGGTCCACCCGTCTTAGCAAAAGAGGCAACAACAATCAGCATGAGGAAATGGTAGTTGTGCCCCCACCCTCCCCCTTTGTCCCTAATCCCTCAAAATGAAGTGAGGAAAGGGAACAGAAAGGCAAACCACATAGGTTCCTTGCTGAAGGTCTTATAATCCGGAAGTCTGAACCTGTGATGGGGGAGAGGGAAGATTTTGAATGAGACCTGTGATTAGAATTGACAGTGGACAAAGTTCAACAAATTGGAAGTGACTAGAAAGTAAGTAGACCAGTACCAGAGCTCTGAAAAATCTGCTGCCTAGTAGAACAAGAAGAATGGCCAGAAGGGAATCAAAAGTAGTGATTGGAGAAAATAAAATTTTATGCTTGAACCTCACGAAGTTATATCTCCTTTAACAAACTAGTTTCATGTCTTAAAGGTGTAGTGTTTCCATTGGCCATTACTATTGTTCAAAATATAAGAACGACTTCAGTCTAAACCCATAAAAGTGTGGTAGAATCTTGCACCCAGGACCCCAAACCAACCATCTTCTATCTGGCATAAAGAGCAGTGCACTTGAATTGCTATGGGTGAGTAGTCTTGCCTTCAGTCATCCAAAGGTCTTATGGAATAAGTGACTTAATTAAGGGATTCCACTGCTAAAGAATTTTACCAGAGACTTTTTAAAAAGTCATTTCATAATGATAAATGTGTCACTTCATCAAGAGAACATCCTAGATGTTTACATAGCTTATAACAAAGCTTCAAAATAGATGAAACAAAAAATGAGGAGAAATAGACAAACTCATAGTTATATTTGAAGAATCCAATAACCCCCTCAATAAGTGATACAACAAATAGAAAATCAATAAGAATACAGAGCACTCAAACAAAACTATCCACTAACTTGGCCTAATTGACATTTATAGCACAGTCCCTCTAACGACAACAAAAAGACATTCTTTTGAGGTGCATATGGTACATCTACTAAATTAGATTATAATCTGAGCCATGAAGCAAATCTCAAAAAAATTTAAAGGGCTCAAGTCATACAGATCTATTCTCTGACTGCAATGAATTAAGTTAGAAATTAGAGAAATGGGGCACAAAAAATTGTCCTTACTAAATGTGTGATTTAAAATGTTACTCACTGCATTTTCAGATCAAATTTTAGGACAACAATCAAAACAGATACAAATTCAGCAGGAATTGACTCTCTTTCCACAACAAAGCCCAAGACTATGTCTGAGTCACGTGAATTAGTCACACACTGAAGGAGCTCTGGTTGCCACTGCTCTTAGAGGAAGCAAATTTGCCATGCACAGACAAAAAAAAAATTATTGCCTGCATTAAAAAAATCTCTTCCCACCCACATAAGACCATAATACATCACAGAAAAAGCATTCTTGACTGCTGGTTCATAGTAAGTTACAACTGACTGGGATAGCTTAGGGGAACTTGGGGTGGAGAGGCAAAAGAGAAAAAAAAAAAGTTATGTGAAGATTTTATTTTCTACCTTAATAAACACAAGTCTGACAAGTGGCCACATGGGAAGAGTGATCCAGTTCTAAATAAATTAAACATGTTGATAAATTAAACATTTCTCCAATGAACAGTTTTGAGGGGCTGTATTGTGGGAGGCCCCCTGGCTGGGTTGTTTTACCAGCTCCCCTATCCTCTCCCACTGGGCTCTGTGCGCTCCACTTGGTTGATGCTAAGTGGGTATAGGTAGTAGAAGCCATGGATTTCAGGTCATGACTTATGTAAATAGATCGGTAACCAACAGAGGAACTAAAAACGTGATACAAGTATAATGTGAACTAGGAGGAGGGGAGACAGCATGTCATATCATTGTGTAACATGCCGAGTTTACTGATCATATCTGGAGATAATAAATCACAATGTAGGGGCAGAAGAACATCATTTCGTGGTATAGAAGTAACCACAAGAAGAAATAACTAGAAGACAAGTGGTGGATTTTGCACAAGAGGACTAGAGTTGAATAAGGGACAGCAGGGGGCTGGCTAATAACTGTGTGTATCTTTGATTTTTAAAAACATGTTTAAAGTATAACAAAAATCCTTAAAATTAATGGGGCAAATCATTCCAGATTTCAGAACACAAATAATGACAACCTTGTAGGTGTGTGGCCACTAGGATCTACCGACGATTAACTGCAACTTCTCTCCCTCTCATTTGGTTTCCTCAAACTTAACCCTCATTTGCCAGTTCATACACCTAAAATGCAAATTGACCTATGTCATTTCTCATCTTAGAGCTTTTAATAGCCTCCTATGGTCTACAGCAGAAGGGCAATGCTCCTAAACAGTGTTTAAGAAATTCATACCTCTCCCGGGAAGTCTTTTTACCCCTTGCTGAATCCCCACTAGCTTCATCCTGAAACAATACCAAAATGCTTTATCTCCCCACAAACCCAGCCTGGGTGCCTCTAGCCACATCCCCCACTCTGACTTGTATCTACTCTTTAAGAATAAGCAACAGGTTACTTTCACCAGCAGGAACCCTTCTGACTTCCCCCAAGCTGGGTTGGGTGACTCTTTTCCATAATTCTGTTCCACAATTCTTGGGGAACAAATCCATCACTCTTCCACCAACAATGTTTTATAATGTTCTATCTCTAGTTCCCCCACTAGACTGTTTTTTGCATTCAACTTTTATATCCCAATGCCTATCACTGTGTACATAGTAGATCGTATATGCTCAACAAGTATTTTTTAAGTTAGTTCTGGGACTAGTTCTCACTAGGACTAAGAAGGGGAACTACTGAACAAAAAATTAGGTCCAATTTTCATTCTAGATTAATCCGCATCTGCCACAGAATGATCCCTTTACACACACATGCACACATACACACACACCCCAAAGCCTATATACATCTGTCCTTACTCATGGTCAGGGTAGATAGTTGGCTGAAGAGCTTGATTTGGAAAATTCCCTTTAACCTACTCCAAAATACCTTATCCATTAGCTATATGGGGAAGCAAAATTTGCCACTCTAAAATGTGTCTCAGCTGACTGTTTTTAAGAAACAGAAGGCTCAAGAAGAAATTTTGACTTTCTCCCTAATTCTCCCTAAAGAATTTAGATAGAGGACCTACTCCTGGAAGAGAGTTATCACCATAGATAACTACATTATGATATGAACTAGTAGTGGTAGACAAGGAGGAACTTAGCAAAGTCTGTTAAAATTCCTCCCTGGAAAGACTTGGGTTTGTTTTTTTTTTTAAGATTTTTTTTTTTATTTTCTTTATGTGACAGAGAGACAGCCAGCGAGAGAGGGAACACAGCAGGGGAGAGGGAGAGGAAGAAGCAGGCTCCTAGCGGAGGAGCCCGATGGGGACTCAATCCTGGAACACCAGGATCACGCCCTGAGCCGAAGGCAGACGCTTAACGACTGCGCTACCCAGGCACCCCCCTGGAAAGACTTGTTTACCAAACGTTTGCTCTTTCTACTCTTTCTGTGAATTACCTTCCTTCCCTTTGAAGCCCTAAACCCTTATCCCATTCTCCTTGGTCCAGAATGATATATATGCCTCATTTTGCCTGATTGTCTTTGGAATCTATCATATTTATGTGGATTCCCCATATGTATGTAATTAAACTTTATTTTCTTCTGTTAATCTGTCTCATGTCAATTTAATTCCTAGACCATCCAAAAGAACCTTAAAGAGCAGAAGATAATTTTTTCTCCCCAACAGCTGCTATACTGCTAGAGAGGCTCCCCCAAATTGTTAACATCTAAAAAGCTGCCTCTCCAAGCATTCTCTTTTTAGACACAAACAATCCTGAAAGAAGTTGCTGAATTACAGCTGCTACCCCATTGAGATAGCCACTTCCCAACACCCACTGCCCCCACGGAGCCAGGAGCATCCAAGATCACAATTTGAGTGGGAAGTCATTAACAGGAGGAGGAAGGCACTGTTCTGGAATCTGGGGCACTGCTCAGAGACACTGTCACACAGAGATAAAGAGCATGACCTTTGGAATCAGACAAGTCTAGTTTGACTTGTCTCTGACTCTTCTATCTCTGATTTGGACAGGTTATTTTACCTCCACAAGTCTTGTTTTTAAGAGTCTACATTCTCCTGGGATAGTTGTGAAATTAAATGGTACAATGCTCATTGAGCTCTTCAAGAAGGTGCAAGATAGGCTCTCAGTAAATGTGGGTTATCACCCACACATCTGTAATTGTGTGTGTTTGTTTATTTATTTATTTATTTATTTATTTACTTACTTACTTATTTATTTATTTAAGAGAGAGAGTGAGCAAGAGAGAGAGAGCACAAACAGGGGAGGAGCAGAGGGAGAGTGAGAAGCAGGCTCCCGTTGAGCAGGGAGCCCGACATGGGGCTCGATCCTAGGACTCTGGGATCATGACCTGAGCTGAAGGTAAATGCTTAAATGATTGAGCCACACATGTACCCTTCCACCTACTTTTCTTAACTTTTTCTGCATTTCCACTTATTATTCCTATTAACCATATGAAGTCTGAAAGGAACAAAGAATCTTTCCTTTCATAAGGTAAGAAATGGGGGAAAGGTTCTAAAACCTGTATTTTAATATACTTACATACCTCCTCTCCACTAGAATGTGAACTCCATATGGGCAGGAATACTTGTGTGTTTTGCTTTCTTATATATTCCAAGATCCTAGAAGAGTATAGTACACAGTAGGTGCTAAATAAACCTTCTTTATGCAAATAATTTAGTAGGTAAACCCCATTTCCATAGCTTCAGCCTGGGCCTTGTTTAACAATTTCTCACAAAATCTAAAATAATGAGAACCAAATTTAAAGGATGTTCCTCTTTTGGGGGTTCCATTCCATTTGTTAAAATCAAGCACAATCCCTAAGTTTCTGCTGTATGCAGAACACCACATAGTAAACTTGCATTTATTCAGAATGATTGGAGATAGTGTGCTCTGTGCACTGAAAGTGACTGCATACATTCATCATTCAGACACTCTCAAATTTCAAAAAATCAGAGTGCACTGTGAAGCTCAGTTTAAACTTTCTTTGATCATTTCAAAGACCACTTCAAAATTTTAGTGTGACTTGATGTCATCATTAGGAATATTATTCGAGTCTTCTAGGTGAATGAGTGCTACTCTCAGCAACATTGCTGATCATATGAGCAGTAGAAGGCAATGTCTGTCATCAAGAGTCTACAGTCTAACTATGAAGAGAGATATAAGAGCTAAATCATCAGAAAACAAGTTATAAGACAACATACCAATGAATGTTCCTTAAAATTACATAAATTCAGAAGGTAAATTCAGAACATAAATGGATAATCTCAGCAGCCTTCCTGGAGGAAGTGACTGGCAACTGGATTTTTCAGAATTTAAGAGTAGAGATGGGGGGCACCTGGTGGCTCAGTCAGTTAAGCATCTGCCTTGGGCTCTGGTCATGATCCCAGAATCCTAGGATCAAGCCCCACATCGGGCTCCCTGCTCAGTGGGGAGTCTGCTTCCCCTTTTGCCCCTCCCCCTGGCTCATTGGCACCGTGCACTCTCTCTCTCTCAAATAAATAAATAAAGTCTTTAAAAAAAAAGAGTAGAGGTGGCAAACAGATTGATTCACTAGACAGAAGTATGGAGCTTCTGATTACAACAATGTCCTGTAAAGAGCGAGGGTTTTAGTAAATTTTTGACTGCATGGACAAACGAAGCTCATTTTCTAGTACCTTGTACCACAGATTAAAATCTGTCAACACTGGCATCAGAAAACTTTCTTCATCAGGAGTCCATGAGTACTGGACAAGTGAAGATAAAGAACAAAATTTTAGAACGAGTGATTGATGCAATTAAAGTTATTAAGGGTTTGGCTATGAAGTAGCAAGTTTAAACAATGAGACTACGCCCAGTAGCATTTCTAGAATTTTTGCTTACTTTAAGAAAAAGCATAAAATAAACCAAATAGGCTCCTTTTAAATAGAGGAAGAACAAATTATTAAATTTATTTTTAAAAGAACACTAAACTCTGTTATTGACAGTGTTCCAACAGGTAAATTAAGAAGCACAAAAGTTACATAGTAAGAAATCCAGCATATTTCTGATTTGGAACAAGAACACCTCTGAAGTTTCTACAAATCAATATACCTTAATTAAGCAACAATGAGCTTATTCAAAAGTTAAAGTTATTTCAGAGCTAATCATATGACCTATTTCCTTAACATTCTTAGCCTTAATTAAATTTCTTTGTTTTTCTTTAGTAAAAATATCATATAACTCGAGCTAATTACAAAAGTTTTCATTGTTACTCAATATATGAGAATTAAATTATAATTTTTTGAGCAGATGAATAAATTAATTTTTCCAGGCACATATCTTTATTAGTTTCCCTGATTGAAAAGTTGGCAGGTTGGGAGTTTCCAACCGAGTTGTGCTTCCCAATGAAAACAACCACACGAACTCCAGAAATTGCCTTCTCAGGCTAGGCTTCCTGACCGCGGGGCCTCCTTTTGGGAGCTTACTAATGACAATCCAGCATTAGAAAACTTCTGAATTGTCCTTCTTTCTCTTAATTTAGAATTGGAGACAGAGAGGATGGGGGAAGGGGAGGAGAAATTTGTGGTGAAAAGTAAATGGAATTGTTTTATTTAGAAAAAATCATTGACTATAAAGTGTTCTGAAACATTTCCTCATATGTAATGTAGTGTGAATTTGTTTTATATAAATCTACCATCTCATTCGGGATGATGAGTTAACCCACCTCTTTTAATCCTAGAAGAAGTCTGGAAAATGCAATTGGATATTTTTCTTTTTGAGTCATCTCCAGTAAGCTGTCATTAATTCACTTCTTATGTGTGTTGCTGTTGTTTATTTGCATGGGTTTTCTGGTTTCAAAATAAAACTGTCTCAGATGCAGCTGTCCTGGCTTGTTGTCTGAATCTTTGCACATTCCAATAGCATTTTCCACTGGAATGTTGAATTTAATGAATGAAAGACCAGATGTTCCAGGTACATTCAGCCTCACTTGAGAAGGGCATATATGGCACAGCCCCAATACCTTTTCAGATAGTTAATAAATTAATATTCATGTCAACTCTTCCAAATTATCATCCTCTAAATATAAGCTTAACATGTTCTCTTAAAGAAAAATTTATGATATTTTTAAAATGCTATCAGATCACTTCACAGACAATATGACTTCATTTATCATCTGATAATACAAAAAGTCATCATAAAAGTTTTCTACTGTAGGGGCACATGGGTGGCTCAGTCAGTTAGGCGTCTGACTCTTGGTTTTGGCTCAGGTCATGATCTCAGGTTCGTGGGAATAAGTGGATTGCTTTATAGACAATTGTTAATAAAATGTATACTATAGTAAAAATGCCTACAAACTAGAAAGGCTCTTAAAGAGTTGGTAGGCCTGAGTTCTCATGCAGGTTCTATGACCAACCAGCTTGGTGACCTGACCTCTCTGAACCTTAGCTTCCTCACAGAATTAGTATGATCAAACATGACCATTAATGTAAGACAGCATTGAAAATCATAAAGTGCTATTCAAATACTGTATATGATACTTTTAACCTTTTTAGATTGAACTGTAACACAGATACAGAAAAGTACATAATCATATTATCTAAATTTCAGTTTAGTTTCTTCCTTTGTGGTCATTATACTTTTATTGCTACTTCTCACTTTATTGTGCTGCCAAAACCTCCAGTGCAATGCTGAATAAAATTTTCATCATGAGTGAGCGTTATGGTGGACTTTTAGAATAGATTCAAGAACTCTTATGAAAGATCTGATTTTTGTCTTTCCTAAATGCCAGTCAAGCCATCTAAGACTTTAGTTAGCCCAACTATTTCTCCTTTGAAAATAATCTGTCTTTTTTTTTTTTTTCCCTGTGCTTGCCTTTAAGACTTTGTTTATGTCACTGGTTTTCTGCTATTTCACTGTAATGAATTTAAGTGAAGGTTTGGTTTGGTTTTGTTTACCTGGCTAAGGAATCTATAATCTGTGGATTGTATCTTTCATCAGCTCCAGGAAATTCTCAACCATTATTTCTTTAAATATTACTCTTTCCTATTGTCTTTCTCCTCTCCTTCTGGAACTCCAATTAAATACAAGTTAGATCTTCTCTCAGGATCCTCTGTGTTTCTAGTTCTCTTTCTTCCTATTTCTCCATGTTGGTCTCAGGATAATTTCTGACCTATTATATAGTTTACCAATTCTATCTTTAGCTGCTTTTGATCTAGTGTTAAAACCATCCACTAAGTTTAAAATTTTCACTTATGTAATTCATCTACTTCTGGTAATTGTGTTTGATAGTTTCAAATCTGCCATGATTATTCTTCTCAGTTT
Source organism: Ursus maritimus (assembly GCF_017311325.1). Classification (NCBI taxonomy): domain Eukaryota; kingdom Metazoa; phylum Chordata; class Mammalia; order Carnivora; family Ursidae; genus Ursus; species Ursus maritimus. Next base: position 53,979,210 of record NW_024423675.1, read on the forward strand.
TCTCTGTGCCTGGTTATCTTTGACCATGCACTGCATTTGTATTTATAGAAATAATTTGAGGCTTAAAGTGAAGGCACTTTTCTCCAGGATTTGTGCTTGCTACCAACCCAAGACCCAAGGTTCAACATTTCTAAAGATCAAAAGGAATTCAAGCTGACCAGAAGATGTCAACAGAGCTGGTCATCTCACTTGGGGTTTGCTCCAAGTTTGAGATCTCAGCTTATTGTGGGGACCATCACTGTTCTGGCTCCCCATCTTGAGCAAGCTCTGGACTTTGACATTTGTCTTTCAGGTCCACAAGTCTGATAAAATGAGTCTGTTCTAATTTTCCAGGATCACAAAATGACCACAGGCAAAATTGACTTCTTTCTTGCTTTCTCTTCATTGTTCTTCCATGTTTGACCTGGCCGTTTCTTACTGTCCTGTCATCTCATCAATGTTTCAAGTAGATTTTCTAATTATTGTATGCCCTTTTAGTTGTTTTCAGCTGGGAGGTTGACTGTAGACATCTTGACAGTTCACACCTAACACTTCATCACGTGTCTCCTAAAAGCAAGGACTTTCTTCCCTTTGCAATACAATTATCACTCTGAAGAAGGTTAATAATGATGTAATACCATTATAAATATAGAATCGATTTTAAATTCCTAATCATCCCAATAATATCCTTTATAGCTTTTTTAATAGATTTGCTATCCTTTTCTCTTAGCCAGAATCCAATCAAGGATCATGCATTGTATTTGGTTGTCATGTCTGGTCCTTTTTATTTTAAAAATGAATGACTAGGAAAAGATCTGACCAGATACAGACATCCAAATAACGATTTGGAGTGGAGATAAGAATGTAAATATTCTGCTGTATTGTTTCAATTTTTTTCAATGAGCATGTACAACTGACATAATTTTCAAACCAAGATATTTTTTAATGAAGGAATACACTTTTAAATAATTAATGATGTTCATGAAATTCATGATATTTCTGCTTAATATTTTTTCTTACTATACTATGTATTCCCTATTTAGTTAAAAATATGTGGCTTTTTGTGGCAATACATTGCACTATGGAAATTCCAAAAATAATTATTTTGTCTTTCACAATATGATTATCAATTTACTTTGTTTTGCCTAAAAATAGGGCTACATATTTTTGAGGGCCACCAACTTAAGACACCGAAAGAAACCATTGGTACTAAATCACAATTTAGTTAAAAGACAAAATTAAACAATTTTAGGGGGTTTCAGGGGATTATGTCCAGAGCTACTCTAATATTTTATGCTAAAGGAGTTACTGTTCCAGATATCTTTGAGAATATGCATGTTATTCCTTGGAAATGGATTTTCTTTAGGGATAAGACATGTAGTTTTAAAATCAGAAGACATCATTTTAAATCAAGATTCTACTACTTATTACATGTACAACCTTGAAACAGTCATTTAAGTTCTTTAAACTTAATTTTTCTTATTTATCAACTGGAGATTATGGTATTTACTCTTCAAGGTTATTCTAGGTAAGAATCCAGATGTGGAAGACATTTTACAAAGTCTAGAACACACACAAACACATAAGAAAGCACTAATTTTTCTCATTTCAGAAGCAAATCCCATGCAATGATATTATATTCTCCCACCTGACAGAATCTGTTTGAGAATTTTGAAGATAATCTCAGCTAGAAGGATTAATTCCATAACTGGCTAAATACATTCCTTCTACTTATGTTGTTTTTGAATTTAAAAAAATATGTTTAGCTCCATTATTATTATCAATCATAACTTTTCCTTACGGATTTGTTTAAAGAATCTTTTTTCATGCTAAATGAATATAGGGATTTATTTTTTTTTTTACTCGACTGGACAGCAAGCTAAACATTTTTATGTATTTCATACAAAACAGAAAATAAAAAGTATTACAATGGAAAGAAGAAACTATGTTAAGACTGTGTCTGATTTTAGTGGAAATTCTCATCTATGAATATAGCATTGGTTTGAAATATTTAATTCTGGTCAAGAGACTATAGTAGTTACCATAGTGTCTATTGTCAGCTGCCATTATAATTCACATTAGAAAGGAAGTTTATAAGCCTGATGATGCCGTGCAAATTAAGGGAAAATTATTTCTTCTATACCCAGGTTTTTGCTAGATAAAAATGAAGCTGGATAACTAGATAATGTCTTTGCTAGATAAAGATGAAGCTTCTGGATGAAGACAGGGGGATTTTTTTTTCTGTTGAAAAATTTTGGTCTCTAATTGTTCACATTATAGGAATAGTATCTTGTATAGAACTAGGAAGACAATAAACTGAGGATTGATCCTGTAATCTTGGTAATTTGTGAGTGAACCAAGGAAGAGGAATCCATTCTAAAATGTCTATGTGCTAATAATTACTCTGATTGTATTTTTAAGCCCTTATATATACGTTTGATTTGAGAGAACTTAAATGTCCTGTTTCCCTCACATGTTAGGAAAAATAAGACAGAATGGCTTTGATCAGTAAGTCATGTTGGCTGAATCACGGACACGAGATTGCCTGGAGTCAGATAATCTTGATTGCAGAACTGGTTCTACCAATTACTCTGACCTTGAACAAATTGCTTAGTTTCCGCACAGGTAAAATGAGGAAGTTGTATGAAATGGTTTTTAAAATCCCTTCCAGTTATAAAATCCTGCAGTTCTGTGGATTATTCTAAAATTCAATACAGGACTGAAAGTGACTCTTTTTAGGATCATTCTCTTTTCTTCAACCTCTTCCTGACTGAATGTTAGTCCTTGAGAATAGTTTCATGTTATGCAACAGAACTGTTTGCCAGTCTCAGGTCTGAAACCATGTCTCCCCCACTACTACATCTACCCCACTTCTCCCCATCCCACTCCACCCCCCTACACACAATTCACCTTGGTTAAAAGTCAGACCCAATGTCAGACCAGGGGCTCTAGCAGGGAATTAAGGAGACAATGACAGGGAGAAATGGGTGGAAGGCTGAAAGAGGCTTGGAGGAATCAAGACCCAGGATCCTTAGCTTCAAAGCCTAAGTCATTGGGGTGGAATATTCCAGACTTTGCATACTGCGGCATGAAAAGGAAAGATCCTGACTTAGTCACCCAAGTACATTGGATGCACCTTGGCAAAAACGAACCCATGCTTGGGGAATTTGTTATGAGATAACCAGGGAGAGACTGAGCGAGGACAAGAGGCCACCCTCCCCTCACCCCCGAACTCATCAAGAGCAGGGTTAATTGGCAAAGGTCCACAGTGGGGTTGGCCAGAGTCACATCTCTGTGGGACAGCGGGGGTTTTGACAGGGTGGTCAGCAACCATAGAAAATCACCAAAGACACCAGGGGAAAAATCTCTGGCACTTGAGACAACCAAAACCAGAAGGCATGGCAAGAAGCCAACAGTTCCAGTCTAGCACCAAAGGGCATTTGAGTTCTCTCTCCTCCAGTGGACAGTAACAGGGAAACTCCAATAATCTGGGGGTGGGGGTTGGGCAGTGGGGGAAGGCTGCTAATGAAGTTACAGGTTCTCAGGACCATTATAATTTAGAGTATTAAGCTAATTGTAATCTTATTTATACATTGAGGTTGTTGAAGGCTGCTCTATATAGATTATGTTTTCAACTTTTGAAATTTCTTACAATGAAGGCCAGCAGGAAGTTAACAAGAGGATGAAATGGTCATTTCTGCAGGTTACCCTTAAATATTCATCAAGAAAACATGGTCAGGAGAAATAAGAACCCATGTTCTTACAAGAACCCTAACTCAATGAATGCCAGTCCACATTTTAAAATCTCCTTTTATTTATTTGCTTTATCACCTGAAAGTTGTTCTGTGTCATAAGAACAGTGTCTTTATTTGAATGTTTCCATATAATATTCCATCTTCAGTCACGTACGTTGTGACTAAAAACAGTGTTACGTATTCAAGGGGTACTTGTCAGCAAACACTATACTGAACATGTTAACATTCTTCAAAATCTTATTTTCACAATTTCAAAATAAATCGCTTTTATAAAGCTATTACATGAGGTAGTCACTGAGCCACTATTGGGGAAAATGGAAAGAAACTTTCAAGGATTAAGGCATATTTTCCCATTGTATTCATATATAATTTAATACCAAACTCTAAGTGCCATTTGTAAAACAGTTTTGACTAAGAGGTATAAAAGGAAACTTATTTTCAAACCCAAGAAGGAAATCATTTCGGCACATATCATGTCTTAAAGTTGGGGATGTTGCTAACCCCTCAATCAGTTTCTCTGAACCTGCAGCCTGTCCTATTTCACACAGCCACACAAATATCTGCCCAAGACAGGCTCGGGAGCAGATACCATCATTCTCACAAATGCTGGAAAACATGAGCGTATGTATATGTGCATATTTTATGTGTGTGTGTATACATTATGCACACAAATATATAAGCATATATTATATGTATACACATAAACATGAACACGCATTTTTTAATCCCAAAAGGCATATATCAAAATGTTAATAGTGGCTAATTCTAGGTTTAGAATTATTTAGTAAATTTTATGTTCTTTTTATTTTATCCTTTTGATTTTATTAAAAATCAGCTTATTTTCCAGTTTTCCAAAATGGCCAGGTATTACTTGTGAAATAGAAGTATTTATTAAAACACTCTAGATGAATATTTTGTGGTTTGGAAACATGTTCATAATAAAGGGTGACAATTCTGACAGCAAACTTTCAGCTTCAGGAAGTATAATTGATGAAGGGTCTTGCCTGCTGTGCTCTGAAATATCACAACATTTGTGCCAAGGCCACTCTCCCCATGTCTGCTCCCAGCCAATGACAACCTGACAGGATGACTAAGACAGGCCCCCTCCTGAGCAACATGGGACTACGTCGATGGGCAATTTTTATTTAAGGACCCCCACACACACACACTTGCTGAACTTTCCTTAGGCTACATGGCAGTGCAGAAGGCCACCACCCAACCTCCTGTCCCTCTCTCCTTCACTGGGGTCAGACTCAGATCATGTTCTGTTGCCTTGCCCAGCTCCTGCCAGCTCCCTCCCCATTTTCTCTCACAGGTGTTTTCCAATGAAATTCATGTGTATTTAATCCTCTCTTGGTGTCTGGGGTGCCTGGGTGACTCAGTCAGTTAAGCATCAGCCTTCAGCTCAGGTCAAGATATCGGGGTCCCGGGATCGAGCCCCACATTGGGCTTCCCGCTCAGAGGGGAGTCTGCTTCTCCCTCTGCCCCTCCACCAACTTGTGCTTGCTCGCTCTCTCTCAAATAAATAAATAAATAAAATCTTTAAAAAAAAATCCTATCTTGGTGTCTACTTTTAGCAGAACCTGAAATAACACAGGCTACAAAGCAACATAACACATTATTATATTTTGGCTGGAGAAAAACATGTGTGCATATGTGTGTATGTGTGTGCACATGTGTATACATTACATAGATACACATACATCTAGGTGTATTTACAAATAGAAAAAAGTAGGATGAGTGGCTCTCTTGGACTAGAAAGAGTATATATATATAGGTAATTTTTGGCTTGTCTGTATTTTCTTAAATTTCTATAATAAGTAGGTATTACTGTGTAATATAAAAAAGTAAACTTTTACATGTTACTAATTTAGTTGAATGTGTGACAGAGTCATTTATACCTAATTTTACACTTGACCAGATTGGTTAAAGAATCTATCCATTTGTTCATTTCTTCACAGAAACATTGGCTCTGCCTGCTCTGTGGGAGCGCTGTGCGGGGGTCCGTGGCAGGTACCAGGGTCAAGATCAGTCAGGTGAGGGAAGCAGGAACCTGAATGGAGATGAGTGGACCTTGGGGAGTGCCCTGAGAAAGGCACAAAGCAAGCGGGAGGAAGGTGAAAAAAGGACACCTGTCTGGAGGACCCAGGGCGGTTGGTGTAGAGGTGGCATTTCATCTAGACCCTGAAGGAATAGGTAGCTTTTTTTTTCTTTTACTTTGGAATTTTATTAAAATAGCCTCAACCATTTAGATCACGGTTCAGGAGTGCTTCAAAGTTTGAGCTCGAGTTTTTTATACTCTCTCATATGAGCTGGTGCGGGTAACATTGTTCATGGTACTCTCCACCCCCATTTTCCCATCCACCAACTTTCTCCTTATGGGGGTCGCCTTCCCAGCCCAGGCCTGCACCTAAATCAAGGAGTCATTATCTAAGGTTACTGTACTCCTGGTGTTCTGGCCAGCTTGTACGGTTTCTTCAAATTCTTCTCTCAGCTTAAAGAAGATCTCATTAATTTAATTTAATTTAATATTTAATTTAATTTAATTTTTTAAGTAGGCTCCACGCCCAGGGTGGAGCGAAACATGGGGCTTGAACTCATGACCTTCAGATCAAGACCTGAGCTGAGATCAAGAGTCAGACACTTCACCCACTGAGCTACCCAGATGCCCCAAGATCTCATTAATTCTAAAGACCCTTTTGGTTTTTATAAAAAAGTGATCACATCTCCATTTGTACCGATGGGCACAGTGGGTTTTACCAGACAGCCTAGTTTCTTGCTGGTTTCCCCTATTCCTTCAGTAACAGAAGTCTGGGCATCCAATCTTCAAGTATCTGTTTCAGTTGGATCAACTCTCTTCTTGGAACTTCAAATGTTGGGTGTGTCCTGGCACAGATGTTATAAAACAGGTCACATTTTGTAAGTAAAGATGGGGGGGATGGTAGACACAACAGCAAAAGCCTGGGTCCCGATGTTCTACCTTCAGTTCACGGAAGCAGTTGACTTTACAAATTAATAACACGCACCTGGTTTCTCTATGGAAAACAGCACAGCTTTACCGTGATCGGGAGCTCACCAGATTTCTCATCATTTCACCCAAAGAACTAGACTCATTTGTTTAAAAGTGGCTTAGGGGCGCCTGGGTGGCATAGCAGTTAAGCGTCTGCCTTCGGCTCAGGGCATGATCCTGGCATTCTGGGATCGAGCCCCACATCAGGCTCCTCCGCTGGGAGCCTGCTTCTTCCTCTCCCACTCCCCCTGCTTGTGTTCCCTCTCTCGCTGGCTGTCTCTCTCTCTGCCAAATAAATTAATAAAATCTTTAAAAAATAAAAATAAAAATAAAAAAATAAAAGTGGCTTAGTACAGCAGTCTTTCCAGATTTGGAAACACCCCTTGAAAATGTTGACAATTATTTTGTCGTGAACAGAGCATCTTTCTTCCTGTTCAGATATAGTTCTGAAATGTTGGTGATTAGTATCACCGGGGTGGAGCTGGGGCAGGAGCATGTGTTACTAACACCATCGAATGTCAAGTTCCGCTAGCTGAGCCCTGTCCCTTCCGCTCACCACAAGTTTGCAATTCACACACTGCATCGCTTGTCACCTTGAATGCATTTCCTTTTTCTAAGGGTTCTATCCAAATCTCACAAAACTGTTGAGACCCCGAAACCAATAAATGTATTAAAAGTACCTCCCAATCACTTCCTTATCTCCAACATCCTGCCTGTTCTTTGCTGTTAATAGATGAGCTGTTAGAAGCTAAGAATTTTGACACGATCGCGTGGAAAGGAAAGTAGTGCAAAGAAAAAACAATAGAACACAAAATTCTTCAGTGAAATGCTGACTTTGAGTGTAACATAGACAAAGCGGTTATTCATAAATCTGAGGTAACATTCTTTTAGATTTTATTTAAAGAACTGCTCTAGTAGCTGAAACTGGAGGCTACAAGTATTTCCTTAACGTGTCATTTTTTCCTGCAATTCAGATACATAGACTTATTATTATAAAGTTCTTCGGCATTCATAAGGTTTTCCATTTTATAATAGCAAGCATTTCAACGTTTATTTTGGAAAAAATGCTTAGAAAATGTCGTGATTTTTTCTAGCAAGTAAACCAATCATTAGGTCTAGGAACACGCCGAGAATCCATCTAGTGTCTCTCCTAATTCACCACCACCATCCCCCCCCCCCCCGAACTGTCAAAAGTTAGTTTTCTTTCTTTCTTTTTTTTTTTTTTTTTGAATTTATATAGGAATTTTGCTCCATGAGAAGGTAAGAGGAAGGGAAAGAAGAGGGGTACTCTTCTATAGGTCTATAAAATCTGGACAAAATTGTCTTACTGAAAACTTACTGCGTGCTTGGCATTGCGGTTCTGCTGGGCTCCCCAGGGCAAAGAAGCAGAGAGGGAATGCCCACACTCCGCATACACAGAGATACGAAGCCTTGAGAGACCGTACAAAGTTTATTCTCTGAATTTTGTCATTTGTAAACTTTTTGAGAATAAGAACTCCTTTTTAGTCGAAGTGTCTTAAAAGGTGGCCCTCTACACAACAGCAATTATACTTTTTTGTCTGTTTCCTTTACAGACCATACTTGGGATCTATATGAAATCACTGATTCTTTACAATAACCCCACAGTCCCCAGAGGCAGTCCCCTCCTCCTGCCCCAAGCTCTGAGGCTGAAACACAGTTCTTTTCTGTTCATTGATGAAAAGCATTGTGAGTCACAGAGCGATTCTGTTGCAAATACGATAAGCATTAGGGCCCTGAGTCTCACAAAAGAGGGGGTTGAATTAAGGATTTTCCCCCACATTAGTGCAATAGTGGCTGCAGAGCGGAGAGGACTTACTGTCCAGGTACTAATTCAGCAAGGACAGGAGAAGAGTGGCAGGGGCAAGGGGAGGAGTTCTGTGGCACCCCAAAGCCTGATTTACGTGGAAATTTACACACGTTGGACAAGATGAAGGCAGGAAGGCAAACCAAGGAAGAGGCAAACTCCCCACCTCTCTCCCATTCCACTACACCCCCAGCACAGCCAAAGAACCTACTGCAAATGTAAGGCCAATGCTCCTTAGACTTTTTGTCTGCTGCCCTGTCAAGCCTCCTTTTTCTTCTTTTTCACCATCGTGGAATGAGGTCAGTACTCTGTGATTGTCATTTCGTTCCAAATTCTTGAAATATTTTATTATTTACCAAAGATTTCCCTACTGACTTAGGACAGGAAAAAATATGAGTGTGTAAACCCTGAGAGTCCCAGTAATAAAAATTTCACTTGTCATGGCTTTAAAGATTATTCCTGAAGGACTTTTGAAGGAGAATAGTTAAGAAACATAGTTTAATTTGTTTGTTTTTATTGAAGAGTTTTATTTTATTTGTATGTATATAAGTAACATATTCACTGTTAAAAACTCAGAAAAATACCACCCCAAAAAAAGCTTAAAGAATAAAATGAAGATTATGTCTAATGTCACCACCCAGTGTTATATTTTGAAGTCTATCTTTCCCCCATTCAGGCACACACAGCCACAGTTTTAAATGTGACCAGAGGATTTTTCATCATCTGGCATGCAATCTATCTACCTTTTTAACTGTGTATAATATTGTGGCATCTTTTCATTTCAATGTGTATAAATCTACATTACCCTTTTTAATCATTGCCTTATATTCTGTTGTATCAAAGCGCCAGAATTTAGCTCATTACTTATCAACATGTACTTGGGTTGTTTTCTATTTTTTTTACCATCATAAGGAAGGCTGAAGTAAACATCCTTGAACATACACCTTCAAATATATGTCCAATTATTTCTTCCTAGGAGCAGAATTGCTAGGTCAAACAGTTTGCATATTTAAAATTCCAATACGTGTTGTTAAACAGCTTTATACCAACTCGACTCCCACTCCTAGGATATAAGAATGCCTCTGTCTCCACTGTGCCGAGGCTAGGGTTTCTCTTTTTTAAAACTTTAGCATTAATCAACAGAAAAATAAATAAACCTCATTGCTTTTGAGTGAAATTGACTATTGAGAATGAATTTATTTTCTTGTATTTATTGACCATTAGCAATACTTCTAAAAATAATCTGTTTATGACCTTTGTCCATTTCCTGCTGGCCTGTGGGGTTTTAACCTTATGATTTTTAATAACCGTTTGTATGTTAGGGATAGTACCATTAGTCTATAGAGACTCTAAACTCTGTGAGGGCCAGGACAGTCTTTTTCAGTACCACACAGCCAGACTTTTAGAGTGATGCCTGACGCAGGGCAGACCCTGCCTATCATATATGTTGTAAGTAAATTCTCCCAGTTTGTGTTTCTCTTCATATTTTCTTAAAAATGTTTTTTTCTATCCAAAAGTCTTCAAGCTTCATGTAGTAAAAATCTATCCATATATTCCTTATGATAGATGAATATTTAAGTTATATATTTCCCATATGAAGATCATAAAAATAACAACAAACATTTATATACACACTACAATCTGTCAAGAACTGTTGCAAGCACTTTACATGTGCTCGTTCATTTAATCCTTGGAACAAGTCTTTCGTCCAGTAGCTTATGCCCCAGTCTGCCCCCCCACCTAATTACTCATCCTTTTAAAAACTATTCTAGTGATTCTTCTCAGTTGATCTCATTAATTTTAATAAGCAATGCTTTCACATTTTCTTTTTTTTTTTTTTAAGATTTTATTTATTTATTCGACAGAGATAGAGACAGCCAGCGAGAGAGGGAACACAAGCAGGGGGAGTGAGAGAGGAAGAAGCAGGCTCCCAGCGGAGGAACCCGATGTGGGGCTCGATGTGGGGCTCGATCCCAGAACGCCGGGATCACGCCCTGAGCCGAAGGCAGACGCTTAACCGCTGTGCCACCCAAGCGCCCCTCACATTTTCTAAATCAGAAGGAGGATGAGGGACAAAAGGAGATTTCTTACTCTCTCCCTTTACCTCAGCTGCCCTCATTTTCCTCTCCGGTGCGTGTGTGTGATTTTCCTTTTCCTTTACACAGATTGTAGCATGATATATACACTATTCTGCATCCTGCTTATTTCATTCACTTAATAAAATATCCAAATGCTTTTAAAATTAGTGTGTCAGGGCGCCTGACTGGCTCCGTCCGAAGAACATGTGACTCCTGATCTCGGGGGTCATGAGTTTGAGCCCCACGTTGGGTGTAGAGATTACTAAAAATAACAAAGAAACAAAAAATAAAATAAAATCACTTTGTCAACTTTTGATTGTGATTGAGTTAAATTTATAAGCTTAGGGACAATTTTCATCTATAAAACATTGTCTTCCCCCTCAAGAATATTTTATTTGGTTTTTTCTGACTTTCTTTTGTGTCCTTCAGTAGTTTTTAATTTTTTTCTTACAAATCCTATATATTTCTTACATTTATTTCTGAATAGTTGGTCTTTTCAATCTTTATCTGATAGGCTGGGAAAAAATATCTCCTTTGTTTTGTTTTTTTTATCTTGCATTTATGTATTTATGTATGAGGTAATATATTTCCATACATTCATTGGTCATTATAGTCTCTGTAAGTTGAGCTTCTCGTCCTTATGCATTTGAATGGCGGAGAAGGCTTGAGGGGGTCCCCAGGACAACTAAAATCATTGTTCAACACATTAAAAATCTAATTCACCATTCCTGCAAGAGCAATTTCTCCCCCTTACTTCTCTGTTTCTGTTAATAGGATAACAATTCCCCATTATTCAGGCTCAGAATCACATCACTTTCTTTGATAACTTTGATCCCCTTCACCCCCTACTTTATCTCATTTGCCTAAAGTGATTTTTAAAAACCTACTATTGCCATTTCTCTTGCTTCTGATCCTTCCTTTTCATCACCACAGGTTTGTTCAGGCTCTCTATCCCTTGGCCCAGAAATAGTTGGCTTTCTTGTCTCCCCATCTCCCTCTCTTCCTTCTGCACCTGAGAGGCTAGATGAAGCGCAGACCCAATTATATTCCATTGTTCATAAAATTTTAATGCTATGCCACTGCCTCCTAAGTTTGTCCCCTACCACTATCCTACTTTTCTCCTACAGTTCAGCAAAACCAAACTACCTAATATTCCCAAAATATTCTCTATGATTTTCTATGTTTTTTCTTCTGCCATCCACATGCACCCGGAATGCTCTCCATTTTTTTTCTTCTGCAAACCCATCATTTCCTCAAGGTTCATCTGAAACACCATCTCCAAGAAACCTTTCCTGTGATCTCCAACTCTTCTGAACTCCCAGAGTAACTCTGTTTCTCTGAAACTACTCACCCTATTATTATCACCGCTATAAACTGTTTAAGCAAAGAGAATATGCCTTATATGATGGTATGATGAAAAAAATTTCTGGGATATGTGGTCAGAGAATCTGTTGAAAGCCTTACTGTTCACTTACTAATTGTTTTAGTATTTAGTATTGTTTTAGTCATTTAACCTCTTACCTTAAGATCTTTAGGTGTGAATTGGTGGTGGTAGTAATAATGTGTATAACAAAAGAAGCTGTGAAGAACAAAGAAGGTCATGTATGTGAAAAAAAACTGTGAATTGTAAAGCACTGTATAATAAATATTGGCTTAGAATTGATACGTTTAGTGTGCCTTGAGTTCCTACCCTTTTGCACATCAAGCAATGTATCAAGGTGTCATATTCTGTATAAGATGGTACCAATAATTTGTGATAAGATTTGGCATCACAATCTAGTCTCAAACATGGAAACTGTCATTATTATTTGGTTGAGAAAGTAACAGACTTTTTAAACACTGGTTTTGTTAAAGGTAAAAAAGAGCCTTAAAAATACTGACCACCCATGCCCAGGTGAAAGATAGGTGATGTCATCACAGATTGTAAACAATTGCTAATCATGCTGACAGAAACCTTTCTGAATAAAACATATTTCTATTGAAGAGCCTATGGTATATGGTGACAGGGAGAGATAAAGATAAAATTAGCCGTTCTAACTCCTGTTTTCAGGTCTAGTCCTGAGGCAAAAGGCCATTAGAAGTCATCTTTGTAGTATACTTCTTCAAGAGTTTTTCCTCATTTAAAAAATTGCATTGTTTGGTTTTTCTTATTACAGAATTCTTTTTTTTTTACATATTCTGAATGTGAATCTATTGTCAATATATGTACTGAAACATATTCTCTCTTCCTTACCACTCTCGTGATAGTGTCCTTTGATTAATAGAAGCTTTTTTGTTTTTAATTTCCCATTTAGGTCTATGATCCATCTTGAATTAATTTTTATATATGGTGTGAGGTAGGAATCAAGTATCTTTTTTTTCCATACGAGTAGCCAATTGCTCCAGCACCATTTGTTGAAAATATTATCCTTTCCTCACTGAATTGCAGCAGTGCCTTTGTCATAAATCAAGTTCTATTTCTGGATTCTCTATTATGTTCCTTTGGTATATTCCTGTATCCTGGTGCCAATCCCACACTGTCTTAATTACTGAGTCTTTTAATAAGTCTTTAAATTTGGTAGTATAATTCTTTCAACTTTGTTCTTCTTTGAAATTTATCTTGGTTTTTCTAGGCCCTTACATTTCCATATAAATATTAGAATCAACTTTCAATTTGCATGCACATGCACGCACACTCATACATCGGGTGAAATTTTCTTCCTTTCTTATTTACTTTTGTCTCAGAAAATATCCCTTCTCCTAAAAAGTTCAAACTCTCCTTTTGTGCCTTCAGTGTTAATCCCCTAGCATTCTCTTGCACACTCGAACATCATCACCTCATTCTTGCACCTTCAGTCTTTCACTGTCCTTTGAACCGTTCCCCTCAGCAGATAAACACAGAGAAATGTCTCTTATTTCCTGCCAAAGCAAAACAAACAAACAAAACAAATGTTTTCAACCTAACATTTCCCCCAGTTACTGTACTCTGTCTTTGCCATCTAATATTTTTAAATATACACATATACATTTTTATTTATAAAGTTGTTATAACATTACACAAAATTTGGAAAACTCATTGTTCAACCACTCCAGGACAGTTATGATTATTTCATAGTATCTTTATATACACATGCATGTGTAATTTTTGGTGTTGCAATCTACATGTGTTTTTTAAAAGTTTTCTATCTTCTTCCTTCACTTAATATTATAAAAATTTGTCCATACTGCCCCATAATCTTAATAATTACTTTAAATAACTACATCACACACAATTGATTACACAAATCCTAATTCTTCAAATAACAGTATATTCAGAAATTTTTGTTCCTTCCAATTTTTAGTCGTGTAAGTTAATATGCTATAAACATCCTCATAGATGTAACTTTCCGTTTCATGACTACCAAACCTTTGGGAAGAATAGCCTATTTCATGCTTCTACCTACATATCTGCTCATTCCTTAACTCCCGAAATCTACCTGCTCCTACATTACTATAAAAAACTCTCTTAAAGGTCTAGAATGACCTTCTAGTCAGCAGCCCAATGCCTCTAAGTCTACATGATCCTGAATCTTTTCATAGCACTAAACACTGTTGGCCTTTTTGAAACTCCATTCATTCTCCTTAATTTCCGACTACATATAGCCCAACTTTGCCTACTTCTCCTGCTTTTCCTGTTTCTACCTCATCCTCCAGGGTTGTGTTGTAGATCTTCTCTACTCTTCCTCTCCTTTAAAATCTCATGGCTTCATTTATTTTCTCTCTGCAGATGACATCCTGTGTATATCCCCAACTTTGATCTTCTTTCTGAACTCCAGTCTCATGTTTTCAGATGCTGAATATCCCCATCAAGATACCTCTTTGATGTCTCAAATTAGAAGGACTATCACGGAGATCATCATCTTTCCTTCCACGACTTTTCCTCTTCATATGTACCATAGTCATTTAGGCTTAAACCCTGAGTCATCTTTGACTCTCATCTCTCTCTGTCTTTGACTCCTCAATACTTGTTTCATCATATAAACCAGTAACTGTTTCATGAATGGGCATGAGATTCAATTATGGCCTAGGAGATGGGGTAACGGTGGGGAAGTGGTTCTGGGAAACATTTTCCCTTTCTTAAGAAGACCTCTCTTCTTCCTCTGGACATTATGACTTCAAGATGTGATCATTGGGACCACCATTACCATCTTGCCATTAGCCAAACAATGATGCCTACACTCAAGACATTAGAGCAGAGATGGAAAGAACTTGGTCTTTGATGATATTGTTAAGCTTCTGGATCTTTTAAACCTGAAGTCTACTCTAGTTTACAATATCCAAATTTATGAGATCTAAATTTCCTTATTGCTTAATCCATTTTAAATTGAGATTTGTTACATGCGGGTGAGAACATCCTTACTGATAGACTACTTTATATCAATTCTTCATTATCTCTTTTGGGCTATTGCAGTGCTATGTGATCTTTATGCCTTCAAACCTAATCTATTTCATACACCTACTGCTAGATTATCCTTCCTAATGAACTAGTTGATCATGTCTTTGGTTTTGTCCAAAGACCTTTAGTAACTTCCTATTGCCAAGAGAATAGTTTAGACTCAGCTGCTCAGCATTGGTGGTTTTATGCCTTACACACCTCATGTTACAGATACACAGAATTAAGTGCTATCCCTCAAATATACCTCTCCTTTTCCTGCTTTTTTCATGTTTTCTTTCCCTGGAATACTCTTGTTCCACTTACTCCTGTCCATATGTAACTTTCTTCTTGAAGCTATCCCTTCCCTACTTCCACACTCTCCAAAGTGATCTCTCCTTCCCCTAAACTTCTATGGTCTTTATTACTGTCTACTTTGAATTGGTATTATTTGTATAACAGAATCTCTTCCAGTGCTACCAGTGCTCTTCCATGGAATTTTCTGTGATGATGATTAATAAGCACTTGAAATGTGGTTAGTGCAACTGATGGCCTGAATTTTTTATTTTGTTTCAATTAATTTGAATATAAATAGCTACAAGTAGGTAGTATCAGACAACATAGTCCTAGACTAAAAGGCTCCTGAATGTAGCACAGGGATTATATCTCTTTTATCTCTGTAATCACTACAAAGAGCACTGGCAAGACACAGTACGTTTTATTCTTATTTTCTCCACAGAGCCTTGTGGCCAATAGACACTGAATATTTATTTGATCATTAAATTTGGAAATCACATTTACCAAATACAGTATAGAAGTAAGGGTTCCCAACTATTTTGTTCCAAATTCAAGTAGATTAAATAGGGGAGAAGGGTAAGCAGAAAGGACAAAACTCTCACCTGTTACTGAGACACAAGGCTAGCCCATCCTAAAAGGATCTATTTCTATTGACCTGTCTACCTTACAACTTTGCTCTCTTAGTCCAGCAGAACTCTACAGTTTAAAGCTCTTTGTTTTTTAAAACTTTGAATTTTGCAAAAACTTCAAACTTAGTGAGAAATTGCAAAAACAGCACAGAAATTTCCATATTCACCAGGTTTTTAAAATATTTAAACATTTCTTCGAATTTAAAAATAATCCTGTAGTTGCCAAGGACTGGGGGAGGGGAGAGGGAATTAATATTTAGTTGAGTATAGTTTCAATGTTGCAAGATGAAGAAGTTTTACAACTCTGTTGTACAATAATGTGAATATACTTAACACTATATATTTACTATATATACATATATATACATAGTCTATACTGCACACTTAAAAATGGTTAAGATGGTAACTTTTATGTTATATGGTTTGGTTTTTTTACCACACAACACAAAATACACACCACCACCTTCAAGCATGAGAGCAGTTAAACCATCTTTGAAAAATGAGTTATAATTCTGTTATAGACTCCAAAAAAGGAAATTATCTTTTCTTTTATCCTCTGAATTATTCTTCCAGAAGTCGATCTGTTCTTGTATTTTCAAATCCTCACTTTTTAAAAGTCCTTCCCAATGGCTCATTTTAAATTCCTTATTTTATAAGGGAACCCCTTTTTCATCATATTCCAACCTCAATAGAAATAAAATTGATTCTTTAATAAAAATAATAACCTAGGGGCGCCTGGGTGGCACAGCGGTTAAGCGTCTGCCTTCGGCTCAGGGCGTGATCCCGGCGTTATGGGATCGAGCCCCACATCAGGCTCCTCCGAAATGAGCCTGCTTCTTCCTCTCCCACTCTCCCTGCTTGTGTTCCCTCTCTCGCTGGCTGTCTCTATCTCTGTCGAATAAATAAATAAAATCTTAAAAAAATAATAATAATAATAATAACCTAGATTCACCAATTTTTAAATTTCACCAATCACTGTCTGCCTGTATATGTGTATGGGAGATATGAGAGATGTGTATGTGTGCGTGTGTGTGTTTGTGTGTGTGTACATAATTTATTTTTTCTAAACCATTTGGGAGAAAATCCCATACATAATGTTCACTTACACTTTAATATTTCAGCGTATTTTCTTATGAATAAGGATATTCTCAGACATATATTTAGGAAATTTAACATTGGTACAGTAGTTTCATCTACTTGGCAGTATATATTCCAATTGCATCAATTATCCCAATAATGTCCTTTATAGCAATTTTCTGCTCCAGTAAAGGATCCAGTTCAGGGTCACATTTTGCATTGAATTGTCAGGATTCTTTAATTTCATTTAATCTGCATCTTTGTTTTGTCTTTTGTGACACTGACAGTGTTTTAAGAATACAGGCCTGTTAGTATTTTATAAAACTTTCCTCTTTTCGGGTTTGTCTGATTCTCCTCATAATTAGATCCAGGTTAAAGCTCTTCAATGTATGTGTGCACCTATCATACTCATAAGTTTATAAAGCATTGTTTCTATTAAAATACACATTTATACACATTTATTTCATTAAATACGTTTCTAAAAATATTTTTGTACTAAATACACCATTCCACCATTTCAAAACATCATTGGCTTTGTGCTTTTTAGTGGTTTCAAAGACCAGTGAAATTTACTTAGTAATAGATCCAATTTCTCTAAACTCATTTATTCAATTACTTTAACATTAAGTATGGAAGTAATTCATCAGAATGGACTACTAAAAGTATTAAGGTTTGGTGATTTTTTATTACCCACCAGTGAATAAATTAAAACTATAGCATTTCCATTTTTTGAATCCTAATTTATTTCTACGTCTCTTAATGATATCAACAGGAGAGAAAATAAATTCTGATATTGTAATTAACAAGTACGTTTGGCTTTTGAAATGGTAAAGGTTTTGAGTTGGTTCTTTATTCCAAGATCACAGGTATTTTTAAATGATGAGTGAGGAAAAAGGAACTGGGAAAAGTCCCTTAACTGTATAGAAACCTGTACTTCTTAAAAGATATTTTTTAAAAAATTCACTATAGCTATAGCGCTCATTCTGGAAACAAAAATAAAAATGGTCCTTCAGGATTTTTCTGAGGAATAAGTAAGAATCGTTTCAAGGAAGAAACTGGCAGGGATATGGACATTTTGGACAGGGACAGAAAAACGCCGTAGTGTTTTGGACACCATGAAAGCACTAGAATCTTTAAATGAATATTTTACATTGTGAGAAATGTCTGAGTATTAAACACGTTTTTTTCCCCCCTAGGAGAAACTAAACAAATATTTCTTTAAGAAGATAGAAACAAGTCTCCCCTTCGCGCCCCAAAGTTAAAGTGTCTTTGGCTCTGCTTCTAGGACTTCTAGGAACGTGCAATTAAAATAAAATCGAAACAACAAAACCCTTGCAGCATTTAGCTGCTGCTGTTGTTTTTTTTCAAGCACTCTAGAAAACTCAAAGTCCGACTTTTTTCAAGTCTCGACGGTGGGAGTGCCGAAGCTTCCAGGGCTTCTCCCGCACACTCTTGAGACTCGGGGCTCCGGTCCCAGTCACCCCCGTCCGCCAGCGGCCTCTGCGCCGCCGGGCTCCAAGGGGGTGTGTCCCGGCCCGACAGCAGCCGGACGCCGCCTCCGCCGCGGGCCCACCTGCTGCCCCCGGCGGCCCGGGCCCGCGGGAGGCGCGGAGCCGTAGTTGCGCCGGGGCCACCCCCAGCCTCGAGCACGAGGCCCCCACCCCGCGGGCGCAGCCAACCCGGGGCAGGTCCCGCCGCCCGCTTCCGGACGGGCCGTGCAGACGGAGCTGCAGCTCCTTTCGCCTTTCAGCGCAAACTGCTACCGGCCCCCTTGGGGTGGAGGAACTTGCACTTTCTCCGCGCACACACACGCACACACAGAGCCCTCCAAACTACGGGAGGTCGGGATTTAAAAACGTAGGATCCCGGGCCCTCCCCGAGCTCTTTGCGCCGGCGGCCCCTCTTGCACTGCCCCGGCAGCGACCAGCGCCAGTTCGCATCGCGGAGCAGGGTTCTCCCTCCGGCCTTCGCTACGCGGGAGTGGAGTCTGCGAGTGTCGGGGGAGGGGTGCAGGGCGGAGAAAAAGCATCCCCGCGCCGCCGCTGCCGCCGCCGCCGGCCGGTTGGGGGAGGCCTCGTCACAGCCGCCGCCTCAGCAGCGGCCGCAGATCTCGCGGTGTTTGCCGGCGGCTGCGCCGCCATATTGTGTGACAGTATTTTGATTTGCACTGGGCTGGCGGAGCCGCGGCGAGAGCGAGCGAGAGCTTGGGGGGGTGGGGGGAGGGCAGGCTAGCGCGAGGGGGGTGGGGGCAGAGGGAGGTAGGGAGGCCGAGCGAGCCGGAGCCGAGGAGCGGGGAGCGGCGACGCCACCCAGCCAGCGTTTTTGATCTGCAGCAGCCGCCGGCGGGGCGACCCAGCCCGACCCCCTCTCCTCCCCTCCCCCTCAGCCACGAGCCGCGGCAGCAGCGGCCGGAGGGAGTTGGCGGCGGCGGCCGATCGGAGGGGCTGAGCGGGGAGGGAGGGAGGGCTGAGGTGTCCCCCCTGCCGGGTGGAATCGGAGGCGGCGGCGGCGCTGGCGGCAGCCGTGGTGGTGGAGGCGGCAGCGGCGGCGGTGGAGACGGCTGCCTTAGTGGGAGAGGCGGCGGCGGCGGCCGAGGAGGAGGAGGGGGAAGCGGCGGCGGCGGCGGCGAAGGGTAAACGGACAGCACTGCCGGGCCTCGGCGGGATCCCCAGTCCCGGCTCTGCCCTCAGCTCCCCGCACCCCCCCTTCGTCTGGAAGGGGCTCTGCTGACTGGCAGGGCCCTTGCGGGGCGTCCGCTTCTTCCTCTCACTCTTCCTCCCTCTGCCTCCTTCCTCACCCAGTGGCGAGGCAGAGTGGGAGGCCCCCCAAGTCCTCCCGACCGGGTGGGGGTGGGGAGCCTCGGGCCGGGCCTGGGCTCCGGGGAGTATGTGTGTAGGGGGAGGGGGGCATTCATTGGAGTCGGGAGCCGGGGAGAGCCCCGGGTAGGGGAGGGTGCCGGGGGTGGGGAGGGCCCCTGCCTGCACCGGTGCCCCCGGCCCGCCCCTCAGGCATGTGTGAGATGGGGGTGGGGGAAAGGAAAACTCCTTTTTGGGGAGCCGTGGTCCGGATAAAGATGATTTAGCGAGGGTGTTGGGGGGAGAGACTGAAAGAGTTGTGTGGCGACGGGGGGAGAACTTCGTTCCCTTTGCAGTGTTGGTTTTCTGCAACCTACTTGAAATGGGGAGCAAGCCCTGCTGTGAATATGTGGCCCCCTCGATTTCCCCGGATAATTCTAGTGTTGTGTCCGATCGACCTCCAACCCTAAGATTGTGGTTGTAGCAGGGAGGCTGAAAGGGTCTGGATATAGCTGAACAGGTGACAGGTGTATCTTTCTGTTGCTGATGCTGTCGGGTTGCTCGGGCAGAGTTGTATACCAAAGTTTCAGAGACCGTGTGAGTTTGTATTTATGTGTTTGGCCACGTTTCATTCCATATATAGTATATTTGAGATGTTAGGTTTCCATTCTTCAAGTCCGCTTAATTGTTGTGGAGAAATTCTTCAAATGTTTCTGATAAGAGGGGTTTCCAGGAGAGTGGAGGGAATTTGCAGCTTCCCAGGGATTTCTCAGTAGTTCATGAAATTCAGGTCCCCAGTGCGAGGCTGTTTTCAAGAGTTTTTATTCACTGGAAAGTTCTTGAACACTAAGGTCGTGTTTGAGACAACAGTGAGGCAGTATAATTTTGCATCCATTTTGTCTGTTTTAGGTAAGTTTGTAAAGTGTCAAATTTTAGGGTCAGGTTGATTCACTTTTTATAAAAGGAACTGATTTGTGCTTTAGCTCAGAAGAGAATGTTGCTCATTATGCAATATCAGATTTGGCTGGGAATTTTGGTGGGCATGGAATAGAATTTTTGCTTTCAGTTTTTACACTATTAACTGGTTGCCACACTTTTCTTCCTACAGTAGCAGAGTATTGGCACCCTTTTTTGGTGACAGTGAAATCATGATTGGTTTTCATAAACCCTGCAGTTTGAAACTTCAGTTTGAAACCATTGCATTTTCTAATAAAGGAAGACATGCTTTTCATCTTATTGTATGTTTTGGCTGAGCCCTTAAATTAGAAACAATGGAAGGAATTGTCAGATAAATGAGCTACAAATTAAATTAGGGCCAAGTTAGTTTAAAAGGGATCCTGAAACATTTAAAAATGTGTATGGAACAAATATATTGAGTGATGGTACCATCAGTGTGTTAACAGGAAATAGAACAAAAATTCCAGTGATTCAGAACTTCTGTTGGGTTTTTTTTTTTTCTCCCTTTAATCTAATCAGTTTCTAATATAGGATCTTATGATTTAAATCTTTAAAGGATCAACTGAAAGTTGAATGTGTTAATTAGATGAGTAATTCATCCACTATTTCATTTTTTCTCTTGGGTACGTGGAATAACTTTCTGAGTTTAAAAGTATTCTCATAGGACACTGATGAACTGCAATTATTCACCCCTTTTTAGTGAACTGTCAAATAGTAGTAAAGCCTGTGCTATTATACCTCATTAAGAAGTGGGTAAATAATGGGAGTCTCATCTGATACCAGTTTCCTGAAAAATATATTTTGATTTAAATCAATCCTGTTTGATTGAAATAACATCTATATTTGGTCCCCTTTTAGTGGAAAGAAGTACTTGCCTTCAACTAAAGATTGTTTAAAGACTTGCATACAATTATTACAACTAATGAAATGAGGTTTTTAAACTCTGCAGAGTTAGGTAGACACTACCCAGATCCCCAATTATGTTAATGAGTATTCCTTCGTTAGTATTAGTAGTTAGTATTAGTAACATGGGTAATTGTCTTAACGTGATAAAAATAAAATTTTATTCTATTTCTTATCATTTTCTCTGTAAGGAAAATTCTTTTCTCAAAATACTGTTCAGGGTGAAATGTACACATATCTGTGAACACACTGCATTTTGAAAAATAGGTCTAATGTAGACCATTTACATGAAACTATACATTTCATGCCAAAAATTCTTTGAGGGATGTCTGAATTTTCTAAACATTTCTTAAGATACATAAACTGATTAAGACTAAAAGTTTATTTCTTTAACAATCATCAAAATACTTTAAGAGGGAATTTTTGTCTTTTATAGATGTTTAGAAAAAGGTATCAGATAATCCTTCCAATATGTAAAGTTTGTAAGTTAAACTGTAATTCAGAAACGCTTCAATTCCATTATATCTCTACCTGGCCAGGCTCCCATGACCCAGAGAACATAGTAGCACTTTTCCTTTGTTTCACTTATGTCATCTTTATTCGATCCATCTGAGATTGGGACTGTCTGTAATAGAAGGATTATGAGGTAATTACAGAAGCAAACGTGAAGATTGGGGCAAAATAGTAATGAGAAGATAAGGGATTATTAGATGAACAGTTTTAGGTAGCTAGAAATTTATAGAGGTGGGTAGCGGTGGCTGCCAAGCATAGGAAAATGATCATGCTGAACTGTACTAAGGATATTTGCTCTGAATCTTTTGATAAACTCTGACCATATGTATGTCATCTTATTTAAAACCTTCTGTATCAAGGGATGCCTGAGTGGCTCAGTTGGTTAAGCATCTGCCTTTGGCTCAGGTTGTGATCCCAGGGTTCTGGGATCGAATCCTGTATCGGGCTCCTTGCTCAGCGAGGAGCCTTGCTTCTCCCTCTGTCTACTGCTTCCCCAGCTTGTGCTCTTCCTTTTTCTCTGACAAATAAATAAAATCTTTATGAAATATGAAATAAAACTGTATCAAAGTGGTAAGGATTTGGAGACATTGAAATTATGTGAAATTTAAATGCATGTACATTCATATTATTTATCTCTGGTTCATATTTCAAAAACACAGTAGTTTAACATTTCATTTCTTATGATTCAGGCCGTATAAAATCGAGGACACTTGCTTAATCGGAAAGCTAAAAAACCTGAGGAAGTACTCTTAGGGATAGCTAGTATTGTACTGTCAGCATTCTCTTTTGTTGACCACTAAACCTGACTGTGATCTTGATAGAGTCAATAGATTAAGAATGGCTTTCTTTTTGTTTTCTAAATATTCCATCCCTCAAAACACAATGTTTAGTACCAAGTAATACTACTGACCTTCTAGCATTAAAGTTAAGCATTTCATTTAGACTTTTCACTCTGATTTTTATTGAGTCACTTTACAGAATATGCTTAGTTTTCTAATTTCTTAATCCTTGGAAAAGGAATGAGCTACTGTTAAAACACAGTAAAAAGTGTCAGCTGACAAGTTGATATTTTAGGAGATCCAAATCAGAATTTCCACAAACTAAAATTATAGATCTTAATATCAACAAAACATACCTATGAAAATCGATTAAAGTTTAGGCACTTAAAAGTGAATTTTTTCAAAATATAGTTTATGTAGACACCCCCCCCCTTAATGCTTGATAAATTGCTGGATGTCTTTTTGATTTGCTTCTTAATATTTTTAACATAAAATTTTAATAAATTATTGCATTTCTAATCTTCTGTTCCAGTTCAAAATTTGGGGTTATCAAGGGAGCGATGAATTTTTTTTGACCTTTAATAACTTAATAACTTTTTAGTATTTCTTTTATAGTAAAGGAAAGAAAGACGCTAATATTTACTAAATGCCTACTGGGTGCCAAGCTTTCATTCACTTCACGAATACTTATTAAGCACTTACTATGTGCCAAGGACCTTTGTGATGTTGGAGATGGCAGCAGTGAACTGACATAGACAAATTTTCTGTCCTTATGTAGTTTACATTTTAGTAGTGAAAAACAAATGAGTAAAATGTAGTATGTCTAGGATGAAAAAGTACTGTGGAGAAAAAACAGAAAAGTGGGTTGGAGAATGGACATTGGTTATTTGCTGTTTTCAGAACTGTATGGTCAATACTATCCTTGATTTCAAAAACAAAAACTTAAATAAGTTTTTTCTTTAAGAATGTATTTTATAACTTGCGAACACAATTATGTTTGTACTTGAAAGTTATAGTTTCCACTGATAGCAATTTCCAATTGTTAGTACTTCGGAAAACTGCTTTGTGGCTCAACAGAAAATCTAGAGTTTGCTATCCTGGTTTTGCCACTGACTAGCTTTGTGAATCAGAGAGGATTACAATTTTGTAGCCTCTCTGAACTTGTTTTCTTCTCTCTAGAAGGAGTGTAATATCAGCAAGGTTGATGTGATTATAAATTATATTTTGTGTCAATTATCTGATATATATAAGGGTAAGTTGTAACATTTTTGTTTACTACTTATCAGAAAGTTCTGTCAAACAAAGTTGATGACCCTTCCAAGAAGCTCTCATAACACTGTGGGGCATTGTTTAGTATATATTTCATTTGAACAACTAAAGCATTCTTGTCTGATACATAAGGTTAATTAAAATGCACCTGTAACTTATAGTCACTAGTACTGTCTGGGACATTGGTACAGTTGCCTAGTCAATGTGATACCAGGTGTAAACTTAGTGTTTTTCTGCTGACAGAACATTGTGACATAGTTTATTAAGGTTGACGAGCTGAATCTGAGCATTTTGACAGGTACACACAAATAGTGTGTTAAGATTCCAATTTATACAAATAGTTGGAAACATTTAGTACAGCCTGGCATATTGTAAGCATTCAATAAATGTTTGTTCTTTTCATTATTTATTACTTCTTTATTGTGTGTAGGAGGTAATCCAAAGAATTCACAAAGTATTAAGGAAGACTTTTACAAAGATAAAAGAGTGCAAATTGTTAATGAGTTTTTTTGAGGGTAGAGCGGAATAGCCAATCAAACTGAAGTATTTTTCTTTTTTATTCTGGAAGATCACTAACTGAGCTTCTCAAGGACAGACCATGGCTTATTTTCATTTCAGTATTGACTTCACCCTATCTTCAGTGGTTGGTCTCTGCTTAAGAGCTCAAGAAATATTGTATGTTAAATGTTGAATGGTTTAGTTTTTCTGCGTATCACAGCTCATTTTGGTGGTAAGCCACTTCTGAGTTTGAAAAGTGACTACTGGGCTTAAGTCTTTGAATCTCTAAGCACAGACTGAGGTGTCAGGCAAGGTCTTCTGAACGCCATTTTTTTTTAATCTACCCAAAAATTTGAAAAATACCATAGAAATTGGAAGGAATAAATCAGTTATTTGCAGCCAGATTGGGATTTATTAACCTATTCCTATGAAGTTGTTGACATTCAAGTGAAAAAGTGAATAGCAGTCATTATAAGAAAAATAGAAAAAATAATTCACGCATGATTATATGCCCTTAACTGTTAAAAGGCAAGTTTATCTTTCTCTTTAAGGCACTTTCAATGAAACTATAGATTTATACTGGCCTTATGAATTAAATGGCTCAGTCACGTTGTTACATTCTTATGATGTGGGGCATATTGGTGTTTTTGTTTTTTGTTTTTTTCACAGAAAACCATCCCACCCCACCCTACTTTAACAGTAACCATTTTTCATATGTTTAAATCTTAGCATCAGCCAGCTTTTTCCTGTTTGTGGCAAGTTATCCTCTGCCTAATGAATAGTAATTTTAGCTTTCTTAAAAAACCTAAGATTTCCTCTAGTCCTAAGACATTTAGTCATTTATACAAAATATTTCTTGGCTTTTTAAAAAATGTCCTTCAAAGGTATATAGGAGCAAATTGCTTTATATTCAAATTTGATGTGTTATGATACTGTTGTAGAAATGAGATAGAAATACATACAATTGAATATTTTGATATTCTTGTGGTTTTTTGTTTGCTTGTTTTGAACTCTAACAACCTACCACTAAAAAGGAATATTCCTACAGAGTGTCAGTTTGAGTGGCTTCAGGAAGAAAGTCTGATTTATCCACACACCGGTAGAACATAGATGAGGGCATTGTAAGAATTTGTAGTATTTTAATTGTATCGTTAAAGAAAATGGCATTCTTGTTTCACTTAAAAACAAAAACAGTCCTAGTATAAGTCACAGAAGTCAAATAATAGAGGTTGGGAAGGTCTTCTGCAGAGAAAGAGACAGGAGAGAAGCAAGAGTAATATAGAATTTAACAAAGATTTTGGTGGAAATATAGGAATGCTGGTTGTTACTAATAAATTATTCAAAAGATTTAACCATCAAAGTGTGTGATCCCTACAACCGGTACCCCCACCCAATCTTACCAAAACAGTAAGTCAAAGCAATGCCGCATTACTAGATATAGTACAGAGATTAGTGTTACCAGCAAAGTCTTGAACATTTCTGGGGGGTAATTCTGACCCTTTCACTTGCCTGTTTGCCTGGTGCAGAAGACAGGTTGTGGGAGAATGACAGCAAATTATTGCCCCTCCCCCAAAAAAGTGTGTGAAAGAGTCCTTCCGATTACTAAATTCTACTTATTCCCTGGTTTATTAACCATACTTCTGTCTGAATTAATAGATAATACTATTAGAGTTTTAGCACTCTTAACATTTATGTTAAGGAAAATTTTCTTTTGGCCTATCTTAATGTTAACCTTTTGGATGTTAGCAAACCTGAGCACATCACAGGTTTGCTTTTTGTCATTTTGCCAGCTGGGCAGGCCACAGATACTGCTTGTTCATCAGTATAGAGCCAATGGCAATTCAGTGGAATGATTTTTCCATTCCTTATCAATGAGAGAAAATACTTGCCAATACAAACAAAAACTTGAAATCAGCAACTTGATCTTGCAGAATGTGGTTCTCACACCAGGCAAGTTTTGCGTAGTCAGACAAATCAACAAAAATAGTAATTCTATGAACTAGAGAGATAGGAGATGAGGGGAGTTTACTTAGTTTTAATTATGTCAGCAACTGAAGAAAATAATACTTTTGATTTTGATTTGGTCTCTTAACTTGTCAATATCTACCCCTTTAACTAAATATCTTAATTTTACCGTGGTAAGGTTCAGTGAGGTTTAATAAGAAAAGACCTGAGCTTTAAAGTCAGATGAGCCCCAGTTCAACTCCCGGGTTGTATTGCTGGCTTAAGTATGGCCTTAGATTAATTGCTCAAACTCTTTGAGCCTAGGACTTTTCTTTTGAAAAATAATGTGTACTAATACCTATCTTAAATGGTAGTTTTAACTATATTATTTGTATTTCTGATGTTACGTAGTACTGTACTGACATAGGACCTAGTAGGGATCAGTAAACAGAATGCAAAATATATCCTATGATACCCTGTGCTTTTCAAGGCAGCTTTTCTTTAGTGTAACTTTCTCATGTTAGCTTCATATTGAGCACCTTCTATTTAGTTAGTCAAGTTTAATTTTTTAAAGTATTAATCTTTCAAATAGAAAAAGGCAAATTCTTGTTGTAGTTACATTAGACATAGAGCTTAAGTAATTAGAAGTAATTTTACATTTGGAGTTTTGCTTTGTTTTTTCCTTCGGGGTACTTACTTTATTTTTGCTCAACAAATAGAATGAAAAAGAAATAATTTCTCTACTGTTTAATTTACTGTTACTCTTTAGACCAAAGATGAAACAAACAAAGCATCATCATTATTTTTTAATCACAAAAGAAACGTGTGACTTCTTTGTATTTTCCTTACCTTTTCCTGTGAAAAAGCCTACATTTTCGATTCGAAAGTAGTCCATGCTCATAATTAAGTTCTTTCTAATTAGAAAATTGGCATGAATCATATTTGAAAACACCTTAAATATGAGGTTAAATAAGATACCATAAAACTTGTGCTACTTTATATAAAATGATCTTTGTATCTTTTCTGTTTTAAGTTCCTAGTTAATATTTTTTTAGTTATTTTGATAATACTCTTCTATGTCTGTATTTCACAATCAAAAGGAATATAGTGCTAAGTTTCCCGATGTTTATTTATTATTGGATTAACTGTGATTTTTTGCTTTGTTTATTTCCTAAAAGTTTTTTTATCTTAATCTATTGTGTGTCCTAATGTGATTGTTGTAGAATATTTTGCTCTACTAATTAGTATGAGGTGCTATCTGCATAAATAATATTTTACATATTAATAAATACCATTTGTTTATTGATCACCCAGTAAACTTCAGAACTTTTCCTGGAATTGTAAGTAATACAAATAACTTATTACTAAAATATAAATTCAGCTGCTGTGGTTACTGTTAAACAATATGAAGGAATGAATGAATGAATAAAGAAAAAGTATGTTTAGAACATTTTGTAGTGTGTATATGAAATCTCTAACCCTAGAGGTAATAAATATGTTTTACACACGTGCAGTTTTTGTGCAGTCTGTAAAATAAACCCAGAAGCTCAAAGAATAATGGATATCTAGCCATTATTCATTAGATAAATAACATTATTGCAGAGAGGATTATGAAGTATATGTTGGTCTTTTCAGTATTCTTTCTATGCTAAATAGTTTTAGCAAAGTCAGTATGTAGTGTGTAGGATTATTTATAGAATTTTTGTTTTCCTCAAAGACCATTTTTGTTTTCCTCAAATACCATTATTTTAAAAACAACATATTTTCAGAACCTTTCAGATGGGTCACTTAATACCAGTAATAATTAGGTCAGCAAATTAATTTTGCTTTTTTGCCCTTTGCAACAGAGTTCATCTTATATGTAGCAAATCAATAATCATTTGCATAAGAATTTAAATTGAGGTCTACCTTTAAGGATTAATTACATTCAAATCTATGGTATAAAGATAAGGTAAAGATAGATACTTGCTTCCATATTCTTGACTTTCTGTGGGCTGTCCTGTCTTTCGTACTAGCATTTCCTGATCATAGGCTTTTATTGGTGCTAAGTCATCCCTAAAAAATAGTTCTAGAGAAGACAAGGCAAAAACACTTGTTTTTGAAAAGAATTCAGAGCTCAAGTGTATGTTGCATTTTAATCCACTGCGCACAGATTGTATCGTTGCAGATAGTGACCTGATAAACACGGAGATTTACTCTTTGCAACTGAAGCAGTTGTGTGTAGGCATCACAGTTACACAGTTGCTAGAAATGAAGAGAAAACAAGTACTTAGGAGATATCTAAGATATTGTCAAAAGTTGGTGGAAATGCAGATACTGTGTATTTGCTTTAAGAGCAACTTGCTGTTTACCTTGTAACTAGCATTTACCTGAACGGTACTTAACTAAGCACTGTTTGCCACTTTATGATGATTTTCTTAGGAAATGGAAAAATAAACTTCCATTTCCACATGGACGATTCTGCTTTTTTACATAGGAAAATGTATTGACATGTATCGTTGAGCTTGCCAGCTTGCCTATTTCTTCTTTCTTTCTCTTCTTCTTTTCTTCTTTCTTTTTTTGTGAGTTTTTTCCCCCCAGGGTTTTTGTAGGTAAGGTAATTGGTCAGCCTGAGTGAGACATCCTCATTCTCTTCAGGTGATTTTCCCCTCATGAACAATGGCATGAATTTACAGGATTACTGTTCAGAGCCATTCCTGTATGTCTGCAAGTGGAACAAGAAGTACTCTTCCTTGGGGAAGGTAGCTTGAACTGTTCATGGGAAGATTGAACTGGTGATCTTAGCCAAACCAAGCTATAGGATTAGTACTTCAACTTTTATAGGCTGTCACGTGATCAAAAGAATAAAAAGAAACTCTGCAGAATTTGTGTCAGATGCCTTTAATGACACACCTGTGCAAAATAATTGGCTAACCCAGGGAATCTTGCCTGACTCATTCTTCCACTGTGCCTCGTGTCTGCATTCTTTATTAGTTAACCTGATTCACTTATCCAGTAGTTTTGAGTTTCTGCTGTGTGCTAGGTACTTTGCTAGGTGACAGAGATGGAAAGGTGAATAAGATATAGGTCTTGCCTTCAACAGACATGTGTACAAACTAGTACGCTATTCTGTAACAAATGCAGTGATAGTGTTAAACATAAAACCCTTAAGGAATTTGTAGGAGGAGTGTCTGACTCTGAGGGATGAAGGGTTACGAGAGTGAAATCTTCATAGGAAGGGTGATGTTTAATTTGAGTGTATGTCAAACAAGGAGTACGAGCTGGGAGAAGAGAGGCCATTTTCTGTCAGAGAAAACAACATGTGTGAAGGATAGAGGGAGGAAGGTCGACACACCTCCAGTAACTGAGTAGTTTCACCATGCATAGGCAGTAGTGAGGGGTTAGTAGGAAATGAGGTGAAGAATTAGAAGACAGCATGAAAATACCTGTATGCTCTGTAAGGTAGATTTGCCTTCCGTCTATAAATGGTGGAAGGCAAGTGCTTAAATTAACATTCTAAAGTTACTTCTGGCTGTAGTGTACAGAATATTAGGAAAAGAGCCAGGCTTGGACAGGAGAGGCAGGCCTTATAACCATGTATTTGGATAAGGAACCGGAGTAATGAATTAAGGCAATGATTAAAGAGAAGAGTAGGTAATGAACTTGAGAATACTGAGTGTGAAATAAAACAAGGTAATGGTCACACATGCCCTGGCTTGAGTACCTGAGCGCATAGTGTAATACCTGCCATTTACCAGTGTAAGAACATACCTGGGCAATAACAGGTGAGGAATATATGAGTTCTTTTTGTTCGTTTCAAGGTTCCTATAGAGAGAAAAGAGAAGGAAGATATCACTTTGTTGGGGAAAGACTGGGAAGACTTCTGATTAGATGACATTTGAGTAGGTACCTGATGAATTGATAAAGGGAAAAAGCTTTCCAAATAGAGGCAATAGCAAGTGCAGAGGCCTTTAGATGGGGGCATGCTTGCCATGTTCCGAGAGCAGGAAGGCCACTGTAGTTGGTGCTAAGAGAGAGGGAAAGGGTAGATGAGATCCATGTATGTATTTCATGCAGTATCTTTAGATTGTAGTAAAGAATTTAGATTTTATTCAGGATGTGAAAGGAAGCCCTGAAGGGTTTTAAGACATGATCTATTTGCCTTCCCCCCCCTCATTTTTTAGAACATGTTTATTTGTTCACATTGTATATGTATGGCTGTATATCTTTTTATCATGTGTAAGATTTGTGTAACCAGCACAGTCAAGATACAGAACTAGAATCTTGATGAGGTTGTACTTATCCATTTTTCCTTTTGTGGATTGTGCCTTTGTTGTCAAGTCTAAGAACTCATTGCTTAACCTTAGATCCCAAATTTTCTTCTGTAAGTTTTCTGAAACTGTTACATTTTGGATATATAGATCTATGACCATTTTGACTCAATTTTTATTTAAGATGTGGTTTTTTAAAAAGATTTTATATATTTAAAAAAAAGATTTTATTTATTTGAGAGAGTACGCACACAAGCAGGGGAAAGGCAGAGGGAGAAGCAGACTGTTTGCTGAGCCGGGAGCCCGATGCGGGACTTGATACCAGGACCCCAGGATCATGACCTGAGCCAAAGGCAGACACTTAACCGACTGAGCTACCCAGGTGCCCCTAAGAATCGAAGTTTAGATTCAGGTCCATTTTCGTCTATGGATGCCCTCGTTGTTCCAGCACCATTTGTTGAAAAATTATATCTTTCCTCCATTGAATTGCTTTTGTACCTGTGTCAAAAATCAGATGGTTGTATTTGTAAGGGTTTATTTCTGTATTCTCTGTTCCATTCCATTGATCTTTGTGTCTATCCCTCCATTAGTAACTATCTTGATTACTGTCACTATATGTAGTAAGTCTTAAAATCAGGTGGTAAAATTCCTCCAGTTTAATTTGCCTTTTTTCAGATTTTTTAAAACTATTCCAGTTCCTTTCCATGTAAAATTTATAAAATTTTACAAAAATCCTGGGATTTTGGTAGGAACTCCATTAAATCTATAGATCAGTTTGAAGAAAATTTGCATCTTTACTTTGTTGAGTCTTTCAATCTGTGAACACAGTATATCTCTCCTTACCTCTAGGTGGTCTTTGATTTCTTTCATCAGCATTGTGCAGTTTCCAACACACAAACCTTATACATGTTTTGTTAGACTTATGCCTATGTACATTTTTTGGAGCATTTATAAATGATACTGTGTTTTTAATTTTGGTTTCTAGTTGTTCATTGCTAGTTTGTAACAGTATTATAGGTTTCTGTTAGTTGCCCTGGTTTCTGTCGACCTTGGTAAACTAAACAATTTTAGAAGGTTTTTTTGTAGATTCCGTGGGTTTTCTAATGTGTCTATGAATAGAGACAGTTTTATTTCTTCTTTCCAGCCTGTGTGCCTTTTATTTGCTTTTCTTGTCTTACTGCTCTGGCTAGTACTTCCAGTACTGTGTTTAATAGGAGTGGTGAAATCAGACAAGTTTGTCTTGTGCCCGAATGCATCCAGTCTTTCACCATTAAGTATGTGTTAAGCTGTAAGTTTTTTGTAGATGCTGTTTATCAGGTTGAGAAAGTTCCCTTTCTGTTTCAAGAATTTTTATCATGACTGGGTATTGAATTTTATCAAGTGCTCTTTCTACAGTCAATAGGATCATATTTTTCTTCATTAAACTGTTAAACTGATTGTAACTTTTCTTTTTAAAGATTCACTGAGGCTGCTATGTGGAATAAACTATGGGAGTGGGGCAAAGTTTTAAGCAGGGAAACCATATTGGAAATTATTACAGTAGTCCGAATGAAAGATGATAGTGGCTTGGACCAGGGTAGTAACAGGAAAGGGTGAGAAGAGGTCAGATTTTGGATATGTTTCAAACCTTGCGTGGGCAGGAATTGCTGATGAATTGGATCTGAGGCATAAAAGAGAAGTCAGGGATGACTCCTAAGGTTTTTGGCCCAAGCAGTTGGAACTATAGAGTCGCTGTTTACTGAACTGGAGAAGACAGTGATGTAGCAGGTTTGGGCTGGGCAATCAAGAGTTTGTTTTTGCACATGTTAACTTTGAAAGGCCTATTAGACTTGTAAATATCAAGTAGGTGATTAGGTATACAAAATAGAATTCCAGCAAGAGATCCAGGCTAGAAATAGAAATTTGAGAGCTATCAATCAAGTTCATGTATGAGAAATTTATGGTGATATTTACTAAAAACTGTACCTGTAACCTTTTTCTTTTTACTGTACTATTATCTAAGGTTTATTTACAAAGTGCCATATTTTCCTACCACGTGAAGAACTTTTACCAAGTTTCAACTTGGATTGGTTCTATTTATCAGCCTGCTGTTGTGTATCTGACATTAAGTGCACCAGAAATTATGTGATTGAGGGATATATATTTCCTGTAATAATGTATTTAACCGTGCTTATTTGATAGAAAGGGGACTATAATAGTAGTATAGACACATGTGTCTTACTTATTTTCAGAGGGTTGTCCTGAACCTTTATAAAAGAAATATTTCTTTGTGTTTTGTGGAAAGGTTTGACACTATTATGTAAATGCCTTATAGGCTTTCTGTGGTAAAAACAGGACAGGCAGAGAGACAGATCAAAAAAATTAAAAACAAGGATGCAAAATAGCTAGCAAGAAAGAGACTTCAATTTCTGAGTTAGACCCAAAAATAAACTGGTAAAGGGAGAGGGTGAGCCTCAATTTACAGAATTGGTAAAAAGATCTTCTGAGTTCCATTCAGATAGGTTTATTTCATAGAAAGGTTATTTCAGAAAATATTTTTTAAATGCCACAGTCTTTTCTGTTGTAACTAATTAACTCATAATATTTTTTTATCAATAGTTTATATATTTCTAGCACTTATAGTTCCTCTATCATAGGACTTACCATATTGTGTTATAATATTCTGTTTACTTTTCAGTTTCTCCCACTAAGTATAAGTGTTTACAGCATTAGTACAATGCCTTGGCACTTAAGCTCTCTGTAAGTATTTGTGAATGAATGAGTGAAGACACACACACTGCTAAAGTTTAAAGCTAGTAACCTTGCTTGCTTTTGAAAGTAAATGAGTTTTTGAGATTCCAGAGTCTGGGTTATTTATGGTCATATGTCTCTTCTGAGTACATTGAGTTGATGCTTTCAAAGGAACATTATACTCCTACAGAACGCACATAGCAACAATACTAACCAAAGTTAGTGAGGCACACGTTTTGCCTATTGTTATCTGTTCTTTTTTTCCTCGTGGTAATGGATTTATGCAAAATCATCTCAACTTTGGCTCAGACTTCTTGTATTGAGTGGGGCACACGTTGCAAATAGTAGGCTAAGCTTAGAGTTTAGTCCGTAGTAGCATGTCTCATGGGAAATTCCCTGCACACATTTTAAAAATCTGTCTCTTACCTAGTCCTTCTCCCCATTTCTAGGTAGATGGTAGATTTATAGGCCAACTTTCTCTTCAGTAATAATTATACTTTCAAAAGCATTTTCATATACCTTTATTTCTTTGACCTTTACAAGACAAAAATACCATGAGGCTTTATTGTTCCATGCAGATTCAAGTACCCTGAGAACATTTATTTTTGTAGCCATGTATTTTATTTCCAGATCCATAGTGTGTTTTACATGTATGTGTATATATATGTGTGTGTGTATGTATCTGTAAATACATGTATATGTCATGTTAGTCCATAACAAATTAAGTTTATAGGAAGAAGCTTTCTCTGATATTGTTGATGCAATAATAAATGCTTAATAAATGTTAGCTGTTTATAGAAAATCTTTAGTTCATAAATTAGCCGTAAAATTACTATCAAAATAATAAACTTAAAACTCTATAATCCTTATTGTTATGCTTATTTTCATGTGAATTTCTTGACCCCACCCTTTCCTAAATTTTATCTAACTCTTCTGACTCTTTTGTTGTAAATTCTTGGTCTTCAAGTCTCTTTTCCTGCTTAGCACCTTTTCATAATTCCCTAGGTCAGTGTCACCACCTTCTACTGAAACTCAGTACTGTATAATTCTACAAAACCTGTTAACCTCTCTTGGGGAGGAATGTCAGTGATCCAGCTATGTTTTAAGATCTAGAAAGTTTGTTACCACTATGAAGTACAGCTTAGCAAGGTTTAAGAGTAGAATAAGCCATCAGATAAGAGACTGTTGTGTTACTGTGATTGTCCAGGTATCAGATACGTGAACAAGGACATTGTGGATATAGAAAGGGGCATGAATGCAAGAAATATTTGTGGAAGTAATCAGTGGAACTTTGCTATTGATTGTATATAGAGAGGAAAACAATTGAAGACCCTGAAATTGCCAGCTTCAGAATCATGCTCTGTAATTAATAATTGACATAGAGGTACATTATTGGGTGGAAGACAGTGAGATAAGTTTTAGACAGTTTAGATAAGTTTAGACAGTTTTAGACTTTGGGTTCCTAGCATGGCATTGTCAGGCTGTTAATTTTACTTGTTCCAGTCCCTCCGCACCAGGCCCTTGCTTGCCTTCCCCCTCACTCACTCTGCATTCCATTATTATTGGTCTAAGAACTTCCCTTTAGGAAAAGTAATTTCTTTTTGGTTATAATTAACAGTAGAAATTGTAATGTGTGGAACGCAGTTCCTTGTTTGCTACTCGCATTCCCATTATTCTCATCTCATCCAATGAAAAAGATTACTTAGAACGATATTTACCACCATCACTACTACCACCTCACCCCACACCCACCCAACCTCTGGGATATTGGTACATAAGTTTTTATATTTTTTGAAATAAATGAGTCAACTTGATAGAGATCTTTGAAGAAAAACAAAACTTTATGAAGTGTTTGTGATTAAAACATTAATCAGTGAGTAGAGTAACACCTCATTCATCTGGTTTCATTAGGTAATAAATATGCTACATAACATAATTGAAACTTACCCCCAAACGGTTTTTTATAGATTTTATGTATAGAGATTTTTATATTATATATACACTACATAGGTTTTACTTATATGTGTGTGTGTATAGATTTAATAGCTCCAACTATGTTTCTTTATAATGTTTTATATGATTTACTGCCTTCTGAAATAGGAAACATTCCCCTTGCTCCACACTTAACCTGTTCTGAAAGATAGAAATAGCTTTTTGTTTCAAAGCTTCAGAATGAGAGTCAGAAGCCCTAGGTTCTAGTCCAAGGTCTAAAAGTAAATTCCTGTGTGAAATATTTTTTTACCACTGAATCCGTGGAATCTGGAATAGTGCCTGGCATGTAGTAGGTGCTTAACAAATATTTTTGAAACAAATCATTGTTTTATGTCTACTTTAGCACTCCTTTCCTGATTTATTACTTGGACTTCATTACCACCTAGCTTCTGAGTTTTTAATATAATAGGAGTATCTAGGTTTTGATTGAAGTGAACTATTAAACTTAATTTATGTTGTCCTTTAGCTGCTTAGTGGCATTTTTGGCCTTCTTGATGTATTTTCTTGTGTACTTAAAGTTGTCAAACAAATGACCTTCTAATACTCAATTTATTGAGAATAGTTTCCTTACTGAATACATTCCATATGCCTTTATTATGTGTAAGCAGTGTCTTATTTACAGGGATATAGCCTATGTCCCCAGGGATCTTATAACCTAGATGAAGAGACACAGAAGTGAAACTGTAAGAGACAAATTAAATGTTGGATCGTGAAGCATTGACCCACAGGTACAGTGGGAGTTCTAGGAATAGAGAGATCCATGTGAGCTGTAGCAGTAGCAAAATAATTCAAGGAGATGAAGCTTGAATTGGTTTTGGAAAGTAGTTAAAGATTTTGATAAGCATCAAGACGGAGAAATGACATTCTAAGCCAGGGCAATAGCCTAATCAGGAGAGAAAGCTGGGTTAAACATGTTCAGACAAGCCTGACTGGATTCCGATAGGTGTGAGGACAAGTGGGAAATGAAAGTAGGTGGACTTAGTACTGAGTTTTACTCTAGCTCCATGAAACTGAAGGGGTCTGAGGACAGAATTTAGAGGAATCCCTGCCTTTACGGGAGAAAAAGACCCCACATCTTTGTTTTCACTAACAGGAACCTGTAACTGAAATTTAGCATTTCCTTCTACTGACAGTCCCTATTTACAATGGTTCAACTGATAATTTTTCAGCTTTCTGATGGTGCAAATGAGATATGCATTCAATAGAAATAATACTTCAAATTTTGAATTTAGATCTTTTCCTTGGCTAGCAGTACGCAGTGCCGGACTCTTTTGTACGCTGGGCAGCAGCAGCGACCCACGGCGCCCAGTCAGCCACAAAATCATGAGGGTGAACAACCAATATCAGCTTACAAAACCATTCTGCTCCCAAACAGCCATTCTTTTTCACATTCAGTACACTATCCAATAAATTACACGAGATATTCAACATTTTATTATAAAATAGGCCTTGTGATTTTGCCCTTACTGAGCACATTCAAGGTAGGCTAAGCTAACCTGTGATGTTCTGCAGGTTAAGTGGATTTGATGCTTTTTTGACTTATGGTTTCAAGCTGCAGTGGGTTGGGATGGAACCCCATCATAACTCAAGGAAGGTCTGTATTAGGATTTTAGGCAGTAAAGCACAGTAGTATTAGCAGTGCCTGTGATTTTATTACTAATAGTAAAGCACAGATATTTTCAAATTACTATATAACTGCTGATATTTCTGAATAGAATTTATTCAAAGTACTACTTCAAAATTATGGTTTTTAGACTTCTGCTAGATTTTATTTTGTTGGGTATATATTAATAAAGAAGCGTATATATTAACATACCACAAATACAGGTTTTAAAAGAAACTTGGTAACTTTCAGTATAATTGGTTTTCTTTGTAATCATTTATGCATTTAAAACCACTCATTTTTAAAAAATAATTATGTTTTTAGTAAAATTGACTTTCTTTGTAATCCTACATACTGTATTTAATGCATTTAAAAATATTCTGAGAGGGTATCTGTAGCCTTCTTCAGACTGCCAAAGGGGTTAATGACACCAGATCTAGTGAAACCAAATGGGAAAAGGCCTTGAAAACCATGCCAAAGAGTTTTAGTTGAAATGATAAGTAGAGGAGGAGCCTAATAAATTTTTTATTTGTTTTAATTACAGGATAAATACAAGTTAACTTAGAAAATTTTTTTAATTTCATTAAGTTTAAAAAAAAGAGGGAGTTCTTTATTTCACAGCTATAGATAAAGTTTACAAGGTAACAAAAACTTGTCTATAATCCCACACTCGTTATCCTTATACTCTTCATGTATCTGTTCCAGTTTATTAAGTTCTTATGCAACTTAATAAATCTTTATCGAAGTGGTTATATAGGAGCATTTTTAATCTGCTGTACTATACTTGATAGGTCAAGTAGGAAGACTTTGGTGGCAGGGAGGTAAGCTATAGATCTGGTCATTTAGATGTGGGATGATTGGGGTAGTGTGGTAGCGGTAGGGGTGGAGTAGAATTGGTGATTCCAAGAGGTATTAAAGAGCTTGGTGGTAAACATGGAGGCTGAAATGCATGGAGTGGTGTAAGGGAAAATAACAAAGTTAAGAATAGAGTGCCTAGATTAGGATTCCTGGAATAATACCGTACTGGTTCACAATACTTTATCTGTAACCCAAGGCCAACTGTGTTTTGGAATTCAAAATCTTTTGAATTTTAGAAAGGAAACATGGTGTTTATATTGTATATTATGTAACACCCCCAGCAAGGTCCGAGGCATTGTAATTAAACACTGATATTTCTGTAGCAAAATCTAGAAATAGTCACAGTAGGCTAACTAAAGCCTATAAGTACCCTCCAGTGAGTTCAAAGCAGGTTTTTTGCCACTACCAGATGAGGTTTTGGGTTTTTTTAAGATTTTATTTTTAAGTAATCTCTACACCCAACATGGGGCTTAAACTTACAACGCCGAAATCAAAAGTTGCATGTTCCTCCAACGCCAGGCACCCTGTCCAGATGAGTTTTGACATGAAGTTTCATGAAAAAAATCTTTTAAGAACTTGTTAGATTTCAGAACTGTGGAAGTGATTGTAGACTGTATTGACTATGACATCCAGGGAGGAGAGTCTTAGGACGTTGTGTTTTGAGGAATGTTGATTATGAAATTGATAAGATTTGAAAGAAAAAAGGGTATAGAAAGGCAAGAGAAGAGTTTAGGTTACTTCAATTTTCAGGCTGAAAAAATTACTGTTTCTGATAAAAATGGGAAGTTGAGGAGGGAAGCTGTTGTGGTAAGGAGTTTAAGTTTAAACTTCCCTTTTATTTTTCAAGTATTCCATAGTGGTAGAATGAGCTTAAAAGTTTACAAGTGGAATATAAAATGTCCTTTTAAAATGAGCTCTTAATTTTCAGAACCCATGACTATGATGTTGAGACCTGAAGGTACTTCAAGGTTGAGAGTGGTTGAAGAGGTGCTCCTAGATAGTTAAGGGTTGTGGCCCTGCTCACCAAAACAAAACCTGGAAAATAGACCGAAAGAAGTAGAGTGAGATACTTGTACCCCAACAGCATTCTTTTCCATGTGGTTGACTCATTGATATGGCCATATTTATAATGATGTGAATATATGTAATAGTAGTAACTGTTGCAGTGGTAGTGGGCATGTTTTATTTGAATGCTTTCCACATGCCCGGCAGTGTTCTAAGTGCTTTACATAGGTAGCCTGGTGGTATCTTTCTTCCTTGTAGACTGGGTCATGACAGCAACTAGGTGGGAAGCATTAGCGCAGGTAGAGGTACGATTTTGATCCCAGTTCACTTTAAAAATCTGGAATATAGATAATTCATGAATATATAGAATTAAGTAGGTTTTAACTATTGCCATTCTGTGGGGTTTTTTTTAAATCTAATAAATGGACTCATATCATTATTGTTTTTAAGATTTTATTTATTTATTTGACAGAGAGAGAGACAACCAGCGAGAGAGGGAACACAAGCAGGGAGAGTGGGAGAGGAAGAAGCAGGCTCCTAGCGGAGGAGCCTGATGTGGGGCTCGATCCTAGAACGCTGGGATCACGCCCTGAGCCGAAGGCAGACGCCTAACGAGTGCGCCACCCAGGCGCCCCTATTAATATTGTTATATAAGTAAAATTTCTTAGAAATAGGGACATAGAAGTCTAACAAAAATGAAATAAGTTTTTTCAATAATTACTCTTAAAATTAGTTTAATTACTTTATATCTATTGTATACAAATGTATGTGTTTACTTTCTGATTCATAGTTTTAAAAGGCAAATTTTGTCTTAAACCTTTATTCAGATTCTGCTACTGACTTATATAATTCGAACTTCATGTTTTTATTAAGTAAGGATATTGGACTAGATATACATAAGGCTCCTTTCAGCGTCAATCTCTACAATTCTGAATGTTTAGGTTTCATCAAGTAGAAGAGAAAGATTGAACTACAACTTAAAGGAGATTCTCCTGCACTTACGCTGTAAGTGCAGATAAGTGTCTGAGGAAGACGAGCGAGGATGAGTGTCCCACTGCACCTGCATCCTTTTGACAAACGTTAAGCATAGAAATAACAATCCTA
Organism: Ursus maritimus; assembly: GCF_017311325.1. Classification (NCBI taxonomy): domain Eukaryota; kingdom Metazoa; phylum Chordata; class Mammalia; order Carnivora; family Ursidae; genus Ursus; species Ursus maritimus. The sequence continues at coordinate 54,019,450 of NW_024423675.1, forward strand.
GGAAACTAGAAGAATGTGTACACTGTTGACCAGAAAAATTTTCAAGAAAAGAATGATCAGTAATCATTCAAGTTAGTAATCAATCAAGTTAATACAACATAGAGGAGGGAACTCTGGACCAGGAGTTAGAAAGCCACAAATACATTTCTGGCCCTCAATCTGCCATGGATTGAAGTTTTTGATAATTAGTATATTAATTTTCTGAACCTTGCAAAATGACAGTAATAACTACCTAGCCTTCTCAGGGTAGTTTTTCATGAAGATCAAATGATAGGATGAATTAGAAAGTACCCAATAAAACTTAAAATATTCTATGAAGTGATGTTACTGCAAAATGGTGGATGAGGATCCTGAAAAGGTTATTGTATTTGATTATCTGAATAAAGCTGTTCTCAAGGGAGGAAGCTTGGAGGCAGATTAAAACAAAGTTGAAGCCATAGTATAACTACACGATAGAGAAGTTTGGCAAGGCATGAATGGTAAGAGACAGATGGCCTAGCATAGCATAGTCATTCCTTACATTGCTCTTGCAGTTTTTTGTATGTTTGTGTTTCTCACTTGAGGAGGAGGCAGAGGGCAGGAACCACAGCTCATTCTCTTTCCGCAGTGCCTTGAATAGCTATTTTCATATGAATAAATACCTGCTGGACAAGACTTAACTGGTAAGGAAATACTTTGTGGTATGAGTATATACATGGATGTATGTTTGAGATGGTTACAACTTAAACATGTTCATAGGTTGAAGGGAGAGATTGAAAAGAAATGTGACTGGTTTCCTCAAGATGTGAACGAAAGAGGATAGCATCTCGAGCCGTAGATGGAAGTGCTGGTCTTACTAGTAAGAGACTATTTCCTGCAAAAAGCACCAGACCCAGGAGGTTTTACCATTGAATTCTTAAAACCTCAAGCCCTAGATAACTATTTCAGAGCATAGAGAAGAAAAGGTAAGCTTCCCAGTTCTTTTCACAAAGACAGCATGACATGATAATAAAATATGAGCGTAAAAGATTACACACCAGTCTCACAAAAGTTGGTGCAAAAAATGCTTAATAAAACTATTAAATGGAAACTACCATTATATTAACAGAATAATATTGTAATGGAGTAGAATTCAATATTTAAATATAGAAATTTAGAAATGTAATGATAAATGCATTCATATGGTACTAGGTAAGAGGGGGTTGTGACTATCTTGAGGGATAACAAAAAGGAGGGAAATCAACATTTATCTCTAATAATCCTTCATGAAACAGGGATAAATGAATAGATCTAAGATTTTACATATCTCAGACCAGAAGTCTGCATTTTGTTATTAGAAATGATGAAATACTGAATTCCTTTTTAAAAGTCATAAATCAAGAAAGGTTTGGCCAGCATTAACTATTCTGTAACATTGTCTTTGGAATACTGTCCAATGTAATTAGACTAAAAAACAAAATAATTATTGAAAGGGAGGAGGCAAATTTATTTATAAATGACATTGTGTATCTGGAAAAGACAAAAAGAATCTACTTACAGATTACTGTGAGTAATGAGATTTCATTATGATAGTTATGAAATAAAAACAAAAATTAATTGTTTAAAGTATTTTTCTTGATTGTCTTTAAACTGAAAGTCCATCTGTATGGATTAATGAATGGAAATCCTCATTCTTAAGTACTTTTTTTTTTTTTTTTTTTTGCCTTCTAGGGAATACACAGGCTGAATTTAATCTAATCATCTCTAAGTAAATTGCAGTGTGTTTTGAATGAGACACTTTCCATGTTAACTTTTTTTTAAAAAAAGACTTTATTTATTTGAAAGAGAGAAAGAGCAGGGTGGAGGGGCAGAGGGAGAGAGAGAAGCAGGCTTCCCACTGAGCAGGGAGCCCGATGTGGGGCTTGATCCCAGGACCCAGAGATCATGACCTGAGCCAAAGACAGATGCTTAACTGACTGAGCCACCCAGCCACCCCTCCATGTTAACTTTTAAAAACGGTTTTGAAATAAAGCTGTAGCAGTGAATAGAGTGATTTAAGGAAATCTTTTTTTAAATCCTTGTTACTTTGATACTTGCCTTATTACTTGGTAATGCTAGGGAAGGTGTAATCTGATCTTTGAGCCATATTTGGTAAATAATAATTTTGTATGGAACCCACAGTTCTATCAGTAAGAGGAAAATTATTGCCCAAATGTAAGGCTTTTCTTCGCCCTTAAAGCATTTCCTGACTTAAAGACCAAGTTTTATCGTGCATGGAAATAGTTTTGTTTTTTAAAGTACAGCGTATTCCAGATCTGTAACTTTTTAACAAGAGTGTGTGGATAAAGGTATTTTCTACTTTACTTAGTAGGGAGAGTTACATGTCTCCTTGTTTACCACTGATACTGTTTATATCCTAAAAAATTGTTTTATTTTTATTCATCATCAGCTCTTGACTTGAGCTCTCTCACACATTTCCTTTGTAGCTGTTCTGAAATCAATGTTGATGAATCAGTTATATCTCTTTGGATCTGATGTGGTTGAGTTATTTAAACATAAAGCTTGTTACATAGCTGTTTCTTTAGCATATATAAAAGTGAAAACTTAAGTTTACCCATATGTTTAAAATTAAAAAATGTGTTTCATTCTGTTGTAATGCAGAAAAATGTATTGAATACCCACTGTGTGCCAGGTTGTTAGGTACCTCTATATTTTAGCTAATTCTCTTGACAGTCCAGTAAGGTATGGTGTGGTATCCCACTTAATAGAAAAAAAAAACTTGTTCAGAGTTTTAGTCCAAGGCCATCCTGAAACCACATTTGAACCTGGATCCATCTTTCCCAGAATTTTTTCACCGACAACGCGCCATCACAAAAGATGGGAAATTAGCATTTTTTCTTAAAAACTACTTTGATTCTGTTTCTCGTTGTTGTGTTGCTAGTCACAAGAAATGCAGGGAGTTAAGTTCTTGAATCCTCCTCTTCATTTTTTTTTTTTTTTTTGGTCCTGTTACAGTTTTCACAGTCTGCCATCATTTGACAGTAGCAGAGCATTCAATTTATTTTGACTGCTATGACATTTGTTTCTTAGAGAAACTCCTACGAGTGCCAATTCACCAAGCATAAGGAGATCGTTTCCAGGCCCTCGTACAACAGTCTACCATTTTTAATATCCTACCATTTCTGTAACCTTTGTAGTTACAGGGTTTTGTTTTTTTTTAATATGGACCGAACAAATTTATAAAAAAAAAAAATTGAATCTATTTTGGTAATGGAAAAAAAAATTTCCAGTGTGGTTACGAACCACATCTTATGAGCTGTTCTTTGCCTCCCACTTTAAGAATTACCAAGTATTTTTAAAAATTGGAACCTGAATTTCAGTTCATTGCTTGGATGCATTTCTTAAGAAACCTCTGAGAATTGATTGTAGGAAATTAGGAGAGCAGTTAGAAGATGATTGGAAATAAGATAGTGAGAGAAGAGCAAAATGACCTGAAAATGAGGACTTTACAATTTTAATTTTACCAGTGAAAGTGGATTTGTTTTCTCTTTCTGCTATACTCTGTGGTCCCATATTGGACAGTCTGTTGCAAAAAGCCATTACAGATTTCATGTAGGCCACTGTTTGAGTAGCTGGAACTGGGAGTCTAGAGTAGAACTGGGTGAAAGTAAGACAATGACTTAACTAATGTAAATAGCATCTTCTGATAACTTGTAACTTAAGAGATCCTTTTTCCACCTCAGAATATTTTATGTGAGACACACTGGGGACTACCTCACTGCTGTTAGATCTCATAATGTTATCTGGTCACATTTCTTCTGCCTACCTCTAGTTTACTCTAGTTTCTCTTCTGCTTTCAAGGCTCCAGACCCAGTTCCTGGACCTGCCCTGGAAAAGAAGTATCCAGTAGAGATGAGCTCACTGCAGTTACTTAATTAAAAATTTGTAAGCTACAAAAATGGCAATGGGCCAACCAAGAACAGCTACAATTTGAATTTTTCTATTTCCAGGTATGCTAAAGTCCATGGCACCAGTCAAGCTTAGCCTGCGTAACTGCCTTACCATGACATTTGTAATAACCAAAACTTTACTTTCAACATCTGTGGTCCTCTTGCTTTCAAGTATAGTAACAATCCTAACATCTAGGTAACATGCAGCTACTCTTGACTTTAACATACCTTTTGCTGAATATTTCTAATTTAACTTGTTTGCTAGTAGTAGCAAACTAATGCAAAAACGATTTCAGAAAAATAAGTTTGAAATGCTATTGAGTTAGGCCCTGTAAATGTACAAAAAATACTCTAGTCTTCATTGAAAAGTAAACATTAATGACAACAAAACTGTCTTCCTTTAAGATGTTCACATGTAGTATAAGTAGTACAGGGAATTAAATAAATGATCCTAGTTTTCTTAACTATTCTACACTATGAATGTCTTCACATAGAGTTAATACATTCTTCAGTAATTGGAAATCATAGGATTTCTGAATAGAACCAGATAATGTATTATATAGTACTTTTTACTTGAAGAACTTTTAATGTAAGTATATAACTAATATTTGCTATATTTTTACTTGATTGTTCGAAATAAATCAAGTAAGAAAGACATCGTAGTTGGAATTGTCCTGGAATATAACAACATAACCAAAAACTGAGGTTTCCTGTTGCCTTACATTTTAACGGAATAACAACTACTTATGGATGGTTAGAGCGCAGATGTCAGTTAGCTTTTAAGGACTTTTATTGCTTTTACCTATTTGTATAGATTTAGAAACAGGATTAATCCATAAAAGGTGACTTTATTTACTAAATGGGCAGATAGCCATATATATCTTTTTTTTTTTTTTTTTTTTTAATCTTTTCTAAAGATTTATGTGGGGGGAGGTTTCAGAGAGAGAGAATCTCCAAGCAGACTCCCCACCAAGCCTGGAGCCTGACATGGGGCTCAATCCCATGACCCATGATCGTGACCTAGCTGAAACCAAAAGTTGGACGCATAACCAACTGAGTCACCCAGGCATCTCCCCATATCTTTTGTTTTTAAAGTTCAATTCAGAGGAACTGAACAGAGGAATTTTATATCCCAACTGTGATTTTGAAAGACGATTCTAATATCCTAACTTGTGCTTTGAAAATTCTCTCCTCCGTCATTAATGTATAATGAATTTAATGTCAACCAGTGTGTTCAGCATTGGGTCACCAATTATGTCCCACACGATTTGTTTGGTATTGAAAGGATTGTATCTCATGGAGTGTTGAATTAGGACTGGAAAGGGAGCTACTGCCAGAGATACTATAGGGTCATTACCGCTGTCAGGGAAATTGGAGGGGAAATTCAAGAGAGAGTTGCATTTGAATTTCAAGTCTAATAAGTTATCACTGGGGCTATTAGTGATGGTGAAGTTTTTCTACATTCCTGAATGCAATTTTTGTATAAAAAACTAGGCACCATAGGGATGTGGAAATGAATAAACCTTGCTTTCAGTGACCTTACACACAAGTAATACCAAAAAAGTACTGTAATAGGGGTGCATACCGTGTACAGGAGAGTACCAGAAAGAGTCAGCTTTGTGGGGAAGACAACATTTCTACCAAGCCTTGAAGAATAGATAGAATTCTTTTGAGAGAATGGCAGGAATATGTCTGAGTTATGGAAATGAAAATATATAACATGTTCTAGAAATTGTGAGCAGTCTAGTGTGCCTAGAAAACAGTGTACAGGATATGATAGAAAATGGATCTATGTCATGCATGCTTTCAAATGTCAGGTGAAAGAGTTGGGACTTGATTCAGTAGTAGGTAATGGAAATCTATTGAAGATTTCTTAGCATTGGCGCACTTAAGTAGGTGAGTTTTTTGAAAAGCTGACTGCAGTAGGGTAAGGGTTGACTTGATGAAGTCAGAGATTAGGCATTAGTAATACCTAATTAAGGACGACATTTATTGTTGTATGTACCAGACACTAGGTGTGAAGAGTTTTACCTGCAATTTCTCATTTAATCCTTATTACAGGAATGTGAGAAGTAACTGAAATAATACGCGCTAGGCATTTAACACAGGACCTGGCCCATAGTCATGGTGAACCAGTAATGCTGAACCATAGTGATTATACTGTAAACTCAGAGAAAAGTGTTCTTGTCACCTTTATGTGTGATAACTTTCTATAAGAGTATTGTGTTTATTGAGGGATTTTTAAGAAAGTAACAATAAACCTCTTTTTCTACTACCTCCTACCTTTTTCTTTTAAACAATTAAACTATCCCATTGGTGAATGAATACTTCTTATTCAGTTTGAGAGCTGAGCATTAGTTCACATTGAGTTAGCCTTTGGTTGAAAAAAAAAGGGGGGGGGGCGCCTGGCTTTTTTGTTTTAACAGGACTGAGCATAGAGATAGTCATGCACCTAAACATAAAGCCCATACATAAGGTTTAAATCAAAATGTAACTATAGATCTCATCTGTCAAGCATCTGGAAAAGTGATAATTGTTGCAGCTGTTAACTATAACAGTAACAGTTTCAGCATAGATAACATAGGCTTTAAGTTATTTGGAGGTGTATACAGTTGGCTAAGTACAGTTACTTTCAAATTATGCTACTCTTACTCTCTTACCCGTGTATCAGAATACAAATAATGATGGATGGTCTTCCATCCATGTGTCCCTTTACCTAGCCCCCTCTCCAAAATAATTAGCATGTGTTCTTTTTTTTTTTTTTAATTAATTTATTTGAGAGAGAGCGAGCATGAGCAGGGGGGAGGGGCAGAGGGAGAGGGAGAAGCAGACGCCTCACTGAGCAGGGAGCCCGACGCAGGGCTCGATCCCGGAGACCCTGGGATCATGACCTGAGCCAAATGCAGGCACTTAACCAACTGAGCTACCCAGGCGCCCCCTGAGATTATTCTTGACCATCTAATAAAAAATTCATTCACCAGAACTATAAAAAGACTAATAGCAAACTGTATACAATAGTTTCACAGTGTAATACGTGAAAGACGGGCACACACTAAATTATTGCATTGTGTTGTATTTTAGAGACTTGATTCAATTTGATACTTTTTCACCAATTTCACCTTTGCCCATTTTGAATTCTCTAATTTCTTTTTGAGATTCTGAGTACTGTTATAGTAATGAAATATTTCATTTAAACATTGTTCTTTACAAATACATTTTTATATATTTTCTCTACTAGCAGGCTTAGCAGTCTCCATTCACCAGAGTTGTATTACCAATCAAGTGTATGTGTATAATTTTTAAACTGCCAGTTTAACTTTTTGTTAATTATTAAAACATTTTGTTATTAAGAGAGCACTAATATCTATCTATTTATACTATGTGTAATTCATGAACATAATCAGCAACACACACCCAATGCTATAACTAACACACACACACACACACACACACACACACACACACACACGTAGTGCCTGGCCAGAAGTCCACTCTGGGGAAAAGTCAGTTGAAGGCCATGACATTAGAAGGAAGATGGGAAAGTTGAGATGTACCAAAAAAACATGGGGCCAAGTAAGTGTTTGGAACTGCATGGGGATCAGTTGATGGAACTTCTCATAACTTTCTCTGAATCTTCATACTAAGGTGCCATCTTAGATTAACATTTTAACCAGATTATTATAATCTTCACATGCCATTGAGTTCATTGGTTCATTACAAATGTTTATGGTTGATATAAGGTGCTAACTGGTCCTTCCTAGTGCTTTCATTTTCTTTTATCCTCTCTTTTTCCCTCTTACCCATAACAGGAGCTTACTGTCATTTATTTATATCGTGTTTTCTTTTAAAGATATTTATGCACAGGATGGATTATCCAAAAATAGTAAAAAGGGGGCACTAAAAAATAACTGTGTTTCCCATCTTAAAGCCCTAATGTATTGGGGAAAAAAAATAATGAGATATGAATTGGAAAGTACACCCAAGGTAGTTAGTTATATAATATGTTTTGATGAATTATAACCATTCTGTCTTAGATTTATTGCGCTTTTCTTGATCCTTAGAAAATGGTAGCGCTCACCACAAAACCACAATACATAAATTGCCAAGTGTGGCTGACTTGCACATTCCTTTAGAAGAACTTATAACTGGTAAGCCTTTTAACCATAAGAATTGGTCAACATTCATGGACTTGAGGCAATGTATTAAATGAAAAAATTGGAAGTTTTCTTTTTAGGAGGAGGTAGTATGGATCATTACGTACTTCAGCCTTTGATGTTTATTTTTTCCTTTACAAAGTAAATTATTGCAGGGTTATAAAGTTGAGGAATCGATTTTCTGCTAACATAATCCTTTTCTCCTTTCAAGCTTTTAAATAACACGAAAGCTGAACATGATAGCTAATTTAAAGTAGTAGCATTTAGATGACTGATTTGGTATGTTTCTGTTACTTTATTTTTGTAAATAACTGGCTATGTAAAGTGATTCAGTATTACAACTGTTTCATGCTAAATTTATGCTAAAGATGGATTATAATTATCTTGTTTTTAGGCTTAAATGGTGATAGTATTTGAATTTTAGATTTTTAATTACATAGCTATAGTTACCGCATTTTAACTCTTAGGAAAATAACTTGATTTTGTAGATTTGGTGGGGGTGGGGTTTGCTTTGCCTTAGTAAAGTTGTAACATCATGTTCCAAGAAATGGAATTCTAATAATTTGCTATTAAAATTTTTTTGAAATTTTTCATGTTCAATTAGTGACATTTGCAAATTCTTTTGAGGTTAATCAGATGTGAAGTGCATCAACTGTTACCTAACTAGCATTTGATGAGATGCTAGATAGGGTATCAGTAAAGTAAAAGGTATTTAAAATAGTGAATGCAATTAGGCAGGGAATATATTTCTTTTTTTTTAAGGTTTATTTTTGAAATCGTATTGAGGCTAAAAGGTTTCAAAATTTGCTTTACTTTAATTTTAAAAATTATAGCATCATTGAGCTGTTCTTACTGCAAAACAGTGCTGCTTTCTCTGATGAAGATACTTTTTAAGAATACCTCACTACACAGTCTGATAATGTCAGCCAATCCACAGAAGACACACAAATTACAATTAGTTATGAGAAAACTATTAACATCATTTTGACAACAAAGAGATAAGTTGAAACATTCTGCCTTCTCAGTAGGCATCCTGGGGAAGTTAGTATTCACAGTTGTTGAGATCAGAGGGGCTTTGCAGTACAGACAGTTGTGTTAAAATTTTAACATGTGTTTCTAAAAATCACCATCTATGCAAATCATGAAAAAAAAAAAGCCACAGGGGTTATGAAAAAAGCGGAATTTGGGATGCAACACTCAAAAACTTTATCAGAGAACATTAAAAAAATATAGGAACCTTAAAAAATGACAGTATAGTTTTACACATGTTAAATGATTAAGAAATACATACTCATACACAATATACAAACAAATATTGTACTTTGGAAAAGTTCTAAAGTTTGCTTATGGAAATGAGCATAGATGTGGTAGCTTGTTATTGTGAAGAGGTCAAAGAAGGGTTTTCTGAAATCAGAAGGAAAGTTGTAACACAAGATGTGGATAGGTGGGACCGTGTGCAGATATGGTGAACTGGGTGGCGGATGTTTGAGGTGTGTTCATACTTACATTTTGTGTATTCACACACGCTTGTTTCAGCTGAGTGTGGTTTTGTGTGTTCAGCTAGTGTTTCTTGCTGGCAAAATCACAGCAAAATTCACTTAATGCTCAAATTGTTCCCTGTTATATCAATTGCATTAGAACAAATATACAGTTTCAAAACAAGTGCTTTAGTAGCACTGACTTACGCTGAGGGTAAGGGAAACACTTGTTTTGATAGATAGATGCCACTTTTTATAGTAGTCTTCAAAATCTAGGCATTTTCTGATGCTTGGAGATTTATTGCAGCAAATATTTACTGAGTGTCTAATATTTGGTGTACACTTTTTAAGTATTTAGGAAACAGCAGTGAACAAGATAGTCTTTCCACTTTGGGACTAACAGGACTTGCGTGAAGAATTTTGTTTGTCATCAAGGGTTGGTTTTAAGAAATAAAATTAGGTAGATGAAAGAGAAGTCTAATAACATAGGAATCTACTGGGCAACAGGCTTTTTTCTAACCTTTTAAAATTATATACTTTTACAAGATAATTTCCTGGGATCCTGTCCCACTCAAGATTCCATTGTTTACAGAAAAAATTATCATCTCTTGAGGTTATTAACCAGAATTAAATTTTGGGATGGTATATATAATGGGAAGACCTCCTTACCTTCTAGTCCATAAGCTAAAGGAGAATCCTAATGCAATTGAGAAGTGAATTATAGTTGTATATATTTCATTCTATTTCTTTTTGATATTCAACTTGAACTATATTTTTCTTTGTTAGAGTAATTACATTGTTCCAATAAAACTCAGTCATGTAAGAATGGGGCAAAGATAAAATATGTATATAGTTTTACATAATATATATATTAAAACTTCATTGTTATTGTACCTCAGGGAAGGGCTTCTGTAATAAAAGCCTTTCTCATCTTCTACTGTAACTACTCCCCACCCCATACTCCTGCTTCATAATCCCCTTCTTCCCTTCTGTCCCTCCTTTCTTTTAGCCAGACAGATGACTGATTCACTATCTCCAGAATCTGCCTTCTATTTGGTTGTCTTGCCTCATACTTTAACCTTTTTTAAAAAATGTTAATTTCAGTTAACGTACAGTTGCATTGGTTTCAGGTGTACAATATAGTGATTCAGCAGTTCTGTACGTTACTCAGTGCTCCTCGCAGTAAGTGTACTCTTAATCCCCTTCACCTATCTCACCCCTCCCCCTACCCACTGCCCCTCTGGTAATTACCAGTTTGTTCTCTCTCGTTAAGAGTCTGTTTTTTGGTTTCTCTCCTTTTTTCTTTGTTCTTCTGTATCTTAATTTACTCATAGGAGTAAATTTACTCATTCTTAATTTTACTCATAGGAGTGAAATCATAAGTCCTTCTCTGACTTATCTCACTTTGTATTATACCTTCTAGATCCGTCCATGTTGTTGGAAATGGCAAGATTTCATTCTTTTTTCTATTCTTAAGCTTGTTAAGTACCCATGATTCTAGAGCTTCCCACTCTCTCCCTCAGCCCAGAGAGCCCTTTAACACATACAGCACAGTTTATAACCACTTCTCTGGCACTCGTGTACAGCCTAGTACTGTTTGCCTTTTCAGGGAGCTTCACCTGAGTTTCCTAGTTACACGAGTTCCTTGTCCATATACATGGAAGGGGAAGGCTTCAAAGGTTCAGTCAACTTTCTCAATATCCTACAGCCAGGGTAGCATGCAGCCCTGTTTTTTGCTAAGGTTTTGTTCCTTTTACTTCATGGGAATTCATGGTATGTAGAATAAATAATAATTACTACCAGTGTGTATTTTTTGCTACAGGCCAGGCAGGTGCAATGCAATTTACTTTTACTGTGTTATCACTAATCCTTGAAATTCCTTGAGCTGTTTTCTCCATTTTACAAAGAAGAAATGGTAGTAGTAGTGAGTAGCACTTACACAGGCTACTTTATTTATTTGTGCGCTTACTCTGTGCTCTTTTTAATTATTTTACATGTATTATCTATTTAACCTCTTAATAATATGAAATAGCTACTCCCATCATCACCATTTTATAGATGAGACTGAGGCACAGAGAAGTTAAATGATTTGCCCAAGAAGATACTGCAAGTAAGTGGCAGATTCAATTTCATAAATAAGGGAGCACAAATTATTAGCATCCTGGAATTTATACTTAAGCAGCCACCACTATGTGTCAAATACTGTGCCCTTTATATACATTCTTTTATTTATCTCATTAAATGAGACCGTGCCCACTAATACAGAATTGAGATTGAAATATTTAGCAGCGTTACCACTGCTTTTACCCATTAACATGCTCTTTTGCCAGAAAATTTTAGAAACAAATAGCTAAAGTGTAGAATACTGTTTCTTGAAATTCTACTCTTTGGGAAAATTTTAAGCCTATCTCAGAGTGACGTTTAATTTATTCACTGATTTCTTTTTTTGATAAGACTTTAATAGTAAAAGCCAGTACTTTGATAGTCAAGCTTAAATCATACAAGTTACATTACCAGTTGCTCCTTTTATTTTTTATTTTTATTTATTTATTTATTTATTTTTAAGATTTTATTTATTTATTCGACAGAGATAGAGACAGCCAGCAAGAGAGAGGGAACACAAGCAGGGGGAGTGGGAGAGGAAGAAGCAGGCTCATAGCAGAAGAGCCTGATGTGGGGCTCGATCCCAGATCGCCGGGATCACGCCCTGAGCCGAAGGCAGACGCTTAACCGCTGTGCCACCCAGGCGCCCCATCTCCTTTTATTTTAAAAGTTAGATCTCATCATTTGTTTCTTTCATTTTAAAGGTTTGTGCCATCGTTTACTTTGTATGGTACCTCCTGGTCAGGAGCAGTCAACTTGAATCTTTGATATACTTTACGTACCTCCATAGTCATTGTTTTAGTGGTTTTGTTTACTTATCAAGGCAGTTTGCTTGCTAGAAAGTAACATATCTAAATCTATAACTTCAGTAAAATAGTAGTGTCTCGCCTTCACCCCACCTCACCCCATTTCACCCCCTTTTCCTCATTTCCCATGGGGTGAGAATTGCAAAAGCTTTGTTTATTGTATTTGATGGGAAACTAGCTTTTGGTCACATATGGTTAATATTCTACAGTTTTTTCATTAAGACCACTCACATTTTTCTTCCCCAAATGCTAGTATGGGAAACCACCTTGGAGATAGAGCTCATCCCCCATAGTAGACCAACTGGCTAGGCTAACAGTATTTACCCAAAAAAAGTAATATAAACACTAAATACGGATTTAAGCAAAAATTGTGAAATAAGTATTTGGGCAGATGAGCGTCAGCGTGGAGAAGGACGGTGTGTGTGTGTATATATGGGAACTGAATTACAAAGCTAAGTCTTCATTTTCCACAGTATGAAATCCATAGATAATGTGTAAAACTGGATCAAGAAATAACCCTCTAATCACCTTGTGTAGGAATGTGGAGAAACAGCCCAGGGTTGACCGTGGTTACTCAATAGAATAGAATAAGAGTAGGAGGGCATGAGGTAGGGAAGTTGCTGGTGTCCCTGATAAATTTTGTAGTACTCTTTGGCTTTTAAACTGTACATGTTTTTGTCTTTACAATTTTATTTAAATTTTTCATTATAGGATATGTCATGTTAAAATATTTCCTGGACAAATAATTATTAAGATTTTTTTAAATCATTTTTTTGTATATACTGTTTAGTTGTTTGGGCTGAAAGGAATGTTGGTCTTTGGGAAAAATTAATAATGACTGTATAATGTTTTATATAATATAACCAAGAACATTTTTCTTCAAGTGTTCTTAAATTATATGGTAGGATTATCTACCGTAGATGCCTGTCACCAGAGATGCCCGTCAAATGTTTACCTGTAGCCCAGACCTGCTCTCTGAGCTCTAGACCCATCAGTCTGTACTCCTTCTGTGACATATCTGTTTGGATGTTTTAAGGTGCCCGAGACTCACTGTGTTCAAAACCAAACCTGTAATCTACCCCTTTGTTTTCTTGGTCCTGTTCTATCATTCACAGATCAGAAAGCTATCTTAACACCAACTTCACCCCAATATTTAATACATCAACAAGTTCTATTAATTTTGACTTCCTAAATATCCCTTCAGTTTTTCCTTCTCAGCCTCCACCGCTGTTTCTGCAGGGACAAGCTAGTAGCATTTCCTGGCAGGCCTCCAGCAGTGGGTTTCTAACAGGGCTTCTCCTATATTTTGCCCTTTTCTCCATACTGTAGCCATTCTTCATATCTACATGATTTCTTGATCAGGTCTCCTTCCCTGCTTCTGAGCTTAAATCTTCAGTGGCTTCCCATTACTCTGATGATAAAACTTCCAAATTTTAATGGCCTCTAAGGCACATCATGACTTGGGCCCCACATTTTTCTTGCTCTCTGCTCTACAATTTTTCCTCATGTACCGTGCTCCCTTCAGATCTCTTTCTGAATAAGAAAGAGACGAAACAAATACGGTAGCAACAAGCTAGACTAAACTGGCAGCAGGAGGCAGACAGAAGGTAAAATAGTGCACAAGTTCGAACAGCTATCTGAATTATAAACTTGTGTCAGTGTGCCTCTAATCTGGGAATTTCTGTGACCTGGAGAGCAAGGGCACAGACCACTACTTGTATCTTCAGCACAGTGTCTGCTGCATTCTAGGCACTCCTTAAATGTATGGGTTGTGGATGATTAGAGGGTGATCGTCCGGTTTTAAATACTCTTCGTATCTAGTTGCCTCATAAATGCCCCAATTTTGATCAGACCTGTAAGTCCTGTTGCTTTTCTCTTTGTTGTTTTTTTAATTGGGGACCATGGTCTCTTCTCGTGGGTACAGTTAAACAGGTGTGTTACATACTGTTCTAGTCCTGGAAAAAATCACCATGACAAATGATGGTGAATGTGAAGACTTGCTAACCATCATAGCTTGAGGTGTCAGTGAGCCATGTTCCCACACTTGGTACTCTGCACTGTCATGATAATTATTGAGGGCTCAGAAATAAATTGTTTACATATTCTTTAAGAAAGGAAAGAATAAGACACATTTTGCAAGGCTTTCCAGTATATTTACTGTTAGATTCTGTAGTATTGTGTATATTCTGCTACTATTTAGAATCCTTAATTAATTAAGAAATTAATCTTCATAGATCATTTGAGGTGGTGACAGTTTAGGTGCCAAAACTTTGCACATGATGCTAGAAACATTTCTAGAAAATATGATTTCTTTATTTTCTCAAAATAGCCATGTTGCATCTTAACCATAGAAAATATGTTTCCATTTATTATTAGAAATAATTTTCCAGATTAAGTTATATTGCATGGTTTTCCTTCTGAAATTAAATACACCTGCTGTTTGTTTCAATAATGAATTTAGTCGTAAAATTTATTTACTCACCACAAAGGCTACATTAAAAACATTATCTTGCCTTGTCCTTAAAGTTTACTCTTGCCAGATATAGAATGTGGGTTGATGGTTTTTCTTTCAGCACCTCCGTTATGTCATTTGACTGTCTCCTGGCCACCACAGTTTCTGATGACAAGTCGACATCATTGACATTGTTGTTCCCCTCTGTCATTTCGTTTGCTGCTTTCAACATTTTCTTTAATTTTCAGCAGTTGGACAGTTATGCCTATGTGTGGTTTTCCTGGGCTTTTCCTGTTTAAGGTTTGAGTCTAACCTGCTTAGGCTTTGATACTCTTGCGTAGGATCTTGTTTTTGTTTGTTTTTGTGGTGGTGGTGGTGTTTCAAACAAGCTCTGGCCGGTTTTATTAAACATTTTGCATGATTTACTTTTCACCAGTGTGTTCTAACATGCTTCTGGTGATATCAGAATCAACTGATTCAGTGATAGGCAGTGCATACTCTGCAAAATTTTCCACAGGCTATGCCCAATCCAGTAGAATTGCCACGGTAATGACGGACACCATTTTTGGCCCGCGTGGCATAATACTGTTTCAGCTTTCCTCAAGGCTGGCGGGCAGTTGTTGCAGAGGGTGACAGGTTTTGCTTTGCCTTGTCTGATCATCTTTAGAGTCTGCTCCTGCCCCAGCAAGGCCTTTCCACTTTTCATGAGGAGTTAGAGCCTCGAGTTGATCTGGAGCCTGGAGTTGACTGACTCCAGCAACTTTTTTGTTGTCTTTGCAGCCACCATCTTCTGCCTTATGTGTGGGATGACCCCCAACCAAAAGCAGCCACCAGGGTGTCTGGGGAGGTGATGAAGGTCTTCCTGATCTGTAAATTCATAATCTTTTACTAACTTGGGGAAATTTTTAGTCAGTATTTCTTCAAATAGTTCTTTTCTACCCCATTGTCTCTCCCCTGTCCTCCTGGATCTCCAATTGCATGTGCCTTAGACTTTGTCATATTTTCCCACAGGTCCCTGAGATTCTCTTCCTCCCCTCACCTCCTCCCCTTACCCACTCCACCCCCAGTCATTTTTTTTTCTCCATCCTTCAAGTTGGGACAATTTCTGTTGCTTTGTCTTCAAGTTCATTGACTATTCTGTCATATCCAATATGTAGTTAAGTCCATCCAGTGAATTTCTTGTTTCAGACATTTTATTTTTAATTTTTTTGACTTGTGTTTGGTTCTCTCTTTTTTAAAATATAGTTTGTTTTTTCCGTTTTTTGTTTCTTTTTTTAACTGAGATCCAAGCATATTTGCCCTCACATCTTTAAGCATAGTTGAAGTAACTACTTTAGAATCCTAATGTGCTAATAATTCTAGCATGTGGGTCATCTTGGGCTTGGTCTCCCTTGGTTGCCTTCTCTCTCGAGTATGGGTCAGTTTTTCCTGTCCTTAATGTGTTTCTTATGAAAATGACATGTAGAGACTCTGGATTCTATTGTGTTCATCCAGTAGTGAGTATTGATGTTTGGTTGGTTTCCTTGCTTGCTTGCTTGCTTGAGTTAGTAGGCAGTTCACTTAGCTGAACTCCCAACTACAGACTCTGAAATCTCAGTTATTTTAGCTTTGGCTGAGCTGCTTGGAATCTCACATATGTGTAGTTTGGGGATCAGAGATGTGTGCAGAATTTATACATAGGATTTGGTGCTCCTCTCTTTCTGTGACTTACTTACTAGGTTTTCAGCTGTTGTGGTTATGCCAAAGTCTATCCTTTGGTTCATTAAGCAAGTAGGGCTGTAGGTTTCCTGTCTAGGTTTCAGCTGCCCAAACCAGCTGGGGACTGCTCTCTGGCTAAGTGCCATTTAAAAAAGGGAAAATCACCCGATGCTGTTACCTTCTAAGTACTGACTCCCTTCTCCTCCCCATCATCCCTCTATTGCTGTTTATGCTTTCTGCCCTCAAGTAGTTGTTTTTATACTTTGTCTAGTGTTTATTGTTGTTTATGAGAGAGTTGATCTAGTAGGAGCTACTCAGCCATTACAGGAAGTGGAATCCCTAAAATAGTTATACATTTGAACAGTTTTCTTGTTTGTGCTCTTGATGGTCTTTATAAGAAGGCAGGTTTGATAAGAGTTCTTCAAACAATCTTGGAAATTTATGTTTTAATAATGGAGTCAGTCGAAATTTATAGTCATGATTCATCCTTCTCTAATAAATGTGGTCTAATTCAGACTGAAAATTTATTTATTTGCCTCTCCCTCAAATTGTTTAAAAATTTCCAAATCTAGATCATTTCAAATGTGTTTTAGAAGCAAAATAATACGAAGAAACCATATAGTAAAACCTTTTCATCCAACAAATGTTGCATCTTTGACCTAGGTCTTAGGGATGTAGCAGTGAACTTCAAAGTTCTTGATCCTGTGGAGTTAATGTTTTGGGAACAGATAGATCAATAATAAATAAATACATATCAGGTATTGACAAATGCAGGGTATGAGGATGTGATGGAGGGAGACAGTTGTGGCATTATTTTGGGGAGATATGGGTCAAGGAAGCTGTTTCTGAAGAAGTGACATTTGATCAGAGATCTTAAGTAAGAGAGGGGGCCATGCAAGTGTCTGAGGGTAAAATGTTCCAGGCAGAAGGAGCAGCAAGTGCAAAAACCCCAAGGGAGGAAAGAGTGGCTTTTCTGAGAACTAACCAGTACTGAAGGAACCAGGAGAGTGGTAAAAGTGAGGGGTGGGAGTTAGCCAGGGGCCTTGTGTTGTAGGATTTTGAGCAGGGGATTTTGCCCTGATTTACTTTTCACAGAGGTCACTTTGCTCCAGAGAGGGAGTGGCAGGGGTGGAGCAGAAAGTGAAGGCGGGGAGGAAACCAGTGAAGAGCAGCTGCAGTCTAGGTGAGTTACAGCGATGGCCCGGACAAGAGCAGTAACAGGTGGGGGAAAGTGGTCCGATTCAGAATATTGTTTACAGATACAGCCAACGAGACTCGATGCTGGATTAGATATGGGATGTGAAAGAAGGGTCAACTGGATAAATGATGGCACCATTTACTGGGATGAAAAAGACTGCGGAAGGATTGGTTTCTATGAGGGGGATTAAGAGTTTAATTTTGGACATACTAAGTTTGAAGTGAGTTTTAGATGTCCAGAAGATGTCAGGCAGGTAACTGGCTGTATGAATGTGGAACTCGAGGGAGAGAGCTCCCTTGGCCGTGCAGAAATAAATTTGCAAAGCCTCTGTGTAAAGCAGTGTGTTCGGATGACATTACCCTGCAGAGGAATGTAGGTGTAGTTGAAAAGAAACCCTAGATCTGAACTCCATTGTCTGCCAACATTTAGATGTCCAGGAAAGGATGAAGATCTGACAAAACTGAGAAGGAGCTGCCAGTGGGTGGGAGAAACACCAAAAAAGTATAGATCTCAGAAGCCAAGGGAAGCAGTTGTTTAAAAAAGGGATTGGTACACTGAGTCCTAAACTATCGTTGGACGAGGACTGAGAACTCGTTAGGTCTGACAACCTGAAGTTCTCCAAAAGCTTTGATAAGTATAGTTTCAGTGGAGAAAAACTGTGAAAGCCTGATTGGGGTAGGTTTAAAAGAGATTAAACAACCCTTTCAAGTAGTTTAGCCCAGAAGAGGGAAGGGGCAGAGAAAGGAGCTGATATCTGAAGTGAAGTCAAGGGTGGCTTTCTCAAGTTGAGCAGTACTGTTATCATGCCTTAAGTTCTCTTTAAGTAGCATTTATTAATTTTCAGTACTTCTCTTTTCTCCTATAACCCATTGTAACTTTTACCTATGAGAAATCACATAGACAAAACAATTAAGGAATTTAATTAAATAATAATAAAAAGCTGAAAAGCTGTACTAAAGAGAAAGACTAGAGATAAGAAATCTGTTTTTAAAGAGATTGCCTTATTGTTAAATTTATCATAAACTGAAATGATTAAGAAAATAGCATGATATGTAAATATTTTAATATATTATTTAGGTTACTATAATATACTATTTATATCCCAAAGAGGCTTTCAAGATTAAACATGGTTTGCATTAAGAATAAAAACAAGGTAGGTAGGTCTCAATTTTGGCCACACATGAGAATTACTTGGGGAAGTTTTAAAAATCCATATGCCCAGGCTACTCCCCAGCCAGTTAAATCAGGACCTTCGGGGTTGAGGCTCAAGCATTAGTATTTTTTAAATACTAATTTTATTAAAAACAGGGAGTAAAATGCTCCTCATCCCCTGAGGATGAATTCATTGCACATTTAAGGATTAAGTGTATCTGAAAATTAAGATATCAAATCTGTTGGGTTATAGATCATTTTTAGACAAAGCATGCAAAGTCATTTGTAGAACCAGACTTTATCAGGATCCAAACTTTAAAGATGTTAAGTAGAGTAAATAAGATTACACACCTCAGGCTGTCCTCAGATTGTTAAGAAGAATGTCAGTAAAGTTATTCATTTTCACCTTTTAAAAGAATGAGGGAAGACACCCTTGACAATTTCTTAAAAGCCTTTTGGAATAACCATCATAAAGCATACAAATAGATAGGAATTAGTCTAAAAGTTTGCCAGCAAGAGTTATAAAGTGAAAAGACAGTATAACTACATGGAAAGCATTATAGGACTAAATAGTATTTTGGTAACTTATATTAAATATTAGATACTAAAGCACGTACCCTATGTATTGAAATTTTAAATCCACAACAATATTCATAATCAGTTGTCATTAAATTTTTTTTTCTTTCTTTCACAGAAAATGCTTGGACAGAAGAGATGAGTACTATTTCCACTAAGGCCTAGAATTGCCTACTGTACAAATAATCCTGATCAGGCAATATACGAATGGCCCAAGGAAGCCACCAAATTGATTTTCAGGTTTTACATGACCTGCGACAAAAATTCCCTGAAGTACCTGAAGTTGTTGTATCCAGGTGCATGTTACAGGTCAGTGTGCATCGGTTTCTGAACTCATTCATACAAACCTGGGTGCTGGTTTTTTTTTCACATTGGAAGAAAACTTTTATCTTCTTGTTGGCATCAGTGTGCTATGATGAAAAGAAATGAACTTTGGTGTCTGATTGTCAGGTGGCCTTTAACAAGGTATTTCGGCTCTCTGGCATACAGATAATACCTACCTTGTAAAGTAAGTGTGAGGACTAAACGGGAGCCCAATGGAAAGTGTTGGTACGTGGTCCAGACTTACTGTGAGCTTGCTTCACTTTGCCCCTGCCTGTTTTGCCAGAATGTTTTTAAATTCCACATCTTCATATGAAAGTGAGAAAATCATTAAATAAGGAGTCAGGAAGCATGGGTTTTAATCCCAGATGAGCACCCCAAGCCAATTTAGCAAGTAATATGCCTTCTTCATACTCTAGTTTGCTTGTCTGTAAAACAAGGGAATTTGACTTCAACAATGCCTCAGGTGCCAATTCTAAAGAAAAAAGTTTGTTTTTGTATTTTTTAATTGAATCTGTAGGTTTTCCAGTTTATATCACTAACCGGCTAATTCTTACATTTTTCTTGTATGTGCAATTTTAGAAATCCATAATTCTAAATATTTAGTGATAGTTGTCCCTTCTCATTTGATTAACTAGAAATCTTTCCATCAAAAACTATCTTTCAGCTTGTTAAAAATAGAGTTATAAAAATAATTTTGGCTCAGATATATTTACTCAACAAATTATTTTTAAGGTTTGAAATTGAATGAAATTTTTTAAGGCTCAACATCTGTACTTGATACCAAGTGACTACATTTTGTTCATACCCTTATCACCTTTTATTTGTACGTTGAATTACCTGCCTTTAGTCTAATCCAGTTTTGTTTCTGCAGTCTATCCACCTCACTTCTGCCAAAGTGTCTTTCTAAATGCAGATTTTGTCATGTATTTACCTGCTTAAAAACCTCATGATTGGTTTCCATACCCTTCAGAATAAAGTTTGTATACCGTGACTAGGGCACACTAGGTCTGTGATCTGGAATCCTGCCTCCTTCTGCAGCCTGGTCTCTTGCCTAATCCTTCCTCTTCACACCCTGTGCTGCAGACGTCCTCAACTGATTGGAATTCTCTGAACACGCCTGGCTTTTTCTATAGTATAGTGTTTAAGAGCATATGTTTTGAGTTAATAGTACTGTATCGTGTCCTTGAAATTCGCAAAAAGTGGATCTTAAGTGTTCTCACCACCACTGAAAAAACACATCGGGGTGGAGGAAGACTGTAAAGTGGTGGATGCGTTGATTAACTTGATCATAGTGATCATTTCACAGTGTGTACGTATATTAAGTCATAGCATTATATTTACCTTTTAAAAATCACATTGTACAGCCTAAATATATACAGTCTTTATTTGTCAGTCATACCTTAGTTAAATTGGGGAGAAATAAGTAAAAACAAATTTTAAAAATAAATAATAAATAAATAGCTTATGTTTTCCTGTTAAACAGACTTAAGTTCAGGTTTAACAGTTACTAGCAGTAATTTAATTAACCTCTCTGACCCTCATATACCTCATCTGCATAGTGGGAATAAAAAACTTCACAGTGAATTAAACGTGATGATGCCCATAAAACAACTGGTAGGATACCCGATTCATAATAAGTGCTCAATAAATGTTAGCAGCCATTACTAACAACAGTAATAATAGTAGAAGACCTATAATAAATATTTGGTGAATGAATCAGTAGTCCACATTAGTCGATATAGTATGTAAAAGAAAAATGAAAAGTTAAAAAAAAAAGTAATAAGAGTGGAGTCAGAAGTTAAAGTATGGGGAGGAGCAGAGAGAGTGCGGGGACAGGGGGTTTCCCCCTAGAACCTAGGTACCTCTTTCTAACTTTTCAAATAGACTTTGCAATAAAATAACATTATACTGAACGAGTTCAGTGAGGCATTGAAAAATAGAAAAATAATATACATTCTTCAATAAAATGTAGAGATTTTGAAGAACCTTAACTGGAAGCATTTTGTAGAATCATTTAAAATATTTTCACAAAATAAAGGGTGCCACAGTATGGTTTTCAGGGTATATTGAATTAAAACAAAACGCAGTGTAGTATGTATAAAGGAGGATGGGGGTGTGCCTGGGTGGCTCAGTCAATTAAGGGTTTGCCTTCGGCTCAGGTCCTCATCTCAGGGTCCTGCGATCAAGCCCCACAAGGGGCTCTTTGCTCAGTGAGGCGTCTGCTTCTCCCTCTCCCTCTCCCCCCCCACCTCGTGTGCCCAGGCGCACATGGGCTCTCTCTCTCTTTCAAATAAAATCTTTTAAAAATAAAAGTAAATGGGGATAGGGGAATAAATATAAACATGTATATTTGCCCTTGTTTGCATAAAGAAATACCAAGAAGGATTCAAAACAATTAATTAAAGATAGTCACCCATAGTGAGCAAGAGGGAACAGGCCAGATGGAGATGGAGGTAGAAGTGAGACATCTCAACATATCTTTCTCTATTGTTTTAATCTGTATAAATGAATTACCTCTTTTTTTTTAATGTAATAAGTAAGCATGTGTTCAATTTTACCAAGAAAGAAAATAAATGATTTTGAATTTCTTTTGGGCACCCGGTAATAACACTTTCACCATGTTTATCTGGTTTTACAAAGACAAACCTCCCTAAGGCATACTTCCCAGCATCTAGTGATAACTAAAATGAGATCTGTTTTGCTTGCAAATTACCTGTAAAACCACATTCTTTTAAATTGAGTTGATAATCATTCTGGGCCTCCAAGTAATGTGGGTTTTAGCTGATATAACAAGAAATGTTAAAGAAAGGAATGGGGAAGGCTCCTCTGGGAATGCAGCTAGGGTGTACATCTTCCCAATTTTGGGGAGATGTTTTTAAAGTAAAAGTCAATTTAACTACCTCTAAATGTACTTCTAAACATCTCTTATTTGGTGACAGCCTTTTCTTTTGGGAGCTGCTATCCCTTTCTCAATTGGGTAGGCTTCTGTCCTTTCTCTGGGGAGAACCTCCCTATAAAATACTGGTCCAGAACTTTTCTAGATGAAAAAAACATGATAATAATAAAAATTTTTTAAAAAAGAAAGAAGAAAAGAAAAAAACATGGTGAAGAAAATATAAGAAATCAGTCATCAAAGGATCATGCTATGCTGCCACTTTGTATATTTGCTCTTAAATATCTTGCTTCTTAAGAACGGAAGTATTTATCCTCTGTTCTTTTCTTGACTTTATTTACTGCTCACATTCCTGTGTTTGGAACTACTCATATCATTTCCTTATGCTGTGGATTCTCTAAGATGGCAGTAATATCAGCAGGTATAACTCATACCTTTAAATTGTATTTATATTTGATAATTAAATCTTAGTGTAAAAATATTGCATAATTGACACTCTGATATTTTCCTTTTTTTAACTGATTTTTTCAATTCTCTTAAGATGACGATTGAATCTATAAGTTTAAAATTTGCTATTTCTCTTCAAAGCAATGCATTAGTTGGTGTTCATTCAGTATTTGTAAGACTTAGTATTTAAGTACCACGTCCTTAGTTGAAACCTTTTCAGATGATCTCCACCCATAGTCCTTACCCATATTCTTATTAAAACACCTGTCATTCTGTATAATATTTATTTGTGAACACATTAACATCCTCTACGAGACCATGATATCCTTAGCAGCAGTTGTATTCCTTTCCACTCGCCTGATGGAAGCTCAGTAAATTGGTTGAAGGAGTGAGTGAATCAGAGAAGGATGATCATAGGAGATATTTTGATACTATCTGTAATCTCCGTGTCTGTGCAAGAAGCTTGGGGGAAAAATGAAAAAGGAACTGGAAATAATAAGTTAGACCTTTTGTAGCTTTGAAGAGAATGAATGCAGATTTGCATATATACAAAAAAAGCAATGATTTTCAACCTTTTAGAAACTCATCCCACGCCTTTTGTTACGCTTAACGGGAGTCTCACTGAAAGTAACTGGGGTGTCTTTGAGAAATAGGTGATTCCAGGTCTAAGGAAGGAAGTGTACAAGATGATTTTGACTTCTTATCAGAAAACAAAGAAGCTAGTAAGACTACTAGGTTCATGTCATATGTACACATGAGCTAACTTGAAATCATTCCCACTAGCCTAAAGATAGCATATAATGACCACAATCAATTGATACACATCAAAATGTTAAAGATACTAGAGCTTATGATGATACTGAAAATAAATCTTAGTAACCTTTAGAGGTTGCTAAGGACACCAATTCATTCTTCTAAAAACCAGTAGAGAGAGAATTTATTTATCCTGTTTCTTCTGTGCAAAGAAGGAAGAACTGCAGCTAATACACAAAAAAGGAATCTTTATAATTGGGATATCACATTTTGGAACCCCTAATGAAATAAAAGATTCTAAGCAGTGATCATCAGTTAACTGCTAGAAATCATCAGCTGGATCCGGCTGGTAACATCAGAATCTGCCAGTCAGCTTTAAGATCACAAAAAGACAGACATTATTGTGTCTCCTTGTATGATGCAGTAAGAAACAGACCCTATAAAGAGGCTTGCCAAAAATTCATACATGAACCTGCTTACACACAGAGTTACAACTACTTGTTCACAATGAAATGTAGTGGATATTGACACCACAGAGTGCACCCATCCAGTCGAGATGGGAAATTCTACTGCACAAGTGATCAAGTTTTTCAGCAAACAAATGACTAGAAAGTTTTTAGAAGAGGGGAGGATTAATTATTATTAGAAATTTAAGAGGCATATCAGCCAAATTAAATATGTGGACCTCCCTTAGATCCTCATTCAGACTGAAAGGACATTGATGACACAATTGGGATTTCAACACTAGATATTAGGTATTGAATATTTTAAGGTATGATATTGTCATTGTGGTTATGTTTTTATAGGTCCCTTTTTTTAAAAGATACATACTGAAGTATTTACAGATAAAAATGAAATAATGTCAGAAACTTGATCTAGCTTGGTGGGGGGAGAAGCTGGGGCACATCCATTAGAAGAAAAAAGATTTGCCATATATTATTAAAGCTGGATGATGAATATGGGTGAGTTTATTATAGTCACTCTTTATTTTTAAATATGTTTTAAATTTTTAAAATAAATTTAATAAATACAATTTTCTTTTATCCTGTTGTGGCTCTATAAAATCCCTGTAAGTATACTACTTATCAGTGTCTTGCTGATAAGAAAGTGATGTCTGTAGAGGGTAAGTAACCTAAGGGCATGTGAGTTACTGGCATAATGGGGACTAGAACATATTAAATAATCAAATTTTATAAAGGATTGAAGGGATTTTTGAGAGCTAAAGATGCTAACCATCATCTGAGCTTTCAGTGAGTAGCAATCTTTTTGCTGGTGGAGGGTCTTGCCTCCATGTTGTTGATGGCTGCTGACTGATCAGAATGATGGTTGCCGAAGGCTGGGGCGGCTGTGGCATTTTCTTAAAATAAGACAACAATGAAGTTTGCTACATCAATTGATTCTTTCACAAACGATTTCTCTATAGCATGCAATGCTGTTTGATGGCATTTTACCCACAGGAGAACTTCTTTCTAAATGAGAATCAGTCAAATCCTCCACTGCTTTCCCAACTAAGTTTATGTAATATTCTAAATCCTTTATTGT
This sequence comes from Ursus maritimus, assembly GCF_017311325.1. Lineage (NCBI taxonomy): Eukaryota > Metazoa > Chordata > Mammalia > Carnivora > Ursidae > Ursus > Ursus maritimus. The sequence continues at coordinate 54,044,934 of NW_024423675.1, forward strand.
CATTTCAACGGTCTTCCCAGCATGTTCAGCAGTAGATTCCATCTCAGAAAGACTACTTTTTTCTTTTTTTAAGATTTTATTTATTTATTTGACAGAGAGAGAGACAGCCAGCTAGAGGGGGAACACAAGCAGAGGGAGTGGGAGAGGAAGAAGCAGGCTCCCAGCAGAAGAGCCCGATGTGGGGCTCGGTCCCAGAATACCAGGATCACACCCTGAGCCAAACAAAGGCAGATGCTTAACGAATGAGCCACCCAGGCGCCCCAAGACTACTTTTTTTTGTTTGTTCATGAGAAGTAACTCCTCCTTGTTAAAGTTTTATCATGGGATTACACAACTCAGTCATATCTTCACTTCTAATTCTCTTGCTCTTTCCACCACGATCTGCAGTTACTTCCTCCACTGAAGTCTTGAACCCCTCATAGTCATCCATGAATGTTGGAATCAGCTTCTTCCTCACTTCTGTTAATGTTGCTTTTTTGACCTCTTCCCATGAATCAAATGTTCTCAAGGTTTTCAGTTTACTTTACCTGGATCTATCAGAGGAATCACTGTCTGTGGCAGCTATAACCTTACAAAATATATTTCTTAAATAATAAGACTTGAAGGTCTAAATGACCCCTTGATCCATGGCCTGTAGAACGGATATTGTGTTAGCAGGCATGAAAACAAGATAAATCTCATTGTACATCTCCATCAGAGCTCCTTGGGTGACCAGGTGCATTGTCAGTAAGCAGTAATATTTTGAAAGGAATCTTTTTTGCTGAGCAGTAGGTCTCAACAATGGGCTTAAAATATTCGGTGAATCATGTTGGAAACAAATGTGCTGTCATCCAGCCTTTGTTGTTCCTTTTATAGAGCAAAAGCAGTAGATTTAGCATAATTGTTAAGGGCCCTACAATTTTTGGAATAATAAATGAGCATTGGCTTCAACTTAAAGTCACCAGCTGCATTAGCCTCTAACAAGAGAGTGAGCCTGTCCTTTGAAGCCAGGCATTGACTTCTCCTCTATAGCTACGAAAGTCCTAGATGGAATCTTCTTCCAGTATAAGGCTGATTCATCTACATTGAAAATTTGTTGTTTAGTGTAGCCACCTTCATTAATTACCTTAGCTGAATCTTCTGGAGAACTTGCTGCAGTTTCTGTATCAGCACTTGCTGCTTCACCTTGCACTTGATGTTGTAGAGAAGCCTTCTCTCCTTAAACCTCATAAACCAACCTCTACTAGCTTTAGACTTCTCTTCTGCTGCTTCCGTATCTCCCTCAGCCTTCACAGTATTGAAGAGAGGTTAGGGCCTCACTCTGGATTAGGCTTTGCTCAAGGGAATGGCGAAACTGGTTTGATCTTCTATCCAGACCACAAAAAGTTTCTCATATGAGTGATAAGACAGTTTTGCTTGCTTATCATTCATGTGTTCACTGGAGTAGCACTTTTAATTTCCTTCAAGAACTTAAAATCCTGGGGCGCCTGGGTGGCTCAGTCGTTAAGCGTCTCCCCTCAGCTCAGGGTGTGATCCCAGCACTCTGGAATCGAGGCCCGCATCAGGCTCCTCCGCTGGGAGCCTGCTTCTTCCTCTTCCACTCCCCCTGCTTGTGTTCCCTCTCTCGCTGGCTATCTCTCTCTCTGTCAAATAAATAAATAAAATCTTTAAAAAAAAAAAAAAGAACTTAAAATCCTTTGCATTTATAACTTGCCTTTTTGGCACAAGAGACCTAGCTTCTGGCCTGTCTTGGATTTTGACATGCCTCACTACATTTAATCAGTTCTAGCTTTTGATTGAAAGTTGAGATATGTGCAGCTCTTCCTTTCACTTGAACACTTAGAAGCCATTGTAGGGTTATTATTATTATTAATTAGGGTAATTTCAGTATTGTTGTGTCACAGAGAATAGGGAAGTCCAAGGGGGGGGAAGAGATGGGGAAACAGTCAGTGGAATGGTCAGAACACACACAACATTTAGCAGTGAAGTTCTCCATCTTACATGGGTACGGTTCATAGCACCACAAAACAATTAAGAGTAGTAACATCAGAAGATCACTGGATTGGACACCTAGATGGCTCAGTCAATTAAGCGTCCAACTCTTGGGTTTCAACTCAGGTCATGATCTCAGAGTCGTGGGATTGAGCCTGACTGCTTAAGATTCTCTCTCTCCCTCTGGCTCTCCCCCCACTTGCACACTCCTGCATGCTCTCTCTCTCTCTCTCTCTAATATAAACAAATAAACCTTTAAAAAAAAAAATCACTGGATCATGGATTGCCCTAACAAATATAATAGTGATGAAAAGGTTTGAAATATTCTAACAGTTACCAAAATGTGGCACAGAGACATGAAGTGAGCAATTGCTGTTGGAAGAATGGTGCCAATAAATTCACTCAAGGCAGGGTTGCCACAAACTTTAAATTTGTAAAAAACACAGTATCTGCAAAGTGCAATAAAACAAGGTATGCCTGTATTTAATCCCAATCTGCTTTTCTTAATATTTTTTCCACAAAATCTCCAATAAAAACCTTTTAACTCCCAACTAAGTCTGTTCCAGTTGACCTAATTAGAATATGCTTTTACTTATTATCACACTAATGTCTGTCTTTACTCATGCCATTCCCTTCACCAGGAATCCTTTTTCCCTATCCAGGTCCTGCATGTACTGCTGTATACAAAGCCCACCAGACGATGCCTCCCTTAACACAGTTCTTTGTACAGTAGTCTACAATACTCTCTGTTCAACTTAAAAACCACTTATTATTTGGCAGATAGTCATGTTTTAGTAATGTTAGCTTTTCATTAATCCATGGTTCGTCTCTCTAATTGAGTTACAGAACTCTTCTAGGGAAAATTTTGGTTCTATATGTCATTGAGTCTTCCACAGTCTCAGGACCTCGAAAAAACCAGATTGAAATCAAACTTGAACCCCCACAAAGAAACAGCTCTTCAAAATTGCGTTCTTCTGGACCTCAAACCTCCGGCAGTTCCTCTGTGCATATTTTAGGTGTTCAGTAAATATTTTCATGGATGATTTATGAGTAGTGATTGTCCATCTCTTGAGGATTCTTTAGAAATGATCTGGTTGCTTTTTTGTTTTAGTTTTAATTTCTGTAGAGTAGATTTGTATGGTGCTGTGTAAGGGCAGAGATACAAGCTCAGTTGTTCTAAGTGCTACTTTGAGTTTATTTCATACATATGTGTGGGAGATTTTCTTACACAAGAGGAAGCATATAAGGAATTGAGATGACTTTGTTGTGTTATTTTAGGACTTTTTAAATACTACATATATAATTTTTTTAAGAGTTTATTTATTTAGAGAGAGCATTCACGTGCAGGGGGAAGGGACAGAAGGAGAGGGAAAGAAAATCCTAAGCAGACGCTGTGCTGAGCATGTAGCCCGGCTGAGGACCCGATCTCACGATCCTGGGATTATGACCTGAGCCAAAATCAAGAGTCCGATGCTTAACTGACTGAGCCACCCAGGCACTCCCTACATACATAATTTTTTAATAGGTCATTAGTTTAAAACAATTCATATAGCACTTGAATGTGCAAAACAATTATATAGTATTATATGCCTAATGAATATAATACTTGAATGGTTATGTTTCGTTCAGCATTCAAATGATGTTTTTAATTAGGTTATAATTTTACTGTATTTGCATAAATCCATTTTACTGTAAAATAGCTCCTAAAACAGAACAGTGACTTGGTTTGCTGTCGCCTATTAGCTAGTTAGAGAGCTTTTCCATTATGTTAGTAGTGAGGATTTGTAATTCAAGCACTAGCACAAAAAACAGTTCTTCTCAAATTAAAAGGTTCAAATATGTCTGTTAGACTCATATTAACTAACCAGTTGTTAATCACGTAATATTTTAGTAGTGATGAGATTGTAAGCATTACCTTCTGCTTGTTAACATCAAGCTATTTTTATTTTGTTTTATAGAATAATAATAACCTGGATGCCTGCTGTGCCGTTCTCTCTCAAGAGAGTACAAGGTATCTTTATGGTGAAGGAGACTTGAATTTCTCGGATGACTCTGGAATTTCTGGCCTACGAAATCACATGACTTCTCTCAACTTGGACTTGCAGTCACAGAATGTTTACCACCATGGAAGAGAAGGAAATAGAATGAATGGAAGCAGGACTCTAACGCACAGCATTAGTGATGGACAACTTCAAGGTGGTCAGTCCAGTAACGAACTCTTTCAGCAGGAGCCACAGACAGCACCAGCTCAAGTTCCTCAAGGTTTTAATGTGTTTGGAATGTCTAGTACATCTGGTGCTTCAAATTCAGCACCGCATCTTGGGTTTCAGTTAGGCAGCAAAGGAACATCTAACCTTTCTCAACAAACTCCCAGATTTAATCCCATTATGGTAACTTTAGCCCCAAACATCCAGACTGGTCGTAATACTCCTACATCTTTGCACATACATGGTGTACCTCCACCTGTACTTAACAGTCCACAGGGAAATTCTATCTATATTAGGCCTTACATTACAACTCCTAGTGGTACAGCTCGACAGACGCAACAGCACTCTGGCTGGGTATCTCAGTTTAATCCTATGAACCCTCAGCAAGTCTATCAACCTTCACAACCGGGTCCCTGGACTACTTATCCTGCATCTAATCCTATGTCACATACCTCAGCCCAGCAGCCAAACCAGCAAGGCCACCAGACCTCTCATGTCTACATGCCCATCAGTTCACCTACTACTCCACAGCCACCAACAATTCATTCATCTGGTAGCTCACAGTCTTCTGCCCATAGCCAATATAACATTCAGAATATTTCAACAGGACCTCGAAAAAACCAGATTGAAATCAAACTTGAACCCCCACAAAGAAACAGCTCTTCAAAATTGCGTTCTTCTGGACCTCGAACCTCCGGCAGTTCCTCTTCAGTCAACAGCCAGACCTTAAATAGAAATCAGCCCACTGTTTACATAGCTGCCAGTCCCCCAAATACCGATGAAGTGATGTCCCGTAGTCAGCCCAAGGTCTATATTTCAGCGAATGCTGCCCCAGGAGATGAACAGATCATGCGGAATCAGCCCACCCTCTTCATATCCACAAACTCGGGAGCAGCTGCTGCCTCCAGGAATATGTCTGGGCAAGTGAGCATGGGTCCTGCCTTTATCCATCACCACCCTCCCAAAAGTCGAGCAATAGGCAATAACTCTGCAACTTCTCCTCGAGTCGTGGTCACGCAGCCCAATACAAAATACACTTTCAAAATTACAGTTTCTCCTAATAAACCCCCTGCAGTTTCACCGGGGGTGGTGTCCCCTACCTTTGAACTTACAAATCTTCTGAACCATCCTGATCATTATGTAGAAACAGAGAATATTCAGCACCTCACGGACCCTGCTTTAGCACATGTGGATAGAATAAGTGAAGCACGGAAGTTGAGTATGGGATCTGATGATGCTGCCTACACTCAAGGTAATAATCCTGAAGGTGGGCTCACTTTCCAGGCCGGGCTTATTGGTATACGTTTGACGGCACTGTAGAAATGGCTATCAGCATTATTATTTCATCTTTTTTAAGTGTCAAATCATACTACTTTTAAAACCTCTGAGAGTATTCATACAAATTGTGAACTTCATTTTTACTGTCATAGAACTTAGAGTTTGAAGGATAAGGTTATTACATCTGCAGCATAATCCACCCTGGTTTGCTTTCTTTCTTAATGTTTTAGCACTTTCTTTTCAGTTAATTCTCTTCTCTGTGGTGACGTTGACTTGCCCCTTAAAATTTCTGCAAATAAAAATTCATAAAAACACATCTTAGTAAGAGATTAGTGGCCTCATATAATCGGTAAATCTGCCTTCTTTGACCAGGCGATTTCTCTATTCTTCAAGTATTTTCATTTTTCTAATATAATATTGTTAGTCTTATTTTATATCAAAATCTAACTTCTTACAAGTTCCTTAACCTCTAAGAGAGATTTTGAATTCTGTTTTTAATATTTGTTTCTTTCAGCCTCCCTTAAACGTTAAGTAACGCAGCCTTTCTTTTTATTTGAATTGTGGATAAAAACGTTAGTTGATCTATCTCAGTTGATTATCCTTTTCTGAAATAGACTAGTTGATACTGGTTTAATACTAAATTATATCTGCGTTAATTCAAGTAGAGATAATTTCTGTCATATATATTTTATTTGGTCCCTTAAGTTACTTGATCTTCAGTAGGAAACCATTAAACTCCTTGAGATAAGAAAGTGGAGGTTAAGTGTTTGTTTTCTTGAATATTGACGCAGGTTTGTAGATCAGCTAGGAGTCCTTTAAAGCAACAACATATCATGTAGTCATCTTTGTATCCGCAGTGAATTGTTCCAAGTATTGTAGATGGGAAATACTAGGTTATCACCCCCTTGCAACATGCAGCCCCATCTGACCACTCGTGCCACTTGTCTTTTAAAAATTTCTAAAAATAGTGATTTTACTGCTGAGTTTCTCAGAGGAGCCTGATTGTTTGGGTTTATTTTATGTTTTAAACTACTATATTCTTGTGATTCTCAACTCAAGCTGGGCTGTGATGCTTTCAGATTTCATAAACACCTATGGAGCTTTCAAATAAGGATGCCCAAGGGCTCATCCCAAACTTACTCAGTTAGAATCTCTGAATGGTGAAGTCTAGGTGTGTGTGTGTGTGTGTGTGTTTTGAAAGTCCATGGTGATTCCAATTGCACTAGAAATTGTGCTAAAACTGGAACCATTTTTATTTAGTTTCGGGCGGTACGTGAATTTTAATATACCAATATTTATTTCACTGACATTTAATTCTTATTCTTCTCCCACAGTCCTCTTCTCCTTCTCTCCTTCCATCAAAATAGCAGATTTAGAAAGTTGCTGTTTCTTAAATGGAGAGTAAATATTGTGAAGATAATTTGTAAAGGGAATTTTCAATTGCAATAGACATATTCACATTTAACTGGAGTGTGAATATAAAGTGTTGCCTAAAGTTGCTATTTCCAGTTTCTCTCATTCTCTTTTGAATCTATTCCATTCAGGATTTTACCCACTAGAGTCACCCAGAACTGCTCTTGTCAAGGTCATGAATGACAGCATTGTTATAAAACCCCTGGTCTCCTTTCAGCCCTCATCTTCCCTGATGTATGTATCAGCAGCATTTACCAGTCAAGCACCCTCTTCACTGTGAAGCATTTTGTTCATTTGACTTCTATGATACTACTCTAGAATCTCCACCTCTCTTTTTATTCTTAGCTGGTTCTCCCTCCCTCATCTCTTACCTCTTTATCCTTCCACTTCCCAAAGAAATGAGATCAAAACCTCAAAGTTTAATCCTTAGGCCTTTGCTCTTTTCTGTCTGTACCATTCCCTAGTTGATCTCATTCAGCCTCATGACTCTAAATATTATGTGCTAATGCTGGAACGCCTGGATGGCTCAGTTAAGCGTCCCACTCTTGATTTCTGCTCAGGTCATGATCACAGGGTCGTGGGATCAGACCCCACATCAGGCTTCATGCTCAGCTCAGTCTGCCTAGAGAGTCTCTCCCTCTCCCTCTGCCTCCCCCCCCCACTCTTAGGCACGTACGCTTGTTTTCTCAATAAATAAATAAAATCTTTTAAAAATAATAAAAATAAATAAATATTATGTGCTAATGATTCCCAAATTTGTAACTTTAACCTGGACTTATTCCCCAGATTTCAAGCCAGTTTATTTAACTAGTTATTTAACATCTCCATTTGAATGTTTACTGGGCTTCTCAAATTTTCTGTATCTGAAATACCTTCTGACATTCCCCCAGCTTACTCTTATTATGACCAGTCCTCCCGTCTCAGTTAATGGCAACTTAATTCTTTTAGTGCTTAGGCCAGATACTACAGAAACACCCTTGATTCCTTCCTTCTTTCATATTTCACATCTAATTTGACAATAAAGTCTGTCAACTCTAACCTTCAAGGTGTATCAAGAGTTCTCTCTCTTCTTACCACCCTGTGGTCACCATTCTGGTCTGAGCTACTATCATCTCTCAGGTGAGTTATTGCAGTAGCCTACCCACTTTCGTTCTTGCTTCCTCATGGTCTTCTTTCAACTCAGCAGCCAGAGAGACACTGTTAAAAAACATAAGTCGGATTGTATCACTCCTCTGCATATGATGGCTCTTTCATTCAGAGTAAAAGCTGTGAAGCCTTGCATGACCCACTGCCCATCCCTCATCTCTTTTCCGTCTGCTTACCGCTTCACTCACTCTGTTCTAGCCCTGTTGGCATTCCTTAAACATGGAAGGCATGCCTTAGGCTCTTCGTACTTGCTGTTTTCTCTGTCTGAAACTCTTCTCCCAGAATCCACAGTTAACTCCCTTCAGATCTTTACTCAAATGTCACCTTCACCTTTTCCATGCGATCATCTCTGGTCTTCCTGTCTTAATCTCCACCCAGCATGTCCTATCTCCATCCTTACTTATATTTGCTTAGAGAGGGGGGAAATGAATAATATTAAGACACATAATAATACCTGCTGAAAACTTAGTATGTGCTAGGCAATTTTCTGAATGCCATTTATTTCTCACAACCAACTATAAAGTAGACACTAGTATTATTCCTGTTTTCAGATTAAAATACTTAGGAACAGGGGCCACCTGGATGGCTCAGTCAGTTAAGCATCCAACTCTTGATTTCAGCTCAGGTCATGATCTCAGGGTCATGACATCGAGGCCCACGCTCAGTGTGGAGCCCACTTAGGATTCTCTTCTCCCTCTGATGCCCCCCCTGCACGCGCTCAAGCTCTCCCCCCCCCCCATCAATCAGTCAATCAATAACTTAGGAACAGACTGGGTAAGTTAAGTACCTTGCCAAAGGACAAATAGCAGAGTCAAGATTCTAACTGAGGAAGTTGCCAACAGAGCCCACACTCTTAACCACAGCACTATAACACTTTCCACATTTTCAAAATAAACCTCTGGAAAGATGCTTCAAGTTTGTCTTGTAGCTTCACATAACCCCTAGTACATCATTGTGGGGGCCACATGTGCCCCAGTTTAAGAAGTGTGAAGCTAAAAGATCACTCAATAAAAAGTTAAAAACAGGCAGCTATAGGGAAGGAAATCACAACATACAGATACAATTAGATAAACAACTTGAAAAATAAAGTAATGCCCTGGAGTGGTATAGGGAGCACCTTCTAAAGGCACCTAAAGGTTAAAAAAAAAAAAATTGCTGATGAGTGAAGGCTCTGGTTTGAGAGCTCAAAGCCTACCCAAACAGCAAATAGCAAGGTTCCTCAGAATCTGCCACTCACATTACTTCTCTTCACTAACAGCCTTCAGACAGTTTAAACACCCACACTCACTTTCTTTAAACATATCTACATACATGTGGAATTTCATAACATCCGTGTGGCCGTGCGTCCTTGTATTAGCTCTCTGCTCTGCAGCCTTTCATCTCGTTTTCTTCTGTTTAGTATGGGACTGCTGTTACCCAGATTTATGCATATCCAGTGACAAAGTCTTGATCTAGTGTTTCTTTGACTTGGTTCCATTAAGCTCAAAGGATTGTTCTTTTCTGAAAATGCTTCTTTGATGATGTTACCTTACATGTGTGGTGCCGTGAGCTTTATACAGCACTCACTACCGTACTTCATGCGGCGACCCACAGAATACCGACCTTTAAGCACGCATCTCTTCTCAGCTCTGGTTTGTGTGGGGTGGGTGATAAAGAGAAAAGAAATTCTCTGCCTCCTGCAGTGCAATTGATCTTTCTAAAGCTGCTGGAACGTACAGTTTCCAAGTAGGAAAAGAAGCTGAGCCAGGTCCTAGAGTCATAGGAAAATAGTTTTCTCAAATTGAGGAGAGAACGTACATAAACAAATTTGGTAAACAAAATGCAGTATTTTTCATTTGTGTTTCATCTGACATTTAAAATCTACAATAAAACATTTCACAAATGAGAATTTACGTTTATAAAAGATACATTGTTGGATATGCCCTCTTAGAATGAGCAGAAGAAAAAGGGGTAAATTAACAAACTTCTACTATAATCCCGTTCATTTCGCCACCAAGCCTCGCACCATCACTGCAAAAGGAAATAAATTACACTTGAGTCCTTAAACTACCATAGGAAGCAGAGACACAAATGCATGCCCGATGGAAAAGACAAATTCAGGTTAGAGAGAAATTCCATTTCATTGTCTGTGGATGAGAAGAAGACTCTTATTTTACCTGCTGAGAAGAACAAATATTGAAGTGAAAATTGCTCAGCAGTAGTAAGGTTACTATGTAGCCAAATAGCTACATTCCCCCCCTTGAGTCACTACCTGACTCTACCTAACTTCTGAAAGTACCAGTAAATACCTGATCATTCACTGTATTCTGAGACTTTCTGGTGTTCCTCACCTGTTCATAGAAGTATGCTTTTAGTAACATTGGCAACTTCTATGGATATGGAGAGCAAATGCTTCACCAATTCAAACCAGTTTTCATGGCAGGGAAGGGAAAGGGCCTGCTTTCGATGCCAAAGGCTCTTACCAAACTACCACTGAAGCCAAAAATGATTTCTTCTTTGTTATTTCCAGAAATCCATCTGTGCAGTACTAAAAATTACATACATAAAGGTCATAAACATTTTTAATGATACCTCAGTACTTTTTTCCAGTTATATTTTTGGTTCTATCATATTATTAAGCAGTAGCCTTAACTTTGAACCTAAAATAGAAAAACAAATTAGAAAAATACGACATGAAAATTAGCATCTTGGCCTCTGTATTTCTCATTCCTCGTCATTTTTTTTTAACCAGTGCTTTCCTCCAAATCACTACACCTATCTATTCAACAAGATTTAATAAAAATGCTTAATCTTGACAAAAAATGAGAGTGCTAAATATTCTTTTCAAGAGGAGATATAACTTCAGTTCAGATTTTTAAATGTGCATTTTGCCTTTATTTTATACATCTGATTAGAAATGCCATGTTTTAGAATGTTGACCTACTTTGTTCACCTTGAGATTATGTTAAATCATTAATGAAAATTAAGCTTAATTGACATCAAACCTGCAGAATTTTCATAGGTTCTTCCCAATCTCAAGACTAACCACCTTTTTTAATTTGAAATAAATCTCAGGGTTGGAAGAGACTTTTAAAGTCATCTCAAATTCTACCAAGGTTATCCAGTCCATTTGCCCAGCCAACACTCAGTCCTACAAGGTCTCTAGTAAGTGTAAATCCATTCTGTACATGCTTGCGCACCTGAAGAGAAACGAGCTGCCTCCTATGGCAGCATACTCCACACGCTGTCTCCTAGCAAGTTATTTCCTATTTAAACTGGTCTCTTTGAAAAGTATTATGCAACATACACATATGATACATTTCAAACCCCCCAAAAAGGAAGATGAAATAAAAATGTGTCTCCTTTCAGCCCCTGCCTGTATCTTCCCACCAGCCCTCCCACCACTTAACTCTCAGAGGTAACCTCCATTAGCCACTTTATCCTCCTTGTCTTCATAATCACATGCACACACCCCTCTGTAGTGGGGATACACTATCCGTATATGGGTATATGTAAATACACATACGCAGGATTTTATAATCTATACATACCCTATGGCATATATAACAAACATTGTGGAGAGAGACTACACCGTTTCTGCTTAACATCTTAAGATCATTGCATTTCAGCATATACAAATCTGTGTCATTCTTTTTTAAAAAGTTCAGTCATGGGGCACCTCAGTGGCTCAGTCGGTTAAAAACTTCAGTCATTATTTTAATAGCTTTATTAAAATAGAGTTAATCCTGTGAAATTCACTTATTTACAGAGTACAGATCAGTGATTTTTGGTATAGTCACTTATGTGCCACCATAAACACCACCAATAGTAAACATTTTTATCACCTCAGAAAGAAACTCCTCACCTGCCTATCCCATTACCCCCAGCCTTAGCCCTAAGCAGCCACTCATCTACTTTTCTGTCTCTAGATTTACATCTTCTAGACGCCTCATATAAATGGAATTACATAATACATAGTCTTCTGTGACTGGCTTTTTTCAGCTGGCATAATGTTTCAGAAGTTAATCCGTGTTGTAGCATGTGTTGGTACTTCATTCCTTTTTATAGCCAAATAATGTGCTATTATATAGATACATACTACGTTTTTGTTCATTCATCAGTTGATGGACATGTGGTTGTTTCCATCTTTGGCTGTTATGAATACTACTGTAAACATTCATGTACACTTTTTTGTGGACATTTGTTTTTATTTCTCTTGAACATATACTGGGAGTGGAATTCCTGATTCACATGGTAATTCTGTGTTTAACCATTGAGGAACTGGCAGACTGTTTTCCAAAGTGACTGCACCATTTGGCCGATTCCACCAGCTGTATATGAGGATTTTGATTTCTCTACATCAACAATATTTGCCATTGTTTGACTTTGAATCTTGCCATCCTACTCACTATAAAGTAGTATCTCATTGTAGTTTTGATTTGCATTTCTCTGGTGGCTAATGACATTGAGGATTAGCACATGTGTTTATTGTCCATTTGTGTATTTTCTTTGGAGAAATGTCTGTTTGTATCCTGTGCCCCTTTTAAATTGGGTAATTTGTCTTTTTGTTATTGAGTTGTATGGATCTCTGTATATTCTAAATGTAAGCCTCTTAATATGATTTGTAACTATTTTTTCCCATTTTGTGAATTTTTTTCTCTTTTTTTAAGTAAGCTCTACGCCCAACATGGGGCTTGAACTTAGGACCCCCATAATCAAGAGTTGCATGCTCTACCGACTGAGCCAGCCAGGCACCCCTGTCTTTCTGTTTTCTTGATAGTGCATTATGAGGCAGAAAAGTTTTTAATTTAGCTGTAGTCCAACTTATTTATTTTGCTGTTTCTCCTTTCATTGCTCATGTTTTTGGTGTCATATCTAAGAATCAGTTGCTAAATCAGAAGTCATGAGAATTACTCCTGTGTTTTCTCCTAAGAGTTTTATAGTTTTAGTGCTCTTATTTTGGTCTTTGATGTATTTTGAATTAATTTCCGCATAATAGAATGAGGTAAGGGCCTAACTTCATTCTTTTACATGCAGCTTATCCAGCTATCCCAGCACCATCTGTTGAAAAGACTTTTCTTTCCTCATTGAATGGTCTTGGCATCCTCATAGAAAACCAGTTGACCATAAACCCATGAGTTTATTTCTGGACTCTTAATTATTTTTCATTGATGTATATGTCTACCTTTATGCCAGTACTACACTCTCTTGATTATTGTTACTTTGCAGTAAGTTTTGAAATTGAGACGTATAAATTCTACATTGTTCTTTTTCAAGATTATTTTGGCTATTTGTCGTGTTCCATATAAATTTTAGAATCAACTTGTCAATTTCTACAGAGAAGTCAGCTGGGATTCTGATACAAATTGCACTAAAATAGTTTTCTACATATACTTGATTTTAAAAAATGCAATCAGAACAAAAGGGTGTGTAGTGAAAAGTTGTCTTTATCATTTTTTTGGTCTCTGTCTCTTTGAGAGTATTTCATGTCAGCAAGTGCAGATCTCTTTTCTTAAAAAATGGCTACATAGTATTTTGTACCATAATCCATAACCAGTCCTTTCTTTATAGATAGACCTTAAGGTCTTGGTTTTACAAACTGCTGCAATAAAAATCCTGTACATACTTATTTATGCCCATGTCCAAGTATGTTGGCAGAAGAGATTACCAGGAGTGGAACTGCTGTGTCAAAGGATATGTGTATTTTTAATTTTGATAGATATATCATTTAGGCTTGGTTATGTTTCAGTAACAAACTGTCTTTAACAACCTAAGTTTATCTCTCGCTCACTTGCCACTATAGATTAGCTGGTGGGCTCTGTTCTCTATCATCCTCACTTAAGGACCCAGGTTGAGGGAAGCTCCTTTCCATGCCTCCATGTTTGTTCAGGCAAGACAAAAGAAATACAGCAAATCAGTACTGATTCCTTAAGCTTCTACCCTGACATGTTGTTACTCTGTAGTAAAGCAAGTTACAGAGCCACACCTAACCACATCTGATTGCTAGAGAATGGGGAGGCATAATTCTACCATACATACCTAAAAGGCAAAGAGCCAGAAATATTTGGTGAGGGACACTCTGATGACTACCACAGAACATGTTGCCAGTTTTGAGACTCTAACTTCCAGTTTAAGCTCTCATATTTGTAAAATAAGGAACACTTTTGGTGATGTTTATAACAATGTTCTTTTCCTTCTTCCCTCCCCTACCCATCACTATGTAAGTGATTGGAAAAAAATACATCTTTGTCAGTCTGGTAGGCAAAAATGTATTGTTTTGGTTTTTAAAAATTTGCATCTTTAATATGAGTGAGGTTGAGCATCTTTTCATGTATTAATTTTTAAGCTGTTTGTATTTTGTGAACTTGCCTGTTTTTATGGGGTACCTAGTCTGTTTTTTTCTAATACATTATTACTTTTAACTTGATCAATAAATTTTTTGGTTTTATAATTTTTTTTTACTTTCATATATTCAAACTTATCAACCTTTTTTTTTTTTTAAGATTTTTTATTTATTTATTCGACAGGGATAGAGACAGCCAGCGAGAGAGGGAACACAAGCAGGGGGAGTGGGAGAGGAAGAAGCAGGCTCATAGCAGAAGAGCCTGATGTGGGGCTCGATCCCATACGCCGGGATCACGCCCTGAGCCGAAGGCAGACGCTTAACCGCTGTGCCACCCAGGCACCCCCAAACTTATCAACCTTTTTTTCTTTCTGGTTTCTAGGTTTTATGTCTTATTTAGAAACTGGCCCTTCACAACATTCCAGGATTTCAAAAGATCAGAAATCTTGCACTTCTCTTAAATTATAGTGATATTCTTTGCAACCATATCGAACTGGCCTCATTTCTCTTTCCTATGGCAGCCCTTCAAAAACTTGAAAATAACTGCCATAGTCCCCTTTAAAAGGATAAGCCTAAGCTATAAACGTCCCCAGTTCCTTTATGGTTCATTTAGTTGTATTTCTTGGAGGCTCTTTTGGTATCTCTAGGGCCTGGTTTTCTTTTTCTCTAAAACAAAAATTTTAGACAGTACCTGTATTTTAATGCTGTAAGATTGCATTTAGAATCTTACTTATAGGGGCGCCTGGGTGGCACAGCAGTTAAGCGTCTGCCTTTGGCTCAGGGTGTGATCCCGGCGTATGGGATCGAGCCCCACATCAGGCTCTTCTGCTATGAGCCTGCTTCTTCCTCTCCCACTCGCCCTGTTTGTGTTCCCTCTCTCGCTGCCTGTCTCTATGTCTGTCGAATAAATAAATAAAATCTTTAAAAAAAAAAAAAAAGAATCTTACTTATATACAAATAAAGGCCAACAAAGTGTTTATCTAGCGGAAGCCTTATACTCATCTATTATTAATATGAATGTATAAGTCATTTAAGTTTCTTAAAAATAATTACAGGAGTTAAGCATCATTCCTCATAGTTCTATTATTTCTGTTGCCCAGATTACAGACCCAGTTGCAGCACTATTGAAAGACCTGATTTCAAACTCTGCTGAAAGATGGCAAAATAGAAGAGAACATCAGGATGTTTATTTTAATGAGTAATTACCATCTCTGAATCCTTTGTGAGTCCATTACTAAATAGGTGACAATAATTACACATTGGCATATACAACAAATACCCCTGCTGTCAACAGTTACAGTCCAGAAAAGTCTTGATTTATTTTAGACGCTGACATTGTACCTCGTTAGGTACAGTGACTTAGGCATGTACCTGACTTAGGCTTATAAAATTGTCATGACAGACAAAAGTATAAAAGACATTAGAAATAAGTATCTATTATGTTTCGGATGGCAAATTTCTCTCTCTCTCATTAATAAGCCCAAGATCTTTGTATCCATAAATACCTGTTACATTTTCCAGTGGCAAAGGTATTCTTTTAATATGCACACTGCATCCTCCCTTTTTTTTTTTAACTTTTGGAGAAATTAGATGTTATTTACACTGTAAAATACCTAAAATTAGTAAAGCTAACACCATCTGAAACTTGAAGTGTGTTTTTCTAATTACAAATAAAGTTGAGTAAGAAGTTGTTTCCGTCATTCACTGGAAGTTGACAAAAGCTGGGTAAAGACTAAGATTTCTAAAACTGCTGCTTAAAAAAAAATGCCCAGAGGAGTGGTTTAAGGGCCCTAGTATTTGAATTAACTAATAGTTATTTTAACAACCACAAGAGGGAGTTGCATGCTTAAATTACCTTTATCTATTAAAATGTAATTTTGACTGAAAGAGAGTTTAAAAGGTACTGAATTTTTTTTCTTCGTTATTCATCCTCCCTCTCCCTTCTTGTGTATTTCAAAGGTAAAGTAGATAGGTAGGTTTAGAAAACAAAGTCAGTGTGTGATCGAGATGTTAAATACATCAGCTATTTTATTTCCTTGGTAAAAGTAGCATATTAAAAAAAGCCATCTTTCTGCATTGTGAGCAACCGAGAAGTCTTGCCATATTTCAAAATGTATTCAGTTGTGCTAAGTGATAAATACTAAAACTAAGCATTCAAAGAGACTCTAAAATAAATTTCACATTTCTGTTTTATCAATATTTCTATTTCTTGGACCAAAAATTAGTATTTTACTCTATCATTCATTAGAAGTCAAATTGTTGTCATTATTTTATGTTTAATAGATATTTATCAAGTGCCTACCATTGTCAAGGTTTAATACTAGACACCCGTGTTACAAAACTGAATTCAGTGTTTACTCTCAAGGAGTTTGAGGTTTAGTTGAGAGATGTACTTAATAATGAAAAATCTAAAATGCTGAATTTTTTCGAGTGTGAAATGCAATGAATTCATCTAACAAAAAAAAGTTTCTCTGTTAGTGGGATACTGATTTATAAATACAAAGTAATAATATATAAGCTCTTGAAATAGTTCAACTTTGTTTCCTTCCTTCACACTTTACTCACGGTATTAATTTATTTAA
The DNA here is from genome assembly GCF_017311325.1 of Ursus maritimus. NCBI lineage: Eukaryota > Metazoa > Chordata > Mammalia > Carnivora > Ursidae > Ursus > Ursus maritimus. The sequence goes on from NW_024423675.1 coordinate 54,061,853, forward strand.
TGCCCTTTGAACAGGTAGTATAGAAATTAACTTAAGCTCCTTTACTATTAAAATTATCTTGGGGGTGCCTGGGTTGTTCAGTTGGTTAAGCATCTGACTCTTCAGCCCAGGTCTTCATCTCAGGGTTGTAAGTTTAAGCCCTGCATTGGGCTCCACATCCAATCCAGAAAATCTTGGATTCCAGTACTGTAAAAATTTAATTAATGTGTTTTTGGCTGAATGAAATACTGTTACAATGCAAATATCACAAATAAAACTAAAGCACAGTCTTTACCGATGCCTTATTATAGTTTAACTACTCATATATGACTGGATGTTATTTTTATCAAGGTATACACACTTGTATGCATACATTTATATGTATATATATATATATTTTATAATACCTGTTATATATGTGTATATACACATATATGTCTATATGGATCTTCTGTATACAGACACAATTATGTATCTAGATTTAGGTTTTTCTTTAAATTATCCTTGTTCCACATTCAGTGAACTCCTTCAGTTGAAAGGCTAGTGTCTCCCTTCAGTTCTGGAAATCCCCTCCTGATTCCCAGTTTCTCCATTGTCTCTTTTCTAAAACTTGTCTTATTCAGCTATTTGACATCCTAGACTAGCCTTCTATTTCTCATCGTTATATCCTCAAGTACTCTACTTCCTATCTTTCCTATTCTGTAATTGAGTATACTTCCTTAATTTTTATCCCAACCCATGTATGAAATTTCATTTCAGGGGCGCCTGGGTGGCACAGCGGTTAAGCGTCTGCCTTCGGCTCAGGGCGTGATCCCGGCGTTATGGGATCGAGTCCCACATCAGGCTCCTCCACTATGAGCCTGCTTCTTCCTCTCCCACTCCCCCTGCTTGTGTTCCCTCTCTCGCTGGCTGTCTCTATCTCTGTCGAATAAATAAATAAAATCTTAAAAAAAAAAAAAAAAGAAATTTCATTTCAGCAATGATGTTTTTAATTTCTAAGAACTAATTCTCTAATTCCTTTCTCACAGCAGATTGTTTTATGGGTGTATGAATATCTCAGATCTCTTAATTATGCTAATTAGGATCTAAGTTTTTGTCTGTCTCCTGAATTATCTCTATTTAATCTGGGTTTAGTCTTTCTCTTTTTCTAGATCTTTTACGTGTCAGATGTTCCTGAAATGTATGGTGATACATGGCTCTTGGTTCTTATGTAAGAATGAAGGACTGTGAAAGCTAACTCCATTAGGTGGAGCCTGATTCAGAGCAAAACTGTCTTTATAAAAAGACTATAATTACTTTTCTTCATTATGAGTCTAATAATGGTTCTTAATGGATATGTATTGTATAATGGTTTATATAGTAAAGGTTAAAATTGGTAGACAGACCACAACTAGAGAAAAAGAGTTCATTGGCTTTAGCTGAATTTTCATAGTGATTCACCTTGGCCCCGCCCTCTTTTCTTTGTTGTTCATCTTTCTCAGATTTCTATCTAAAAATCCCAAGCCACAAGTGAAAGTGAACTAGACACATAGAAATCCAGGCACTTAGAAGAAAGAATTGCTATGAAATAGAGGGTCATATCTCTTTGCTACTATCTTCAGAACACTTTTTATTTTGTTTATAATTAACAATCATACTTAAAAGATCCTGAATAGTCTCTAAACTATATTTGTCATTTCCAAGTAACATAGTCATTATAACTCTGCTCTAAGATTTTGTTTTCACTGGAAAGAAATCTCTCATAAATTCTGAGGCAATGGATTCATAGTATTTTACTTCAGGGCTTCAGTCTAATCATAGGATATATCTTGCCATTTTTCCCAGAGGCAAGCCATGTCTTTAGCCGTTGTAAAAACTCCTCTCCTTGTGAATTGCCAGGGATGTAATATTTTTCCTATCTCAGAAACATTCTGAAGAATTTACTCTTTAACTTCAAAATATCCCCACAACCTTCAGCAGCTCTGGCTCCTTCATTTCTCCTAAATCTTTTTGAATCACATTTCTGCCTGTTGTTGTTAAAGGATGTCTCCTACTAATACTGGTCTTCTGTGTAGCTCTCACCTCTGTGGTTTACTTTCCTATTTTGATAGAAACATTAAAAATATCATATTGGGGATTACTAGTGGAGCTCTCTGTGACTAGGAGAGTGTTCAGCCCCTGTCCTGCAATGTATGTTCTGAGATGTGTTGGTTCAAAAATAAATTTGAATGTTCTTCTGTGTTTTTTGAAACCGTTAAAGTTGAATGCTAGCTTCCCCCTCACCCTTTTATCATTAAGTAAAGAAGCCTCTTTATCTCATAACATATTTTGCCCTGAAATCAATTTTTTTTTTCTGAAATGAGTATTACTACACTTGCTTTATTTCAGTGTTACAGTCGCCTGGTATGTCACTTTCAAAACTTCTCTAGTGGGGGCACCTGGTTGCTCAGTTGTTTGGGCGGTTGGCTTTTGATTTCGGCACAGATCATGATCTCAGGGTCCTGGGATCAAGCTCCCTGTCAGGCTCTGCGCTCAGCAGGGAGTCTGCTTAAGGATTCTCTCTCCCTCTGTCCCTCCCCGCCCCACTGTTGGGCACGCACTCTCTGTCTTTCTAAAATAAATAAACAGATCTTTTAAAAAAAAAAAAAAAAAAAAAAAAACTTACCTAGCAGCCTTCAAGATTTTCTCTGTCTTTGGTTTTCAGTAGTTTGACTATGATGTGTCTGATTTGTTTTAATACTACTTGGAGATCTCCGGCCTTTTTGATCTGTGATTTGTTGTCTTTCCTTAATTTTGGAGGGTATTTGCCCATTATCTCTTCAAATATTTCTTCTGACTTGTTTTTCACTGATTACATGTGTATTAGACTGATATTTCCTGCATCTCTTGGATGCTTTGTTCTTTTTTTCACTTTTTTCTTCATGTTTGGGTAATATCTGTCTTTCAAGTTCACTGATTCTTCTGTATCCAGTGTGCTAGTAAGTCTGTTGAAGGAATTCGTTATCCCTGATGCCATATTTAATTTCTAGCATTTGACTTTTTTTTTATGATTTCCATTTCTCAAATTATCTCTTTGTTCCTGCCTGTTGTCCACTTTTTAACTAGATCCTTTAACATATTAATCAGTTAGTTTTAAATTCCCTGTCAGGTAGTTCTAGCATCTGGGTCATCTTTTAGTATGGTTCTGTTGATTGCCTTATCTCTTGGTGATAAGTTGAATTTTTCTCTTGCCTTTCTGTATGTCTCATAGTTTCTTGTTGAATGCCAAATATTGTGTGTAAAAAAAAACAAAACAGAAGAGACTGGGATAAGTAGTATTTACACCCAGAAATGGGAACACCTCTCTTTTCTGTGGGTTTTTAAAGGGCTGGGTCAGTTTAGTTAGGAACGGAGCTGGGTTCAGGTTTTGATGTTGCGTTTAGTGTACCACACACTTTGAATATCCCCAGCAAGTGGCTGCTCTTACTTTGTGCCTCTTAGAGTGGTACCCAAAGCATAGAATATTTATTTTACTTTAGTCCTTTTACTCCTGACCTTTCTGTGATGGGGCCCCCTTTTACTCAAACTTCCTAATATGATCAAGTCTCCACATGATCTGATAAAGGGCCAAATAGTAAATAAACTACGTATGAGTTTGCAAGCCATGCAGTTTCTGTCACAGCTATCCAATTCTGCTGTTGTAACACAAAAACAGCCACAGACAATAAGTAAACAAGTGAGCTTGGCTGTACTCCAGTAACACTTTTTTCACAGAACAGGCAGTGGGCTGTTTTTGTCCAGTGGTCCATAGTTTGTTGACCACTTGTTTAGAGCCTTGTTCTTGCACACACACACACACACACACACACACACACACACACAGAGCATCTCTCCTACCTCTATAATGTAAGCCCCACAAGGGCAGGGATTTTTGCCTGTTCGTTGATTTCATAAGTAGACTGTCAATATATTAAAAGAATGTGTGAGTGAATTGTTTTAAATGTGTTTCTTATGAACAGCATGTAGCTAAATTTTAAAAATCTAACATGCAGATCTCTTATATCTAAACAAATACATTTAATTAAATTGCAGTTGTGATTACTGATATATTTGGAATTATTCTTGTCATAATTTATTTTCTATTTCTTTCCTTTTTTCTTCCTTTCCTGCCATCTAAGTTTAATCAGATCTTTATTATATCTCCTTTTGTTTGGTCTTTCTTTTAACTTAGAAACTGCATTCTATTTAGCTTTCTCTAATAGTGATCCCAGAATATTTAACGTGTGTGTGTGTGTGTGTGTGTGTGTGTGTTTAAGTAGACTCCACACCCAACAGCAAGAGTCACGTGCTCTACTGACTAAGCCAGCCAGGCGCCCCTAACATGTATAGTTGGTTTAGCAACATTGGAGAGTATTCTTCCTAAATACTTTAAGACCTTAGAATGCTTCTCTGGTCTTCATATTTCCAGTTTCTTGTTACTTTCTAATGTTTTAGTTTTTCTTTTTTCTAAGCAATTTATGCCACCCCACCCACTGCCATGGTCTTTCTCCTTTGTTTTAGAGTTAGAACTTTATTTGGATTTATTCATCTGTTCTTTCCTTTTGTATTAATTTCCATCTTATCAAAAAACATCATTAGTAGTTCTTTCAGCAGCAATCTGTGGTTGGTAAATTCCCCCAAACTTTATCTAAAAATGTAGCTATTCATCCATGTTCTGATAATCTAGTTAGATGATCAAATTATGCCATTATCTTCTGGATTCTGTTATTTCTTTTCTTTAAGTTTTGGAAAATTTTCAGCAAGCATCTCTTCGAATTTTGCCTCTCCTCCATTCTTTCTGTTGTCTCCTTCTGGAACTCCTTTTTAGATTTATGTGAGATATCTTAACCCGTTTCATGTTTGCTGTGGCTTTATCTCTGTGTGTTCTGGGTAATGATCTTAGATTTATCTTCCAGGTCACTAACTGTCTTTGACTATATCTAATCTGCTGTTTAATCTATTTGACTTTTTCATTTCACTGACTGTATTTCATTTCTAGAAGTTGTTATGGTACTTTTCCTTTTTTTTTTTTCTTTCCAAATTTTTATTTAAATTCTATTAGTTTAACACATAGTGTAATATTGGTTTCAGGAATAGAATTTAGTGATTCATCACTTACATACAACACCCAGTGCTCATCACAAGTGCCCTCCTTAATGCCCATCGCCCACTTAGCCCATCCCCCACCTTCTTCCCTCCATCAACCCTGTTTGTTCTGTGTAGTTAAGAGTCTGTTATGGTTTGCTACCCTCTTTCTCTCTCTTTTTTTTGCTACCCTCTTCTCTCTCTCTCATATGTTCATCTGTTTGGTTTCCTAAATTCCCGCATATAAGTGAAATGTGGTATTTGTCTTTCTCTGACTGACTTATTTTGCTTAGCATATCCACTCTAGCTCCATCCACATCATTGCAGAAGGCAAGATTTCATTCTTTTTGATGGCTGAATAGTATCCCACTGTGTGTGTACATACATATATATGCATACACTAAATGCTATATCTACGGCTTCTTCATCCATTCGTTAGTCGGTGGACACTTGGGCTCTTTCCGTGGTTTGGCTATTGTTGATAACGCTGCTTTAAACATCAGGCTGCATGTACCCCCTTTGAATTTGTATTTGTATCCTTTGGGTAAATACCTAATAGTGCAATTTGCTGGATTGTAGGGTAGTTCTATTTTTAACCTTTTTGACGAAATTCCATACTGTTTTCCAGAGTGACTGCACCAGTTTGCATTCTCACCAACAGTGTAAGAGGGTTCCCCTTTCTTTGCATCTTCCCCAACTTCTGTTGTTTCCTGTGTTAATTTTAGCCATTTTGACAGGTGTGGGGTGGTATCTCCTTGTGGTTTTGATTTGTATTTCCCTGATGATGAGTGATGTTGAGCATCTTTTCATGTGTCCGTTAGCCATCTGGATGTCTTCTTTGGAAAAATGTCTGTTCATGTCTTCAACCCATTTCTTTACTGGATGGATTATTTGTTTTTTGGGTGTTGAGTTTTATAAGTTATTTGTAGATTTTGGACACTAACCCTTTATCAGATACATCATTTGCAAATATATTTTCCTATTCTGTAAGCTGCCTTTTAGTTTAAGTTTGGGGGCTCTTTCTGGACCATTGATTCTCATGGTAGATCACTTTCTTGTTTGGTCATGGTTTTCTGTTGAGAGCTTCTCTTCATTGAGGGTTTTTCCATATGGATCCCATAGTAATAGCTCCCTGGTAGTGGAAGTGGGTTGCATTTGCTTCTGCCAGGGCCTCCAAGGAAATCACTAGCCTGGGGATAATTGTCATAATAATTTCTCACCCTGAGGTTCTCTCTCTGCTCTTACAGTATAAATTTTGATCACTCATATGTGATATAAGTTGGGTTTCAGTTTCTCAGGAAATCTGTTCTCATCCCTGCTTCACAATAAATAGTACCACAAATGTATATCATGTTTTATCATTTCAGCATAAATATAAACCATTGTTTGGTTTTTAGAGAATATTGAAGGATTTAGTCATTAGGGAGAACATCTTGAGTATTAATTTTAAGAAATGATACTTTTAAATAAAATAATCACAAATTTGAACAAATTTCTAAGTAATGCCACTTGAGACACATTGTTGGCAAGATGGTTGGAGTTTAGAAATGAAGGAAAGTATATTATTCCACATCTTCCTCTGCCTTGTCCTTCATTCTTACTGCAGTCCTGCTGCCAGCTTTTCTTCTCTTTTTGTCCCACTCAAAAAATAACAGCCCACATCCTCATCTTCTTTTAGGAGAATGAACAAACCCTAATGTAGAATTCGTATATTTTGGAAATGGATAAAACTGCAGTTCAGATAAATAAGTCAAATTGATAGAAGCCTGACAAAACAGGCTTGATAGGGGGGCGCCTGGGTAGTTCAGTCGTTAAGCGTCTGCCTTCGGCTCAGGGCCTGATCCCAGGGTCCTGGGATCGAGTCCCGCATCGGGCTCCCTGCTCTGCTGGGAGCCTGCTTCTTCCTCTCCCACTCCCCCTGCTTGTGTTCCCTCTCTTGCTGGTGCTCTCTCTGTCAAAATAAATAAATAAAATCTTAAAAAAAAAAAAAAAACTTGATAGGAAAGTAACAAAGACACAGCAAGTTTTCAACCAGGAACATGTTTATCTCCAAAAACACCTCCCTGCAGTGACAGAATATATATTAAAATGGGAGAAAGTTTAACAGGGTTTTAGTGTTTATCAAAAAGAATCAGCCATAGTTTTTAAAACTTGAAACATTATGCCCTCGTTTTTATTTCTTCCAATAAATAAGAAAGAATTACAGAGGGAAGCATCTACAGATTATAACAGTGTCAGATTTTGTTGGGAAAAATTATCAACTATTTGAAGTACTTGAGCTTAACGGCCTCCCCCACTCCATACCCTAGTTCTGGTTCTAGAATATACTGCTAGAGTGAATGGCCCAAATATACCTTAATATGCCAGAGCCTTTTTCTTATTTTTTAGATTCATAGAAATTTCAGATTAGTTGAAGATGACTGTTCAGCATTAACTGTTTAATCTACTTGAGTTTTTCATTTTAATAGCTAGTTTTCATTTTTAAAGGTTAATTGTACTTTTCTAAATCTGCCTGTTTTCTCATGGTAGAATCATCCTGAGCTGACGTTTTATAGAAGTAGATACAGGTATCTTCACTCCCAGTCCAGTATCCTAAAAAAGAGGCCTACATTGTCCAAGGATTAATCACAAGAACATATGCTGATTGTTATGGCTTAATAAGGTTTCCCAAGCAGTTTATCATTCATGCTACAGGATTAACTGCATAATTTCTTTCTTTAAAAATCTTAGGAAAATAAGGGCACCTGGGTTAAGCATCCAACTCTCGATTTTGGCTCGGATCATGATCCTCAGGGTTGTGAGATCGAGCCCCATGTCATGCACTGTGCTGAGCATGGAGCCTGCTTAAGATTCTCTCTCTCCCTCTCCCTTTGCCCCTCCCTGCCCTATGCGCTCTCTCTCTATCTCCTTCTCTAAAAAAACAAAAACACAAATGCAAACAAAAAAAATCTTGGGAAAATATCTCCACAAATATAAGTGATTTCTTTAAGTGGTATCATTTTTACTTTGTGATTTGAACAATTTAATACTAATGTTTCACATTTTAGAGTACCTGGGTAGCTCAGTTTGTTAAGTGTCTAACTGTTGGTTTTGACTAGGGTCATGATCTTGAGGTCTTGAGATTGAGCCCCATATCGGGCTCTGCACTGAACGTGGAGCCTATTTAAGATTCTCCCTCTCCCTCTGCCCCCCTCCCCTTCCCACCCCTGCTCACATGGTTGCACTCTCTCTCTTTAAAAAAAAAATTAACAATTTAATGTTAACATTCGTATGGATTAAAATCATTCTGTTTTATTTGTTGCATACAAGAAAATGGATTTAGCTTAACCCATATTCCCTTTTAAAATGTCTATAAAGTGTTCATATTAGAATACCTTATGCAAAGTCCAAACACAGGAGGCTTCTTAGAAGGTGTTATCCTTTCAGAGGGTCAGATGTGAATTAAATAGTAGTTAGTAGATTAGTTGACTAGACTGGAGCCTTTAGAGAGGTAATAGGCTACTAAAAATACTGTCCTTAGCCATAAAGTGGGTTTATCCAAACACTTTCTAAAAAATATTTTTAAAAAGTAGCAACATTTTTCTTCTTAAATAATTAAAATAATTTTCAAGTTAAAAATTTTGAAATTTTAAACATTTAAACTCAGAATAATTTGTTTTAAGGTATCTTGGCATACTCTTGTTTGTCACAGAAATATTCACTTGCTTTGTTTTCCCAAGGCTACTTAAAGGTTAATTGACTAAAGTGGGTGGGTCCTCATGTTTACGAATATGTGTTGCAGCTCTGTTGGTACACCAGAAGGCCAGAATGGAACGACTTCAAAGAGAACTTGAGATTCAAAAGAAAAAGCTGGATAAACTAAAATCTGAGGTCAATGAAATGGAAAATAATCTAACTAGAAGGCGCCTGAAAAGATCAAATTCCATATCCCAAATACCTTCAGTAAGTCTTTATATAACTCTTATGACCTCTGTGCTTGAACTTGAGAATAGGCAATCTGTTATAAGTGTAAAAGGTTGATCTAGTTTTCTAGAAATGCTCTTGTTTCTTTGCCCTTACCCTCCCCTGCCAAACTCCACTCTTTGTTAACTAATGACGAGAGAATCCACCATAGATCCTTCTCACACGGAATTATTTTTCAGCTCGAAGAAATGCAGCAGTTGAGAAGTTGTAATAGACAACTCCAGATTGACATTGACTGCTTAACCAAAGAAATTGATCTTTTTCAAGCCCGAGGTAAAGTTCAGTGCATATTCAACTGACACTCATTGTATTAATTTATCAACTCTTTTCCTGTGACTGAAAACAAAGTTATCAGTTATAATCTTATTGTCTCAGATTTGACTTTGGAGCCAGATAGTACTAAAAAACTATTGGGTTTTTCTCTCTGCCCCCCCTTCCAGAAGAAATTATGTATTTGGTATATGAATAATTTGATAAAATTTGTATTATTCAAAGCTGCTTTTGTCTCATGTTAAGGGAAGACAGTGATTAGTATGTCTGGCTGTATTGTCAAAAGTATTACTGTTATATATTAGTAGAATGTATAATATCATATTTTTTACAATACTAAGGTTAAAATATAGGTACTCATGTCTTTTTCCTGTTTTCCTTTTTTCCTTTTACTTTTCAAGAATCATGCTTTAAGAACCTAATTAAAAAGGCATCCCCACCCTAATGGCACTATCTTAATTGATAAAACAGAGAAGAGAATAAAAACATGGCTTATACATTTTTTAGAACAGTGAAAGCTTATTATGAAAACTTGAGCTATTAGTGATAAGCAATACTTTGTTATTATAGCAAAAAATCTTGACAATTTAATTCAGTTCCATAGACAACTAAAAGGAAATTGTATAACTTAAACCTAATTCTGAAGTTAGGGAAATAATAGAAATAAATGAAATGGAAAAGACAGGATAAGAGAAGGAAGCCAACAAAAAAGAAATCCTTAATTACTCTCTTAAGGGTGTGCTGAAAATCCATCAAACTGAAAGATGATAATGTATTTTCTTTTAAAAACCTTAATAAGTCGTGTATCTTGAAACATTCACTGAAGATGCCATAGTTTAACTTTAAAGAGGGAAAAAGGAAGTTAGTGCTGGTCTAGCAGCTATAGTTCTTGAGCTTGTTCTTTTTGTCCTCTGAACCGTTACATTAAATTAGTGCAAGGTTTTTAATACTTACTTGGGGCCAAGCTGTTTGTTCGATCATTTGAAATTATATTTTAAATTGTTCAATTTTAAGTTATTTTAACTTGTCACATAGAACAGTGGTGTAGTTCTAATTCTGTTACTGTCTTACTATAGTTTAATTTGACCTGTCCCCCCATTTACCACTTAGGCTTCTGTTGTGAGTACTGTATTATACCTACCTCAGCTGTTTTGACATCCTTACATGTAATTTGAGATTAGAGGTGCAAAATAAATGAAAAGCATTTCTTCTATTTATACTGTGATCTTTTTTAGAAAGAAAATATTTGCTTTTTAAAAAATAAAATTAAATATTTTTGAGCTATAAACATTGATATATTTACTTTTTATATATTTCAGGACCACATTTTAATCCCAGCGCTATTCATAACTTTTATGACAATATTGGATTTGTAGGTCCTGTGCCACCAAAACCCAAAGGTTAGTGTATTCATTAATGTGAAAACCATTACATTCTGAAAAGCAAGATTTTAGAAAATTTGTTTTTAGCAACCTTCCACTTTAGAAGTGCTTCAGACTGTGGCATTCGTGGATGAATTCATTAGGAAGATAGTTGCTTCTTTTCACTTACATGCTGGGGACGGGGGAGGATGCAAAAGTGTAATGTACTTCATTCCTTAAAAGTAATATATGCATGTCCTTAGGATTCATATATACTCCTAAAATAGCAAGTCTGGGGGAAAAGATAATCAGGTGCAAAAATTTGTTCTCTTTAAAATTTTTGATAACTGATGAGAAAGACAGCTTAGGGAAGTTTATTTTTCATGAGTATTCTGTTTAATTTATGCATAATTCTGTATAATCACAATACTCTGAATTTCAGACGAATGATTTTTGAAAACTATTACCTACTGTCATTTTACATCATTGATAATCAGATTTGTGTGCACACGAAACAAGGGTATGTCAAAATATGTGTGTGGATTTTTTTACTCTAGGACTTAAAATATAGAGAGAAATGAGAACAAGAAAGAATAGGTACGTTATTAGCTCTTTGGTTTGTAACAAAGACTTTTCATAGTCTCACTAGGTATCCTGTTCTCTCCACTCCCTCATTTTTGTTTAAATATAATTTGATTAGAACTAGCTGTATCTTCGTGTTTTGTTTTGTTTTGTTTTTTAATTTAAATGTTTCTAAACATAGTTAGCTGGAATGCAATGAACTATTATTATAGAAGAGCAAAAGTGAGATTAGGGCATTTGTCACAGTAAGCAGTGGTTAAAATACAAGATGCCGTTTAGATGTTAACTGAATAAAGGAATAAAGAAAACAGTGGCATAGCCTAGCTCCTTAAAATAAGCAAAGTGGGTATTCCCAGACTCTGAACGAGTTGCTTTAATATAATCTTTTCACTCTCTCAAAAACTAGAATTTTTTTTATAAAAAGATTCCTGTTTTGCTTCAACATCAACCAGTACTTATGCATTGAGTGCAAGAGGGAGTATGTAGATGGAGGATAGATGGGAAATAGATTAATAAGACTGGTCTTGACAATTTGAAGCAGGATAAGAACATGAGGGTTTATTTTACTATCCTGTTTCTATATATGTTTGAAATTTTTCATGGAGATAAAAAGTAAGGAAAGGTAGAATAGTAGAAAGCACAGATGGAAGCGTTTCCTTAAATGTATAATATGTTAAGGGGAGGGGTCCAAGATGTTGTCATAGGAAGACCCTAAACCCACCTCTTCTTGTGGACGTACCATATCTACACCTACATATAGAGCAGTTCCTCCTGAAGAACTGAGCTGATTGAACAGCTTCTGCACAGCAAAGGATAGAAGGACCACATAGAGATTGGAAGGAAAGATGGAGACACTGTAACCATGGGAACCCCACCCCCTACACTGTGAACTGCAGAGGGGAGAGAGGGCACTGAGGGACCCATGCACAGATTTGCCCACCCTGGCCCCCCAAAAAAGCTGTGATTTAGAGGGATGCCTGGGTGGCTCAGTCGGTTAAGCATATGCCTTCAGTTTAGTCATGGTCCTGCGGTCCTGGGATCGAGCCCTGCTCAGGCTCCCTGCTCAATGAGGAGTCGTCTTCTTGCTCTCCCTCTCCCCCCTCCCCTTCATGTGCTCGCTCTCCCTCAAATAAATAAAAATAAAGGGCACCTAGAATAAAGTGAAGAAAACCCATATACCAACCCTAGAGCATCTGCCAAGTGGTGGGAGAACTGCTGGGACTCTCTCTGGGGTCAGAAGTGCAAGCAAGCACTAAGTTTACCCTCTTCCACCTCCTTGATAGCATAAATGGGAGCAGAGTCTAGCCACTCTAGCCAGCCTTCCCTCTCAGCAATACTTGCACCTCTTCCCCCATCAGCTCCAGCCATCCTTCCAAAATAGCCCCCTCCACCTGTGCCCACCTGAGCTCCAGCCATGCCACCAAGGTGGCCCACGGTGCAGTGCACACCAGTGCCCCTCAGCCTGTACCCACCACAGCTACTGCCAGCCAGCCAAAGCTGCCAGGCACATGCAGTCTGTATAGGGACATTCCTACACGGAGCCTTTCCTTCATGATTGGGAGAGGTAGCTCTGTTCCCTAAGTCATAGAAACAAACGCAGGAAGTCAAAATGAGACTGGAATGTGCTCCAAACAAACAAACGAAAATTCAGAAAAGGAACTAAATGAAACAGAAATAAACAATCTGCTTGATAAAGAATTCAAAGTAATGGTCATAAAGATGCTCATCATACTTGAGAGGAGAGTGGATGAGTTCAGTGAGACCTTCAACAAAGAGATATAAAATATAAAAATAGAGCTGAAGAATACAATTAATGAAATGAAAAATACACTAGAGGGACTCAGCAGCAGATTAGAGGATGCAGAAGAATGGATCAACCATCTAGAGCCAGGGTGATGGAAAGCACCCAAGCTGAACAGCAAAAAGAAAAAAGCATGTTAAAAAATGAGGCTAGGTTTGGGGCGCCTGGGTGGCACAGCGGTTAAGCATCTGTCTTCAGCTCAGGGCGTGATCCCGGCGTTCTGGGATCGAGCCCCACATCAGGCTCCTCTGCTATGAGCCTGCTTCTTCCTCTCCCACTCCCCCTGCTTGTGTTCCCTCTCTCACTGGCTGTCTCTATCTCTGTCAAATAAATAAATAAAATCTTTAAAAAAAAAAAAATGAGGCTAGGTTAAGGGACCTCTCTGGAACATCAGGAATAATAACATTCACATTATAGAGGTCCCAGAAGGAGGAGAAAGGGAGAAAAGGACAGAAAACTTACTTTAAGAGATTATAGTTGAAAACTTTACTAACCTGGGGAAGGAAACATACATCCAGGTTCAGGAAGCACAGACAGTCCCAAATAAGATGAGCCCAAAGAGATCTACACCAAGACACATAATGAAAATGTCAAAGATTAAAGATAGAGAATCTTAAAAGCAGTAAGAGAACAGGAACTATTTATATATAAGGAAAAACCCCATGAGACTATCAGCTAATTTTGCAACAGAAACTGCAGCCAGAAGGGAGTGGCATGATATATTCAAAGTGCTGAAAGGAAAAAACTTATAACCAGGATACTGCTCGGCAGAATTATCATTTAGAATTGGAGAGCTAGAGTTTCCCAGACAAACAAAAGTTAGAGTTCATCACCACTAATCCAGCCTCATAAGAAAAGTTAAAGGGACAAGAAAAGGCCATAACTAGAAATAAGAAAATAATGAAATGAAAAAATTTCCCGGGTGAGAGCAAACATATGGTAAAGATAGTTGATCAATTACTTATAAAACTTAGTTTGAAGGTTGAAAGACAAAAGTAGTAAAATCAACTATATCTAAAAAAAAATTAGTTAAGGGACTCACAAAATAAAAAGACATAAAATATGACATATACATAAAACATAGAGGAGAAAGTAAAAACAGTGCTTTTAGAATGTGTTTGAGCTATAGGGATCATCAACTTCATATGGACTGCTATATACTTAGGTTGTTACATATGAACTTCATGGTAACCACCGATCAAAAACCTGTAATAGATACACAAAAAATAAAGAGAAAGGAATCCAAACATAACATAATACAAAAGAAGAAAGGAACGTAGAGGAACTACAGAAACAACCAGAAAACCACAAAATGGTAATAAGTATGTCTATCAGTAATTACTTTGAATGTAAATGGTCTGAATCCTCCAGTCAAAAGATATAGGGTGACTGGATGGTAAAATAACAAGGCCCATCTGTATGCTCCCTACAAGAGACTCACTTCAGACCTAAAGATACTGACTGAAAGGAAAGGGATGGAAAAAAGATGCTCCTTGCATATAGAAGCAAACAAACAAACTGGGGTAGCCGTACTTACATCAGACAAAGCAGACTTTAAAACAAAGACTGCAACAAGAGACAAAAAAAGGGATTGTGCAATGTAAAGAGATCAACAAAAGGATATTACAATTGTACATATCTATACACCCAACAGAGGAGCACCTAAACATATGAAGCAAATATTAACAGATATAAAGAGAGAAATTGACAGTAATACAATAATAGTAGGGAACTTTAACAGTGCACTTATATCAGTGGAGAGATCTTCCAGACAGAAAATAAGGAAACAGTGGCTTATGAACAACCCATTAGAACACATGGACTTAAGAGATAGATAGAGAACATTTCATCCAAAAACAGCAGAATACATATCATGAAGTACACATCGAACAGTCTCCAGGATAGATCACATATGTTAGGCCACAAAACAAGTCTCAATGAACTTAAGACTGAAGTCATGTCAAGCATCTTTCCAACCACAATGCTATAAAACTAGAAGTCAATTACAAGGGAACAATTGGGAAAAAACCACAAATATGTGGAGGCTGAACAACATTTTAAACAACCAATGCATCAATGAAGAAATCACAGGAAATAAAAAAATACTTGGAGACAAATGAAAATGAAAGCACAGGTTCAAATTCTCTGGAATGCAGCAAAAGCAGCTCTAAGAGAGAAGTTTATGGTGATAGAGACCTACCTCAAGAAACAAAAAAAAAAATCTCAGATAATCTAACTCTATACTTAGAGGAATTAGAAAAAGAACAAACAAAGCCCAAAGTTAGTAAAAGGAAGGAAATATTAAAGATCAGAGTGGAAATAAACAAAATAGAGTCTAAGAAAAATAGAAAAGATCAATGAAACCAAGATCTAGTTCTTTAAAAACATAAGCAAAATTGATAAACCTTTAACCAGACACATCAGGGAAAAGAGAGGGCTCAAATAAATAAAATAAAAAATGAAAGAGGAGAAGTAACAACCAACACTACAGAAATACAAAGGATTATAAAGGATTACTATGAAAAGTTTTATGCCAAGATTTCAACAACCTAGAAGAAATGGATAAATTCCTATAAATAAACACTATTCTGGGACTGAATCAGGAAGAAACAGAAAATGTGAACAGACTGATTACTAGTAACAAAACTGAGTCTGGAATCAAAAAACTCTCAACAAACAAAAGTCCAGGATCAGACGGCTTCATAGGTGAATTCTGCCAAGCATTTAAGGAAGAGTTAGTATCTGTCCTTCTCAAACTATTCCAAAAAGTAAAAGAGGAAGGAAAACTTCCAAATTTATTCTACAAGGCCAGCATTACCCTGATAAACAAAACCAGACAAAGACACTACAAAAAAAGAAAATTACAGGCCAGTATCCCAGATGAACATAGATGCAAAAAACACTCAACAAAATATTAGCAAATGCAATTCAACAATACACTAAAAGGATCATTCGCCACAGTCAGGTAGGATTTATTCCAGGGATGCAAGGATGGTTTAATATGTACAGATCAATCAGCATGATACACCACATTAATAAAGTGATGTAGAAAAAGCATCTGACAAAACTCAACATCTCTTCATGATAAAAACTCAACAAAGTGGGTTTGGAGGGAACATACCTCAACAAAATAAAGGCCTTATATGGCAGACCCATAGCTAACATTATAATCATTTGTGAAAAACTAGAAGTTGTTCCTCTAAGATCAGGAACAAGACAAGGATGCCCACTTTTGCCATTTTTATTCAACATTTATTCAACTAGAAGTTCCTAGCTGCAGCAATCATATAAGAAAAAGAAAAGTATCCAAATTGATAAGGAAGAAATAAAACTGTCACTATTTGCAGATGATATACTATATATAGATAACACTGAAGACTTCACCAAAAAAACTATTAGAATTAATAAATGAATTCAGTAAAGTTGTAGGACACAAAATTAATATGCAGAAATTTGTTACATTTCTATACACTAACAACAATGTAGCAGAAGAGAAATTAAGAGAACAACCCCACTCTTAGTTGCATCAAAGAAAACTAAAATACAAATACCTGTACTCTAAAAACTAAGACATTGATGAAGGAAATTGAAGACAACACAAACAAATGGAAAGATATACCATGCTCATGAATTGGAAGAATTGATACTGCTAAATGTCTTTACTACCAGAGCAATCTACATTGAGATTCGATGCAGTCCCTACCAAAATACCAATGGTATTTTTCACAGAACTAGAATAAATAAGCCGAAAATTTGTATGGAACCCAAAGACCCCAAATAGCCAAAGCTATCTTGAGAAAGAACAAAGCTGGAAGTCTCACAATCCCAGTTTCAATATATGGTACTGGGGGCGCCTGGGTGGCGCAGTCGCTAAGCGTCTGCCTTCGGCTCAGGGCGTGATCCCAGCGTTCTGGGATCGAGCCCCACATCAGGCATCTCCGCTCGGAGCCTGCTTCTTCCTCTCCCACTCCCCCTGCTTGTGTTCCCTCTCTCACTGGCTGTCTCTCTCTCTCTCTCTGTCAAATAAATAAATAAATAAAATCTTTAAAAAAAAATGTACTGGCACAAAAATAGACACACAGACCAATGAAACAGAATAGAGTACCCAGAAATAAACCCACACGTACATCATCAATTAATCTACAACAAAGGAGGCAAGAATTTACAATGGAGAATGAAACTGGACCACTCATACACAAAACTAAGCTCAAAATGGATTAACCATTAATTACATTAACCTAAATGTAAGGCCTGAAACCATAAAATTCTTAAAACATAGGCAGTAATCTCTTTGACATTGGCCTTAGCTACAGTTTTCCAGACATGTCTCCTCAGGCAAGCGAAACAAAAGCCATTATCAAACGAAAAAGCTTTTGCACAGCAAGGAAATCATCAACAAAATGAACAGGCAACTACTGAGTGGGAGAAGATACTCACAAACAATATACCTGATAAGAGATTAATATTTAAAATATATAAAGCATTCATACAACTCACCACCCAAAAAAACCCCAAATAATCCAATTTTAAAATGGGCAAAGGACCTGAATAGACATTTTTCCAACAAAGACATGCGGATAGCCAACAGACACATGAAAAGATGCTCAGTATCACTCATCATGAGGGAAATGCCAGTCAAAACTACAATGAGATAACCCCTCACACCAGTCAGGAGTGACTAGTATCAAAGACAACTAAAAATTTAAAACTTGAAGGACAAGAAATA
The DNA here is from genome assembly GCF_017311325.1 of Ursus maritimus. Taxonomy (NCBI): domain Eukaryota; kingdom Metazoa; phylum Chordata; class Mammalia; order Carnivora; family Ursidae; genus Ursus; species Ursus maritimus. The sequence goes on from NW_024423675.1 coordinate 54,079,617, forward strand.
ACAAGTATTGATGAGGATGTGGAGAAAAGGGGAACCCTTGTGTACTGTTGGTGGGAATTTAAATTTATAATAGCTTCTATGGAAAACAGTATGGAAATTCCTCAAAAATTAGAAATCCCACACAGTCCAGTAATTCACTTGGCATAATACTGTTTAGGTTCATCCATGCTGTTGTGAATGGCAAGATTTCCTTCTTTGTGGCTGAATAATATTCCCTTGTGTACACACACATACACACACCTTCTTTATTCATTCATCTATCAGTGGACACTTAGGTTGCTTCCATATTTGGTTATTGTAAATAATGCTGCAGTAAGCATAGGCATGCATGTGTCTTTTCAAGCTAGTGAAATAAGACAAATATAATATACCATATCATTTCACTTATTTGTGGAATCGAAAAAAACCAACAACAACAAAACAGAGGCAGACTAATAAATACAGAGAACAAACTAATGATCACTGGGGTGGGGAGAGATGAGCAAAATAGGTGAAGGGGATTAAGTGGTACAAACTTCCAGGTATAAAATAGATAAGTCTCAGGGGTGAAAAGTACAGAATAGGGAATATGGTCAATAATATGGTAGTAGCTTTGTATGGTGACAGATGGTAACATCATGATGAGCATTGTGTAATGTATAAAGTTGTTGAATCACTATGCTCTTCACCTGAAACTACTATAACATTGTATGTCAACTATACTGCAATTTTAAAAGTTTATAACATGCCAAATATGATGAAATACGGCAATTATTACCCAAAAAAGAGAAAAAAGAAAAAATCTATTAAAAGCTTTTTTACAAAAGACAGAAGCTTGTCTGCTATTTTGGAGAAATATAGAATCAAACATTTTTACCTTCAGGCTAAAATAGAAAATTATTAGTTTCATTTATAAAGGTTTATTTAGTTGGAACTGATTTTGCAGTTCTGCTTTACACTGCAGTGTTTTGCTTTTTAAACAGCTAAAATTAGTGTGGAAATCACAAGTCATCCTTTGCAGTCTAACTTCCTCTTTAAATTCTGGTTTCCAAATACCTCTAATAAAAAGATTTCTAGGGGCACCTGGGTGGCTCAGTCAGTTGAGCCTCTGCCTTTGGCTTAGGTCATGATCCCAGAGATCATGGGATCAAGCCCTGCATCGGGCTCCCTGCACAGCAGAGAGCCTGCTTCTCCCCCTCCCTCTGCAAGTTTAAGTACCAAATGAGATTGTGCAGATACAAGAAAACATTGGAGATTTTTCATTTAAAAAAAAATGTATAGGTCTCCTATTAAATACCTTAGATATTACTTAAATAATGAAGAAGGTGCTGGTATTTAATAATAGATTAAAGTGTTAATACAAATAATCCACCTTCCTAAAAACCATTGTTTTTAGGACAGTTTTTTAAATGTGCCAGGTGGGAATGTTTTCTAACACCGAAGTAAGACCAAAATTCTGTTAAGTAGGATGGAGCCCCAGATTAAAACAACCATTCGATAAAATGTTTCCCAAGTATGAAGTGTAAAAATTTTTATGGTAAAAAGTTAAAACAAAACTTTATTTATTTTAATGTGGTTTAAGAAATATTAACTAGTATTATCAGACCCTCAATTTTTCAAATATTTTTACTTAGATAAGCCTTAATTAGATATTTTTAAATTACTCGATTTAAAGAAAATTATTCTATAAATAACAGTGTCAAGTTGCTCTTGAATGTTGCAAAAAGAGTCATGATGCCTAAAAATTGTGACCAATGCCTGAAGTTGACAGTTTTGCAATAAAGTGTTCCTTAAGACTAATCAGTAAATAAGATGCCGCTAAAGGACAGCTGGGTGGCTCAGTCGGTTAAGTGTCTGCCTTCAGCTCGGGTCATTGATCTCTGGGTCCTGGGATCGAGCCCCAAGTCTTTCCTGCTCAGCAGGGAGTCTGCAACTCTCTCTACCTCTACCCCGCCCCTCGCCTGTGCACATGTGTTCTCTCTCTCTCTCAAATAAAATCTTTAAAATATACATATTTTAAAAAATAAGTAAAGGGGGACAGAATACCAAACATCACTTAACTATTTTAGGTATGTTATAAAAGGTTGACTTCCTCTATTTTGCCTACTAAATACAGTAAGTCTATCTTTTAAATTATCAGAGAAGATATCATTTAGATACCAACTCAGTGGAATAGGTGGAATTTGCAAATTAGAAATTTGTTAAATACAGTGTTTTAACATAGTTTGAATCTTTACATTGTAAACCTTGATGGGAGAGCTCCAACAATGTGTGCTCCTTTTACTTTAAACCTCCCCAAACTAATTTGTAGGAATATTATCCTACATTTCTAATGGGATTCCCCCCCCTCAAAAAAAAGAGTTTCACAAATGCAGTTTCATCTTAGACACAACCTTAGAGGAATGTAATTACTCCTTAAATTTAAGGAGTTTAAGTAAAAACTCCTTAAATGTTAATCCCTTCAAACACTCTAGAACATTGGCCTCATAAAGCTACAGTGGCTTCACTTTATTAGAAAGGTTAGACCTGAAGGGTGTGTGGTTTATCTACGATCACAGAATAGAGAAGTCATGAGTGAGGAGCAGAGCCAGGAGCAGAACTCCATTCTCACAGCCCTCAATCTAGTATTGTTTCTACTGTTCTGTAATAAATATGATTTTAAAATAAACCGAGGAATAAAGTATGGTAGAATTTTTACACTGATTTGCTTCTCCAAATTACTGTTAATATATAGTTAAGATTTTAGAAATTAGCTCGTCTTTCTGTTTTTATTTGTGTTGTTCACAGCTTACATTTTTAGCAAATAGAGAACATTTAACAAAAAGTCCATTCCTGGTAGAAAACAGAAATAGAAGTACTTCTTCAGTAGGGAGCGAAAATCTGACTTTAATGAGACATAGAGTCACTGTCAGTATGGTAGCAGGACACCTTTTCACAGTCCAAGGTGCGATGATGGGAATCTTTGCTGTTGGTTCCCATATAAATTGATTTCCCTTTTCTCCTGCTGTAAGTTGGAGAAAATGATGCTCTTTTTCCCCTGAAGGAGATAGTGAGGTGACCCCATCCTGCCGGCGTTGGTGTTCCCCAGCAGAGAAGCGCCAGCTTGCTAGAGGCGGGTGAGAACCGAGCATGTCAGAATCAGCTCGGTGCTTCATTTGGTTAAGCAGCTGCTCTGTGCTGTGCAGTCCAGATGGTGCTTAAAGTTGCCAGTAATTTACGACTTTGCGGTGTTTTGCTTCTAAAACAATTCTTTTGCTTCTTTACAGATCAAAGGTCCACCATCAAAACACCAAAGACTCAAGACACAGAAGATGATGAGGGGGCTCAGTGGAATTGTACTGCCTGTACTTTTTTGAACCATCCAGCCTTAATCCGCTGTGAACAGTGTGAGATGCCCAGGCATTTCTGAGCCAAAAGGCCCTGTAGCTCCAAAACCACATCGGAAGTTCAAGAAACTAGTCTGTCATCGGGGAGAAGTTTCACTGCTACATAGGATATTGTCAGATTGAAGGTGTGATGAGATGGTGTTGTGCTAATGTTAAATGTCAGCCCCCAGAGCTAATAATACCTCAGTCTAATGTCATGGGCAGTTGAAATTCATCACATGAAAGGGAGGCTGCTGAGAGACTCGGTTGCCCGCTGCCTAACCATGTACAGTGTTACCAGTAGCCCATTGTGGATAATTCTCACTCTAGTAGTGCCTAGGTGTGCCCAGTACCTTTTCCCCCCTCATGTCACTACTGAATTTTGACAGGAGGAAGGAATAGAGCGATGGCTTTTTTTTTTAAAGCTTTCGGTGAAACACTACAAACATGAAGAAAAGGAGCAAGGTTTAACTATTTAAAAACTGTTTGCTGCCGCGTGGTGCCAATGAATAGGGGAAGAACTTCATGAATCTGTGGTACTCTTGGCCTCGTCTTTGTCTTCCCTGAAAACATCTCCACTCTGTGAAGCCAGCATCTGGGGTCTAAAGATGGAAAGGAAAGCGGCAGGCGCTGTCTGTACAGACATGCCGTGAAGTACCCCACAGCCTTTCCTACTGTACAGATCGCTCGAGTCTGCTTTAAGTGATTTCTTTTCTTTATTATTTTCTTATATTTCTATATGTATAGTGTAATAGTCTTTTGTTAACTAATTTTCTTTTTTCCTTTTAGTGATTAAGCACGATCATGTCCCTTTTTAAGCCTTACCTGAGAGAAGCAATGCCTTAAAATAAAAAAGCATTAATGAAATGAAACTGTGCACAAAATAACTTTCCTCTCCTTCCTCTGTACTTGGCCCTCCCGAGCGCCGAGTTCTGTGAAGCCACGCAGATGCTGCCCGCTGACTCGCAGGAAGTACGACAAGGCTCACGTCTCTCTGAGTCACCGCGTGCCCGCCGGCATCAGCGGGGGGTCGCACGGCACACTGACCTTCCCCAGGGAAGCTTAAAACGAAAGGTATTTTTAAACCCACTGACAGAGCAACACGGTTCAGCTTGCTTCATCTGCCTGGTGTCCCACAGAACTTCCACAAGAGATTACTATGGGCAAAGTACAGTGTCCAAAACCAGCAACAGCAGCAGTACCGACAGCCCTGGTTTGGGGAGAAGTTGAAATGCTTTACTGTTGGGGCAGTCCGTTTCTAAACCTGACTTGGTGGCAGTATCATGTCTATTTATAAAACTAGGCTAGTCATATTTAGGACAACTGAAGGAAAGCTGGAAAAAAGAAAAACAAGCAAACTTGAACACTGAAGCAACCTCAAGCATCTCTTTATTTTGATGATATATTTTTATAAGGAAAATAAATATTCAGATGATCGGGAATGTATATAACTAAATGAAATCAAGAAAAAGAAATAACAGTATGCATTTAAAAAACAGAATTATGAAATTATATATCAGTGCTTAGAATGGGGCTAAGGGAAGTGCTGAAATGTAGCAAAAGGTAGGAGATAATGTTCACTGTCACCCATTGTAAATGTCTGCAAATGGATATTTCTGAAACAAGCAGGATTGTTACAGGTGGTCTATATGGATGTCAAAGCCTTGACTCCAGGCTCTGCATCTCGTATAGGGGAAGAAATACGACAATCATAGCTAATTAGACCGTAGACCCAAAGCCCTTACATTTGATGCATTTTGTTTTAAAACTAGGCCTTGTTTTTCAGCTTCATCTGCAGTTCTATGTGAAGATTGATAAATCAGTTTTTACTTGTTTTATTAATAAAACGTAATTTGGATATCTTGAGTTGATGGTTTTGTGATTTAGCTGGGTAAACTATCTTTGTGTAACAGATAAGTTATTTATAAAAATTAAAAAACTTATATTCTAATGTGGATTTTGTGACTTGTTTTTAAAGTTTGTGGCATGGAAGACAATTTATACGCCAGCAGAACATTTGATAGCTAATTGAAATCAGAGAAAACTCATTCTCTAGAGTCTTCTCGTGACATCATGGCATTCAGCTGCATTTCTTGGATTATTTTTCTCAGTTCCCCCAAGATTTTTAACTAATGGAAGAGAGCAACCACGTTTCAACTGAGCCCAAAAAAAAAAAAAAAAGGAATATTGCTTTTTCATTGTTACTGCTTTTCCTTTAGTTTTTTCGGGGGAGAGGGGGTTAAAGTTTACCTCATTGAAGACAGGGTATCTTGGGTCAGTTTGGCCTGAGGAGTCATTCAGTTAACATCTATGTAATTCCATAATGTTTAGGTGCTGGGGATCCCAGTGGTTCTTCTCTTGGAGAGAACCTTTATATTAAGAGTTTTCAAAAAACATCACTCGGCTTTTCTGAGCTGGAAAAAGGCAAAGTAGCATTCGCCGATCTCTTGGTCATAACTGTAGAAAGCCCTGCTCTGCCTCCACTGGTCTTCTAAACTTAGTGGGACAGAAATACTGTTTGCCAAGGAATATGAGGCCGGTGGTCTGGAGATCGCCTTCAGGAATTACTGCACTAAAATAGAATTACAGGTACGAAGAACCTCAGATGGAACGGTGGACTTCTGTTTCTCATCACTATCTTTGGGTGCTGACATTCTCTTTAAAGGCGAGGCGGGCAATTAGCAGTTCATGTAACCTGGACTTCTCAGGAAAACTTTGGTATTACCAGAACAGTGGCCAGTATGTGCTGTTATAATTAATACGTCATGCAAAGATGCGTGTTTATTGCAGATTTTTGTGGGAAATATGAAAATTTTTCTTTTAAAATTTCCATTTACTTTTTTAAATGACTGGTCTAGATCAATCTGCAGCCTAATATTAATTGACGTTATATTGGAGAATTGAAATTGTGCAGAAAATCAAAACTGTATTAGCGGTCAACTTCAAACACATTGCAATCAAAGCATTATAAATAGCAGACTTCACTGACATTTCACCAATTACCTCTATCCCAGTTGAATGTTGATGGGACAGTCCAGTGAGCACTGATGGGTTTAAGAAGTGAATGGCGTAAGGTGTAATAATGTCCAGTCCGTGAGTAACCGACGTGTATTGCCTTAGAAAATACTGTTAGATCTGTAGTGGCATCAAGGGCCATTCCAGACTTAATATCTTCATGCTGGGGATTAGCATAGTTTCCCTCATAATATCACAAAATACTTCTACTTCTCTGTGACAAATGAACATATTTTTGGCTCCAGTTTTTAGAAGCTGCAATTATTATATCCATATTATTTGAAGATGAAACAGTTTAGGGCTGCATTTTAATTTTTATTACTTCCATCTGAAAATAGGCAACTTGAGAGAAAAGACTTTCAAAGAAAACAGAATTTTGTAGCTTTATATTTGTTAAAGTGGGATTCCCACCCCACCAGTACGTTTTGGTGGTGGTGGTTTTGTTGTTTTTTTTTTTTTTTTTAAGGAAGTGTAATCATACAAAAATGCTTGGTAATGCATTGTCTTTGCAACTAAAAATTTTTTCCTATATTATGGGTTCAAAAATAGAACTGCCATGTTGCATTGTAACTGTTCACCAGCTTGCCTAGTCATTTAGAAAGTTCATGAAAGCACTTGCATTATTTAATTAGTTTTTTAAATTCCAGTGGAGTTAACATACAGTGTTCGATTAGTTTCAGATGTATAATATAGTGATTCACCAATTCTATACTCAGTGGGTTTGCATTTTTAACTCTGGCACCTTGTTCCCTAGATAGACCACTCAAATCTTAAGAATCAGGACAGTTGAAGTCCAATTCGGGCATCTCCCTAGATTTACCCTGTAACCCTAGGCTAGTTCTTTGCTTTTATTTCTTGGCCTTGTTAAATGAAGATAATTATATTAATTATGTTCAACCCGCCTCACTGGGGTACTGAATGTGAAACTAGCTGAGCCAACCCCTTCTCACCAGGAATTCCATTGTCCTTAAACTGGGTCACGCTTTTGAATGAATGGAGTTTGATGCATTTTTCTCAACAGTGTCAGTGAATGAAACGGTAAGTCTGCTGTTACTTCTCTGAATTGGTCTAGGGACATCTCAGTGGACCAGAATTTGGTATTTCAGTCACTGCGATTAAATTCTTGCCTTTTAATGTCAAAAGTTTAGTTGCCTTGCAAAGATCATAAAATTACCAAAGGCTGACCTGCAGATCAGGTGTGTTTATATTTCTGTTGTATGTCCAGCTATCTAAAGAATGTACATCTTATGATGAAGTATATGACAAATTATTTCTCCAGGAAAATTAATTTCTTCAAAGGACTTACTCCAATGTTTGCGCATTTGCATATTTCTTTTTTTTTTTTTTTAAGATTTTATTTATTTATTTGACAGAGATAGAGACAGCCAGCGAGAGAGGGAACACAGCAGGGGGAGTGGGAGAGGAAGAAGCAGGCTCCCAGCGGAGGAGCCTGATGGGCTCGATCCCATAACGCCGGGATCACGCCCTGAGCCAAAGGCAGACGCTTAACCGCTGTGCCACCCAGGCGCCCCACATTTGCATATTTCTTCTAAGCCTAAAATTGGCCCAAGGTACACTTTATTCTAGCCTCTCTCTTTACCACTCCCCTTCTTTTAACCTCCCCCCCCCCCCCGCAGGGCAGGAATACATCCTTCCTGTGACCCCAACTACATTCGAAAAATGTTTATTGATCCTCATAACGCAGTGAACAAATACTATAGTATTTTCACTGTGGAAATGCTTTCCAGAGATTTTTAAAGGGAAAAACAGACTTTCACTCCCACCTGTGAGCCGACCCATCATTTCGTGGTAGCTCAGCGCCCTTTTCACACTGCTCTAATCGGTTCTCCCAACCCTCCCCACCCCGTTTCTTACTCTCACCTGGCACGGTGCAGCTAGGATTAGAGAGAGCACCATGCCCGAGCTCTCCTGCTGATCCTGATCTTTATTGGTTCCCGTTGCTGACCGGGCTTAATTGTAAGATGCTATCGCCTACCTCTTCAGGGTGGTTTGTTGCTTTCCAACAGGATACTCTTCCAACTACATTGGCCTGTTCACTTCTGTTAACCCCGCACAGCCCCACCAATGTACTTGTGTCCATCCCATTTCTTCTGTCTACTTAAGTTTAAACCTTCAAGGATCAGGTCATAGGTCGAGGCTATGAGGCCTTCTCGAACTTGTGGCACTTGCTAGATTTTGTGCCCACGTGGCATTTATTGCTGCTTTGAGCCTGTCCGTTCATATACTGACAGGGTAGGTATTAAGACATAGCCCTTTGTGTCTCCACAATAAATAACCTCATGCGTAGTAAGAAGTCAGTCATTGTCGATGGTGATGATGATTCTTGAGGGCCATTTCTAACATTTAATTCCAAGTTAGTCGACGGGTAGAGCCATCGTTTTGAATTTGGTATATATTTTCCCATTGGACCAATATTAAAAGTTGAAGATTCTCAGGCCAGCCCAGTAATTCACAGGAATGCTTTGCATTTGAAATCCTGGGATATGGCACAAGACTATTGGGGTATGTAAATGTAACTAATTAATGGGATGTTTCAGTTATCTCTGTGTGGTTCTGTAAGAGTATGGAGAAGTAGAGACCTTTGTGGATATTCTGGGAAATACAGAATTGGCATTTGAAATTGAGGCTCCTGATTCTGCTATATCCAATTTTACTTCAAAGCTTAAATTTTGCCTTTCTTGGATACGGATCTTTGAGTGGCTTCTTGTTCTTAGATATGAAGATCAAAAAAAAAATTAAGACTTTATTAGAGAGAGCATGAGTGAGGGAAAGGACCAGAGGGAGAAGCAGACTCCCTCCTACTAAGCAAGGAGCCCAACAGGGGGCTCCATCCCAGGACCCTGAGGTCCTGACCTGAGCCGAAGGCAGACGCTTCACTGACTGAGCCAGCCAGGCACCTCTCAATTGTTTTTTCAATCTCACAATTGAAGCAGAGAGCCATGGGAGATTATTTTTTCCTGAGAAAACTGGTCAAGAGAAGAAGGAAAAAAGAAAATTAAATGCAAATGGTGTAATAACCCTCTCCTCTCCCCATTCCCAAGAAAGGTGAGAAGGCAGCCTTCCGACTAAAGGAATAATAGCAGAGAGTGTATTTGTGAATTGGGTGTGTAGGACCGAGACTGCCTGTATGACGCACGCCATGAAACAAGCGTACATTTTATACAGATTGGCTTGGAGCCTAATGATGACTACCTTTTTGGCTTTTCATAGAATTATTTCACAAGCCCATATGCTGAAGAACCAGATACTTATCATAGAACAGTCTACACATCTTAGAAGGCCACTACCCCAAGGAACCAAGCTCTACTAAGTGACTGAATGAGAAGCAAGGCGTGCCACGTCATTGCAGTGAATGCTAATAGGTGTTCTTCGAGACCATTGCCAAGTATCCAAAGGGTAGTTATATTTAACATCAAATGGCAAAAAAATACAGCAAAGTTTCTGAAACTTGCCCCTTGTATTTCTCTCTCGAGCACAATCACTCCTACCGTTCATAACCATTAATGACCTACAGTTAAAGGCAATGGGTTCACATTACATGAAACAAATGGCCCCCACATTCTAAGGCAACTGAAATAAAGAATGAACAGGACTCGCTGAAAACTTGAGACCAACTGTCATGTTCTCCCTCTGAGCACCTGTGCTGTGGAATCTACATTTGCCGCAGTACAGAGATCTTGAGACCCCCTCGGAGGGGCACAAGGCTTCCATTTTCATAGCATTTTGACAGACTCATCCATCCACAAGTAAAAGGATTTTGTTACCGTCATGAGTCTCACGGATTCTACGCGCTCCGTTTCCTACAGGCAGGATACTGAGAAATTCCCTGTCCTCAAAAATGCAACTTGGTGACATGCTGGCTTCGTCTTCTCTAGATAGAATAGTCGTTCCTCGTGGTCCTCATACATGTTCACGGAGCGGCGAGCAGCCTCTAACCATGTTTTATGAATTACGGTGGGACATGGGGCCTTCGGCGTCCTGACTCACGTAGGGGACGGGCCTCAGCCTCGTCTGCTTGTGTCCTGGCACTTGCGTGTCGTGTGCTTTCGTGTATGTGTTAGGGGCACATCGGCTGGTTCCTCCAGGGGTGGCCTGCACAGCATGATGCCTGCGGGCTCGCAGTGATTCCGTGGACCCTTGCTGGCCTCGGGATGGTACTTTCCAGTCACTCCCTCTGCTCTGCACTCTTGTCTGCTTTCCACCCATCAGTGCTTTTACCTCCTGACTGTTGCCTTTACACTGTTTTTATAGAAGCATTTTTTTCTGATGTTTTAGATGAAACTTTAATTTCTCTTTCAGTGCTAACAATCCATCCACAGTTAATCCTTCTCTACATATCTGGGCATTTTTCACTGTGATGACTCCGTAGGACTTTATAGGACTTAAAAAACAGAAGGCAAGGGCTGAACCCGGAGGGCAGGAGCTCCGTGGAGTGAGAGATGACTTCTGACGGTTGAGTCTGGACAATCTACGAAAGCGAGGCATTTGAGAGGGGTCTCAAAGGGTGGGTGAGAATTGACAGAGGAGAGAACATGCCCCACAGTGCAGAAAACGGAGTGAGCCCTGGCAGAGCCCAGATCCCACAGGGGCTCCACGGAGATCCGCAGGTGAAAGGGGAGTACAGGAGGGAAAGCTCGTTCGAACCGTCATCATTTGACGCAAGATGAAGAGTGTCCTTTATTAGATAAGTAAAAAGAGCCATGGAAATAATTTGGGTAACCGGCCTAAGAGAATTGGAAATGTAAGTCCGTGAATGTTGATAGCGGCTATATTCAAAGTAGCCAAAAAGCAGAGACAACCCACCTATCCAGGAATAGGTGAAAGGGTAAACAGATCATGGCCTTTCTGTTGGGGATACTCAACAGTAAAAAGCAACAAATACTGTGCAATGACATCAGTGAATCTCAACGCCTTATGCTGAGTGAGAGAAGCCAGACACAGGGGTACCTCTGCATGACTTCATGGTTATAACATAGGATGGGCAAAACTGTAGTGCCAGCAGAAACAGTGGGATAGGAGTCCCTGAAAAGGGGCACATGGGTACTTTCTTGGGGTGATGCATAAGTTCTACATCTTGATGATGGCAAGCCTCCATGGGTGTCCGCATTTGTCAAAACATTGAAAAATGGATGCATTTGGGGGCACTTGGGTGGCTCAGTCGGTTAAGCGTCCCACTCTTGATTTCGGCTCAGATCATGATCTCAGGGTCGTGAGATCAAACCCTGGGTCGGGCTCTGTGCTGGGCGTGGAGCCTGCTTAGGATTTCCCTCCCTCTCCCTCTGCCCCCCCATCCCCTGCTCTCAGTCACTCTTGTTCTCCCAATAAATAAATAAATAAATTTATTTTTAGAAGTGGATGCATTTTGCCACTCTGGAGAACAGTATGGAGGCTCCTCAAAAAGTTAAAAATAGAGCTACCCTATGACCCAGCAATTGCACTACTAGGTGTTTATCCAAAAAATACAAAAATACTGATTCGAAGGGGCACATGCACCCCAATGTTTATAGCAGCATTATCAACAATAGCCCAACTATGGAGAGAGCCCAAATGTCCATCAACCGATGAATGGATAAAGAAGATGTGGTATAATATATACAATGGAATATTACTCAGCCATCAGAAAGAATGAAATCTTGCCATTTGCACTGACATGGATGGAACTAGAATGTATTATGCTAAGTGAAATAAGTCAGAGAAAGACAAATACCATATGATCTCACTCATAAGTGGAATTTAAGAAAGAAAACAGATGGGGTTCCTGGGTGTCTCAGTCAGTTAAGCATCTGACTCTTGATTTTGGCTCATAATCTTGGGTTTCTCGGATCTAGACGCATGGGGCTCCGCACTCGGCGGGGAGTCTACCTCCCCCCCACTCGCACTCCGTCTCTCTGAAATGGATAAATGTTTAAAAAGAAAGAAGAAAGAAAAGAAAAGAAAAGAAAAGAAAAGAAAAGAAAAGAAAAGAAAAGAAAAGAAAGAAGGAAGGAAGGAAGGAAGGAAGGAAGGAAGGAAAGAAAGAAAGAAAGAAAGAAAGAAAGAAAGAAAGAAAGAAAAGAAAGAAAGAAAGAAAGAGGGAGGGAGGAAGGAGGGAGGGAAGAACGAGGGAGGGAGGAAGGAAGGAAGGAGGGAGGGAGGAAGGAAACAGATGAACATATGGGAAGGGGGAAAAGAAAAAAAGGAGAGAGGGAAACAAGCCATAAGTGTCAATGATAGAGAACAAACTGAGGGTTGCTGGAGGGAGGTGGCAGGGGGATGGGCTAGATGGGAGATGGGGAGTAAGGAGGGCACTTGTTATGATGAGCACTGGGTGTTGTATGTAAGTGATGAATCACTGAATTCCATTCCGGAAACTAATATTGCACTATATTGTAACTACCAAAATTTAAATTAAAAAAAAATAAAAGGATGCATTTGTTACATAAAAATTATGCAATTTGAGTGTATTTTATTGTATATAAATTAAAATAATAAATTTGTTTTAAAAGAAGCTTTAGGAGGGGAAGCGTCTGATAAATATTTCCATACCTTTCCCCATTCTGATGATCAAACACCCATGAGAAAGGCAAGGAAGTGGAAAAGCAGAAACACAGAACCAATTACCAACTAGATGCTCCTTTAGTAATTATCAGTCATGAGGTGAAACCTTATCATATCTAAAGCTAAAGGCTCCCAGACATCATGCTACCGGGGAATTTCCGTTATCCACACTGTTGCTAACTTGTATTTGATTTACAACATCCTGTTAGTTAGTCTATAAACCAGTTTGTCTCTGTCACCGCTGTGTATCTGGTGACGAGTCTATCTGGTGGGTTTTCTCCTCACACGGTACCACTATTGACTTGAGATCCCTGCATGAGGTCGATCTGTGTTTAGGAGCATTGTGTTGTCATCTTGTTCTTCTAGGGAGCTCAGTGTGACATCGGTGCACACTTGTACACGGTGAAGAGGCCGAGGGACCCGTGCAGTGTGCACTCCACGATCAGCACCACGCTAGTTCTTACAGCCGCCACCTGATGGGCCGTAAAGACTCACCTGCATCAGGAATGGACACGCTGGAGACGCGGCCTCTGGACTTGGGCTAGCTTGAATTCTGCAGTACAAACAGAATCCCCAGGGAGCGACCCACCTTTACTTTTCCCAGTCCTAAGTGTGTCTTCATTAAAATATATGTTTAATTCTAGTAATTCTCTTAGATGTAAAAGTAATGTCTCTGCTCACACTCACTATGCAGCATTTTATGCTGACACATCCCAAACGAGATGTTCCTACTTTCTCGAGTTAAACCTTGATTTAGACATTTAATTTCTTTTTTATTCATTCAAAAAATGCAGTCTTATGTGCCAAACGTACTGGGTTTTGGTAATGCAACAGTGAACAAGACCCAGTGTTACCCTTGGGACCTCCCAAGGCTCTGGACTGTCCTGCCATCTGCCTCATGATGTCCCTTCTCTATTTGGTACCTAACTGCTTTGAGAGTGGTCTTGTTATAGTTTGTTTTCAGAGTCCCTCTTAAATAGCATATGCTCAGATTCAGAAGAATTTCTGTAAGTGAGCAAACATCACCTTTATTGAAAACTACACACTTGAATGCTCTCTGGCTTCTGCTGATATAGGAGAGACCTCATCAGACAAGGGATGTTACTAAATGCCCAGAACATCAGCTTTTAATCGCTTCCGAACTGGTTTTAGTGGAGATACTGGTGAGGCGGGAGGGAAAAGGAAAGAGGCAAGCCCGCGGCGCTGACGGTACAGCTCCCTGAAGGCTGGTTCGTTTGGCTCTAATACTGCACTCTTCGTCTCTTGCGTGTGGGGTATGCTGAGCCGCATCTGATTTTCTTTTCTTTAAGTTGGATGGATTCCTAACTCTGACATCAGGTTTGGTTTTTTTTCTTTCTTGCTGTCTTTCAATCAATGTTCTCTTTAATAAGGAAGGGAGTATGGAGGGTTTATCTCAAAAAGTGGATTCGTCCCCACCTACTGCCGCACTGGGGAAACCACACGTGCGGTTTCTCTCCTTGGACTCCGCGTTCCTGCTTTCTAAGCACATCATGAGGGCGTCTTTCATCAGCTGAGCCCTATGTGGCACCGTTCCTAACTGCTGAATAAACAGAAGGGAAGTCAAGCAAAAGAAAAGCACGAATACACACAGAGGCATAATTACAAGGGAACATTTTTAAGTTGAAAACATTGCTCATCCGGAAAAAACTTTACAGAGAGAAGTTTAAGCTGTTTTCAGTTGTCCCTTCAGAACGATTCTCTTACAGGGCTGATCGTTCCATCGTTCAAAAGAATCTAGTAGAGCAGACGATTCAAGTTTTGATTAATTTGCCAGAAGACGGCACAGACACGGTCTGGTGGGCTCCGAAGCCCCTGATGTTGATCACAGGCCACGAATGCCACGCGGAGGAAGCCACGGGTTCGGCCGGTCGGGGGTCCTGGGCCCCAGGGGAGCCCTCAGCATCCCCCCCACAGCGGCCCCACTCAACACTATCCTAAGGGGGCTTCCGGGGGGGGGCATCCACCGACCACCTCCGTTCGCGGTTCTGGGGCCTTAAACTTGAGGCCGCCCCCTCCCCACCGTCCTCGCGAACTGCACTGCGGCAAAGACCCAGCCGAGGCCCGGTCCCGCCCAGGAGCAGCCGCGGCGCACGGCCCTCTGGACAGCCCAGCGGGGTGACTTTTATGCCTGTGGCTCCCAGATGACAAGCTCCAGGCCATGCCCGACTCTTTCAGGGATCGGCGCACAGAAGAAAAGACGAGAACAATGTGCTGAATTTGCATGATTTCGGTTCAAAGTCTGCTTGTTGTTCCAACATTCATCAACTTCTTTATACACCGACAGCCCCTTGAGAGGAGAGATTTCCCAGCCCGGAGCGTCCATTAGCCCGCAGCCTCCCAGGCGCGGGGAGGCCGGGGCGGCTGCGGGAGGCCGGGGGTAGGGGTAGGGGTAGGGGCGCTGCGGGAGGGCCGGGGCCGGGGGCGCCGGGAGGGGCCCTGCCCGCGTTCCAGGCGGGGCAGCGGGGAGGCCGCCGCCGCCGCTGGAGGAGCGTCCGAGGAGCCCCGCGCCCGGGTGGGCTGGTTCTGAGGAGCCGGGGGCGGCGGCGGGGGGCGCGGGGCGCAGAGGGGCCGGGGCGCCTGCCGCGGTCACCGTCCGGCCCTGCGCGCCGCGCTCCCCGTCCCCTCGCTCGCGCGCGCCCCCGCGTCCCCTCGCTCGCGCGCGCGCCCGCCCGCCCTTCCCGAGCACGAGGTCGGCGCCCGGCCCTGCTGTCCCCTCCCTCCCCCGCCGTCCAGCAGGTCGTCAGGGTGGCCCCGGAGGCGCGGCCCGCAGCTCCTCTCCCTAGCGGCCCTGCCCGCGGACGGCGGGAGGGGGCCTGGAGGCGGCCGCGGGGATCATCCGGGCTCCACACCCACGAGCTCCCTGGTCCCCTCTTCCCCCCGCTGATCGGGATGGTGTCCCCTCACCTGCTGGTGGCCGGAGGCCAGGGTCAGAGTGCCCTGCCAGGACAGTACTTGCGGTTCAGTGGGACCTGCTAGGACCTGCAACCCCGAAGGGCCCAATGTTGGGGGAAGAGGAGCACACCGTCTCCCGGTGGGTCACGGGTGGTGGTGGCGAGTGGAGCCACTTGTGTCCCCCGCCCCCTTGTTTCCTAGCCCCAGGTGCTCTTGCTGGGGACACTGGCGGTCGAGGTTTCTGACTTAATGCCCGAGCTGCTTCCCAAGGGTGGCCCCTGTCCCTTCCGAATGCTCCTTGCTTCGCCAGTGTGTCCGCGGGGCTGGCGGGGGGCCGGTCGCAGGCCTCTCCCAAGCCACCTGCTTCCGCATGGGGCAGCACGGGCCGACCTGCGGAGCTCCTGCTCCGGCACCGCTCCTGCACCCCTCGCTCTGGGAAGAGGATCCCCTTGTCTTATGTTTGCCGTGTGGGAATCTGAGCTCATGGGTAAGGCATTGAGGAAGCCCCCAGCAGTGATGCTGGCTGAAGCTCTGTGGGCAGGAAGGAAGGGCAAACCCACACCAAGAGCTATGAAGAACGACCGCTGGCCCCTCCATGACAGAATGTGCCAGACGTAGTTGACTTGCTACCAAGCGGTTGGTTTGTCCTTAAGGAAAAGGACCAGACCACATCAGGGGCTCCACATTGGCCTCCAGCACTGACAGGTTAGAAAGAGGCAGTCAGTAACTGGATTAGCCTTGGTAAGTGACAGTTTCTCTGCTGGCCATGTGCATACCCTCCATCATTGCCCCCATAGCCACCCCATTCGTGTGCCCCTCATGCCAGTTGCAAGGGGTCCATAACAAAATCTGACCAATGTCAGCTGGCTAAGTCATTTTGTCTCCTTGGTCGTTCAATGCCTCTTCCATAGTGTTGCTTTCCAGTGGACATAATGCGCAATGCAAAAATCTTATGTCATGCCCCCTCCCATAGAGCCATCACATGCCTCTATCCCAGACCTTCTCTCCCATCGTCCAGTCCTTTTTTTTCCAAGCACCTGATCAGACAGCCAGGCCATTGGCTACTGCCCGGGGATCAGCATGAGTCTCCTTCCAGTCAAAGTGGATGGCCAGCTGCCCTGCCCACTGTCACACACACTGGAGGATTTTCCATCTCTACTGTCTTCCAAGGTCACCCTGAGTGCGACCGTAAGGCGGCCACCCTGCCTTTTCAGCTCATGCCCACATACCAAACCAACCCCATTCATAAACAAGCTTGGGCTTTTTCTTCCTCCTTTGCTGATCACATAGGACCCTCCTCCCCATTTAAGGCCCTAAATGTTAGCTGGGGAAGGGCTCCTGGTGGTGTCATGGGGCCTGGCTCCCTGCTCATTAGCTGACACATGCCCTCTGGTCCTGCTTGGCCTTGATCCTGGATAGATTGCTTCCACCTAAAAGTGGACTGAGGGTGGGCCCATTCGATTTTATGATTTGATGGATCTGACAGACCCAGCTTATGACAGTTCTAGATGCATGGTCAGTTGCCACCCCATAACCAAGGCCCAGTAACATACCAGAAGCTATTTCTCATAAGAGGTATGATTCTCTGCTGTGGCTAGCATAGCCTTGCTCCAAACTCTGGGCGGTCTGTGTTGTGAGTCTCCCCCTGGGGCTTGCCGTCAGCTCTACCTTGCATCCCGTTCCACCACTGACACCTTCGACACCACAGGGTCTCGTAGATCTATGGTCCAGGCAGTGGGGTTGCTTACATTGCCTCCTAGGCCTGCTACAAAGCCCTTTCCCGCTCCTAACCCGAGTCAAGCTGACAGCCTTTCATGTCACCTGGTGTACGGACCGGGGGGAGTCTTTGTGTGGCACATGTTGCCTTCAAAACCCAAAGAAGCCCCTCAGGCACTGTGTTTGCTTTGTGACGGATGATGTAGGATACAGCAGGTTGTCCTCTGTTTTGAAGGAGACCTCCGAGAGTGCCCCTGGCCAGTACGAAAACCTTCACTGAAGTGGCAAGTCCCTGTAACGTCACAGGGCTTATTGACCACCTCTGGTGAGCGTGTCTTCCCGAGGCTCCTGCGTACTGGTCACCTCCTGCTTGTCCCCTCTGATCAGCATGATGTCATCAATGTAACGGATCAGCGTGCTGCTCTGGGGACATTCCAAGCAGCTCAGATGCCTTGAGATTGAATCATGACAGAAGGCAGGAGAGCTCACACAGCCTTGAGGCAACACTGTAAATAAATATTTTTCACCCAACATGACTACAAATTGTATCGCATCCTCTTTCCTAATTGGAATAGGAAAGAAAGCATTTGTCAGCTCAATGAGCGCATACCGTGTCCTTGAGACCTTATTAACCTGTATTATATGGCAAGGTATCGTATGTGGCACAAGGGGAAATCAGGACTAGTACTCGGTTGAGCCTCCAGTCGTCTCCAGTGAGGCTCCAGGATCCAGCCAGTTTCTGCAGGAACCAGACTGCTCAGTAAATGCAGCTGTGGTGGGGACCACCTCTCCGCACTCTACGTCTTTAATGGCTTTACTAATCTCCACCATTTCCCCCAGGATGCAATATCGTGTTTTATTTGCTTTCCTGGCAGGGACTGGAGGTGGCGAGGATGAGAGGGGAAAGTCCCACAGGCCAAGGACCCGATATGGTGGTGACTTCAACCACCAACTGTATCAATTCCAATTATATACTCAGGGCCTGGGGAAATGGTCCCTGGATAGGTCCGTGGACCAGACTTTAGCCAGGGATTCACTGATTATCCGACCTCAGCGAGTCACATCTTTAACAGAGGGTCACAGTGACACTTCAGATTATGCGTATTAAAGTCAACCCAGACCCTGTGTCCATAGTTCCCAAAATGTCTAGATATTGTCCTTTCCCAGTAGACAGTCACCTGAGTAAATGGCTACAGGTCCCTGTGGGGAAGGACTGGGGAATACGACTGTATGTATTTGTCCTGGTTGTAGAGGGACCTTCTTCTTCCTAGGGACATGGCCACTTCTTCAGCTAATGGTTGACAATCTGAAAATAGACTGTTCCAGGAACTGAAGAAGGGGCCATGGCTTTATTGAGACAACTTCTCTAAGCTTTCTGCTCTTCCATTCTAGACTTTTTCTCTTATAGGTGTTGAACAGCAACCCTGTAGGCTCTAGGGTCACTGCGCTCTACCAGGCATCTCCATGATTCCTCGCTGGCCAAGTCCCCATGGCCACCCCTTCCTTCTTGCTGGTCACTGTAGTCATTGCAACCTCCCAGCCTGTGGTGGGTAAGTGCTGTCGTTGGCCTTCTTACTTCAGGGGGGTGGAAAATGAATATGAATGAGCCCAGCTCTGTGGTCATCCCTTTCACCACCAACCCTGGTCTACAGAGGAAAGCCACCACCGACCTTCCTCGTCATGCTGGGTCCCTGTCACCAGTGCATTCCTGATGGCCTTCCCCAGAGCCCTCCCTGGAACATCTTCTCTGGCGCATCTTCCGGTCTCACATAGGATGGGAGGTGGGAACTTTCCAGCATGACCAATCCCCTCTGTCTCTTTCTTCCTTCCTTTACCATGTGGGGCAACTCAGGCATTTTCCCTTCACTCTGTGTTGGCCCCCACACTTCCAGGCTCCTAACAGCCACTCCGCAGGACTTTGCCCCCTCCTCTGGAGGCCTTGCTAGGGTATTAAATCCTGTGTCCAGTAAGGCCCCCCAATCAATAAATTCTGCTGGTCCAATCTTAAATTCTTGCTCCCTTCATCAAACCCCTCAAAATCCAATGCCAGGGAGCCTCCCTATCTCCTGATTCTTGCAGCTCCTCTGGGATACAATCATCTTCCTCCCTGGTGAAGTGTGGCCTGTAGACCACCGGATTCCGCTGGGATCGAACCGTAGTTCTCAGGCTGCAGGGGGAGAAGGGTGGAGGGCGGCTCTTAGGACAGAGTCCTCTGCAGGGTCTTCAGCACGGGGAAAGCTCTTCTCCCACTCGGGGAGAGCTGGCCACCTCTGCAAAGCCAGCACCCCATGCCTGTGGGCCAGGTTCTCCAGCCAGAGCAATGATCTTGGCTGCAGGACAGACCTGCCCGGACCAAGTACTCAAACATCTCTGAACTTCTGTGACTGTCAGGTCCTGCGTTCACGGTTCGGCCGTGTCAGTTCTTCGTCTGCGGGAGACAAAGGCCTCTTTGTAGAAAGGTGCTCTGGCTCTCACACCCAGCCTCTGTCTGCTCGTCAAGAGCCCCTAGTCCTCACGGTCTCTCTGCAAGGCCTCGACGTGATGCAGCCGTTGCCCGCTGACGCTGCGCCCCTGCCGACCTCGGTCTCCGTCTCCGCATCTGCAGGACGGGTTGACCACCGGGACCTTCTCTCACGTCACCACTGGTGGGATCTTTAGCCACTGGGCTGCCACCATGTACCAGGGACTGTCTTCCCTCATGCCACTCAGCATGGTGACCTCTTCGCCCTCCGGGGAGGGAGCCATCTAGTCCTTAACCGCCTCCCGTCTCCCTGGGCCTCTCCTGGCAACACTTGGGTTGCTTCAGGTCCTCTGAGAAGGAGGCGCTGAGATGGGTGAGATGTGTGAGAAATAGGGGAGGGGGCCGAACTGGGAAGGACAATGAAGGAAGAAGCAGGGGAGCACAGGAGAACCTCCGGAGGGCAATGCAGACCTCGCCCCCTGAAGGAGAGAGGGGCAGGAGGGGGGGCTGAGCCGGGCTCACTATTTGCTCAGAGTCTTGCAAGGAAAGTTGTGGAGCAGAGGAGATCTGTCTCTCAGGAAAGGGGCTGAATGAGTGCTCCTGTCGTCCTGGCTGGGAGCAGCTCGTCGGAAAAGGGGCCTTGGCACAGACACAGCGGTGGACCCAGAGGGGAGCAGCTGGGGCTGTCAGTCATCTGTGCTTCCCTCAGTGAGAGATCTGAGGGTGCATTTCTCTGGCTGTCACAGCCAAAGCCCCCTCCCACCTCCACTGTTGGCTCTCAAGGACCAGGTTTCGACAGCTCCCGCAGGAGGGGCTCCGTGGCGAGCAAGGTGATTCAACACGGAGCCCGTCTAAGCGAGATAAGTCAGACAGAGGCAAACACCCAATGGTCTCACTTACATGTGGAATTGAAAAAAGCCAAGTGGGGAAACTGAGCCAGGGAGGGGAGTGGGGGACCTGGGGAGATGCTGGCCAAAGGGCATGAACTTCCAGCTATGAGACGAAATAAGCTCTGGGATCGATGCACAGCATGGTGACTCCAGTTTACGAGACTGTGTGGCACGCTTGGCAGTTGCTCAAACAGTAAATCTTCCGTGTTTTCACCACACACAACAAAATAGGGTAACTATGTGAGGAGGAGGGGTGACCCCGAGCCCTACTACGGCTATCATTTCACACTATAGAGGAGAAAGGCACACTGCGTACCTTAAACTCACACAATGTTCTAATATCTCAGGAAGGCCGGCGGGGGGAGTCGAGCAGGTCGCAAAGCTGCGCCTTCTCAGGCTGTCCTGGGCTAGTGTCAGGCACGCAGCACCGTGATGTGGTCTTGCTGCTGTGAAGCCCAGCCTAGAAGAGATCCAACAACATTCTGAGAAAGTTGTCCTCATTAGCCCGAAAGAGGATGGTAAGTAGTCCGGCACCTCAGACAGCTTTGGGGCGAATATTCATCATTAGGTGTATTTTTACATCTCCTGACAGCCTACAGCAGTGATGCATTTAGAAATGATATCTTTTCTCCCCAACTCTGACCCACTTGTATCCAGCAAGGGCTTGAGGAGATGGGGTGGATTGGCACCTGTTTAGTGAGGGCAACGAGGAGGGGAGAGATCTAGCACCAGTGGGCCAGGGCCTTGCCTGCCCTAAACAAGACAAGCAGACTCCTGGGATTCAGATTCGCAGGGTGGGGTGTGAAGATCCGGGAGGGGGAGGCTGCCAGGAGGGCAGTGACCGGTGAAGGGTCCCTAAAGCTCCATGCCGGTGTGGGCTTGGAGAATCTCAGGAGTTTGGAGGGGAGGTGGAGCACGAGCAGAGAAAAGTGATGCAAAGGGCCTGTGGCAGGAAAAACCTGACATATCTGAAGAACTGACAGAAGTCCAGGCAGTCTGGGGTCCAGAGAAAGGAAGGGAGTGTGGCCGGCATGAAGGTCACAGTGGGATGTACTGACTGGATGTGCAGGTCTGAGGCCACGTCATGAGTTTGGGGCTTAGAGAGGCCCAAGGGGTGCTAAACAGAGCGCATGTCTGCTCAGAACCACCTTTTCTAGAAGCTTGCTCTGGCGCCAAGTGTAAAGAATGAATTAGAGGGGTAAGAGGCTCTTGCTGGGCAAAGGTCACAAACAGGCAATTCTCAGACAAGGTAAACCAACAAAGTTGGTTTAGAGGGAACATACCTAAAGATGATAAAGGCCTTATATGAAAAACCCCAGCTAATTCATACCCAATGAGGAAAAACTGAGAGCTTTCCCCTAAGGTCAATACCAAGAAACAAGATAAGGATGTCTACTCTCTCTGCTTTTTTTTAACATGGTACTGGAAGTCTTAGCCATAGCAATCAGACAACAAAAAGAAATAAAAAGGCATATAAATTGGTAAGGAAGAAGTAAAGCTTTCACTATTTGCAAATGACATGATACTATATGTAGAGATTCCACCAAAAAACCGCTAGAGCTGACAAATGAGTACAGTGAAGTCGCAGGATACACAATCCATACACAGAAATCTGTTGCATTTCTACACACTAATAATGAAGCATCAGAAAGAGAAATTAAGAAAACAACCCCAATTACAATTGCGCCAAATATAAAAAAATACCTAGGAATAAACTTAACCAAAAATGTCAAAGACTTGTACTCTGAAACTATAAAACACTGATGAAAGACATCCAAGATGACACAAGAAAGGGGAAAACATTCCACGCTCGTGGATTGGGAGAACAAATATTGTGAAAATGTCTATACTACGTAAAGCTATCTACAGATTTAATGCCCTCTCTATCAAAAAGCACGAAGACCTTGCTGACCAAGTGAGTGAATTGTGTGAACAGACGGTTCACCAAAGAGGAAACGAACGTGTTAAACGAAGATGAGGAGTTTAAGCTGCTCTCCCGTCAGGTTGCTGGTGTGGTGCTGCTGGTGGTGGTTGGGGGTTTCGCTTCTAATGAATTCTNACGGTCATTAAGTCAGGCCCTCGTGCATTCCTGGGGAGGGTGGAAATTTGCATGTCCTTTTGGAAAACAATTTGGCAATAGGCATCAGAGTCCTTAAAATGTCAATTACTTTGCTTGCGTCTTGTAATTCCACTGTGGGTAAATTCTGAAACAGTGAAAGCGCTTTAAGCCAAAGATATTCATATGTCTAATAGCAAAAAAGAAATAAATAATGTTCAGGAAATGAAGTAAATTGTAGTCTCTCCACTGTGAAAGATATTATATAGTTCTAACGGACGATGTTTACAAAGTTTGTAATAAGCTGAGGAAACGCTCATGTTAAAATTTTACAAGGAGAAGAAACCCAGAATTTTAAATGATCTCTGGAGAATGATCTCAACTACACATCTGCAAACCAACCACAACAAAAATTTCTATATTGAAAGCATATCAGAAGGAAATACACCAAAACGTTAAGCAGTTGATTTTGTTCCTTGTCATTTTCCTGTATTTCCTATGCTTTCTATAATGGGTATGTATTTCTTTAATAATGCAATGCACATGCACATTGTTTTCCAAAGAAAAATCAACGTTAAGGGTGTTCCGTGGAGGCGTGCATGTGCGGGTCTGGTGAGATAGGGCACTATGCCCTGCTTCTGAGAAGGAGCACCGGGCGGGAGAGTCTGGGGTGGTGGCTGTCCTGGCCATCATGTGACTTTTTCACTGCATCATGATTTGGGTTCAGCTTTAGTTGCTTTTTTTATATTTCCCTAGGGAAAACGATAGTCTTGCATCGTTCATCACGTTCCATGACGAGCCCATTCCAGTGAAAACAGGGGACATACGGCCAAAGCTCCATCCCAGCCGGCAGCACACGCACAGTCGGACTGACCCACGTGTGGCTATTCAGATTTATCATTAAACTAAGTAAAATTTCAAGTTGGATTCCTCAGTCACAGCAGCCACATTTCAAATGCTCAGTAGCCACATACGTGTAATGACTACTCTCTTGGACAGAGCAGAACATTTCCGTCATCACAGAAACTTCTATTGTCAGCACTAATGGAGAAACGTAACTGGCTTTTCCCACATGCAAAGATGGTTCAACATTAAAAAATTAGAAGTGCACATGAACAGATTAAAGGGGAAAATGTAACAGATGTAGACAAAACATTCAGGGAATTCAAGATTTGTTCCTACAAACATAAATAACACCAATAATAAAGAAAAAAGAACCAATTCGTAATAACAATAAAGCTACAAGGTACCCAGGAATAATTTGAATAATATATGCACGCATACCTTTGTAGAGAAAATGACAAATCACTACTACAGAAAATAAAGACAACCTAAATAAATCTAGAGACATGCCACGTTCCTAGATGGGAAGATTCAGTGTTACCAAGATGTCAATCCTCCACGGGTTAGTCTATAAACTCAAATAAATTAGAATAAAATTTCCAGTGACGTGTTTCAGAGAACTTGGCCAACTGACCCTGACATTATCCAGAACAACTAAGGACCAAGTATAGCAAGACATTCTGTAAAGACCAAAAAAAGAGAGGAGACACCTGCCCCATCATTCATCCGTTCATGTAGTCATTGGGCAAATACTGAGCACCCACTGTATACTCTAGCTTGAAGGGCTGGAAACATAGTCATTAACAAAACAGTCAGCAATTCCTGCCCTCACAGGGCATGGTCACATTCAAATACCAAGACTCACTCTAAAGCTGTGATAATGGAGATGTCAGCACGGACACAGATGGACAGAATAGGGAGACCAGAAACAAGAGCTTGACACAGGGTGGGGTCTGATAGAGGAATACCTGTCCACGTGGAGAAAACAATTTCTCACCACACGTGAAAACCCTTTATGGGTAGATTAAACACCTAACGCGAAATTTAAGACTTTAAAAGTTTTAGAAGAAAATACAGAAGAACATCTTTGTAACCTCGGGATAGGGAAATACTTCTTATGAGACATGAAAAGCACAATCCACGAAGAAATTGTTGATTATTGGGCTACGTAAAAATAGACCACTTCTGTTGAACAGAAGTCCCTAGAGTTTAAATAAGCCACAGACTGGGAGAAGATATTTCCAAAGCATATAACTGAAAAAAAATTATTACCCAGTATATATAAGAGACTGCTACAAATCAATAGGAAAAAGGTAATATATTTGAAGATGAGTGAAGGATAGGAATAGGCAATTCACAGAAGAGGAAACTCAAAACCCCAACAAACACCAAAGATAGAAATTAGGAAAATGCAAATCTAAACAGTGATATGGTTAACATCAGATTGGCAAGGAAAAGAACAGAACTAAAGAAAAGGACAAAAGAAATATGTTAATAGTGTGGCCAAAGAAGAAGGGCACGCACCACTGGTTAAGAGTTGTAATTGGGGGCGCCTGGGTGGCACAGCGGTTAAGCGCCTGCCTTCGGCTCAGGGCATGATCCCGGTGTTGTGGGATCGAGCCCCACATCAGGCTCCTCCGCTGGGAGCCTGCTTCTTCCTCTCCCACTCCCCCTGCTTGTGTTCCCTCTCTCGCTGGCTGTCTCTATCCCTGTCAAATAAATAAATAAAATCTTTAAAAAAAAAAAGAGTTGCAATTGATTCAACCACACGCACACAATGAGGCAGAAACTGAGAACTGAAATGCGTGTTCCCATGGCCTTTGCAATTGCCTTCTCAGGGGGACAGACTCTAGCCCACGAGCACAGAGACCTGTGTAAGAATAGTCTTTGCACAGAAAGTGGGTTTTAGTTGCCTAGCCTGGGCTGGAAATTTACTGTAAATGGGCACCAGGGTCTTAATGGAGTGAGAGAAATGTTTGAAACTTGACTGTGGGAATGATTGCACAACTTTGTAAATTTACTAAAAAATCATTGAATTGTATACTTTAAAGGGGATAAACTATATGGCATGTGGGTTATCCCTAAATAAAGTTGTTTTTCAATTGTCATGTCAGCCTTATCTGCATGATAACAACATTGAAAACAGCCAATAGTTTTATAAATTGATTGTCGTAGAGATTCGGTTGAATACAATACAGTGGCTCAAATAAATAAATCAGAGATACCTACAGGGACAGGAATAAACCTCCAAAATGAAAAATAATGGCTGGGGTGGTAAAAGCAACTTGCGAGGTGATATAATAGAAATGGAAATATTTACATAAGATTTGAAAACATATAGAACGATGCTGTATAATGTTTATGAATACATATAAATATAGTGATGGCATTCAAATAAGCACAGGAATGATACACACCAAATTCAAAATAACGACTGTCCCTGGAGAGCAAGGAATGGGGATACAACCCTATCTGCAATGTTTCATTTCTTTGAAACAAAGCGGAACACTGAAGCAAAGATAGCAATTCAGGTGTTTGTTATAATATTCTCTGTCATTTTCCTGCACATTGGACATAGTTCACTATGAATTTAAAAATACAGCATAAAAAATATATTTTATTTGCCCTTCCAGTTGCTCCAAATACCAGCTCTTTTACATCTTTCATCACAAAGAGCTGTACCTGCCACGGTGCAAAGTATTGGTAAGTGTTCCCTATATTTTATAATCATCGTCAACGGTTGGCTGGTTACTGGCCTCAGGATGGGCGCTGCTCAACTTTTGGGAACCCACGATGATGCAGAAAGCCAAAGGCGGATCACGTTGGAGCGCCGTCAACGGTCTGGGCCCGGGTCAGTACATGTTGTGTGCAACAGTGACACCTAATGGTCGGTGTCGGTACTTGCGTGCGCTCTTGGGTGAACACCGTTGGGTTTGGTGGCTTTTCTTCCAGCGGCTCTTACAAGACAGAGAACAAAGGACGCAGACTGGAGCATATTTATATTTGATCAGCTCCCTTCTCAGTTGACCGCAGTCGGTGAACAACCCCCAGAACAGCTCAACTAGTTCAGAGATTGTGCTTTTCCTCCTCTTCCTGGAGTTAAGGGCTCAGCTTTGTGTCCTGAAGACGTTTGCTCCCAGCATCTGGGGCAACACCAAGGAGGTATCTGGAGTCCTTTATTTTCATTTTTTATTTTTTTTATTTTTATAGATTTTATTTATTTATTTGACAGAGACAGCGAGAGAGCACAAGCAGGGGGAACAGGGAGAACTGCAGAGGGAGAGGGAGAAGCAGACTCCCTGCTGAGCAGGGAACCTGATGCGGGGCTCGATCCCAGGACCCTGAGATCATGACCTGAGCAAAGGAAGCCGCTTAACCATCTGAGCCACCCAGGTGCCTCTGGAGTCCTTTAAAAATAAAGCCTCAGGCCCACAGCTGAAGTGAGAGTTCAGGCCAAGAAGCATTTCTGTAGTTGGGTAGGAAAGACGGCACGGGGTCAGAACACAGTGCTCTTTCCCATTTCAGAGCAAGTTGGTGAGTGATGCTACGTAGATGTGTGGGGTTCGTGCCTAGAGATCACAGTATGTCAGGACCACACGAGACCTTAGAGTTTATGTTACCAGCTCCATGTCTTGATGTCTTGACATGTCTTGACATGTCTGAGAACGTACATGTGGCTGAGAACAAAACTGACACAGTAATGCCTGTATTTCTGACATGCCACACAGGACGGGGAGTGCTATGAGTACCCGTTCCCCAAACAGGTGACACCATTCATAAATTCGCTAGATTGGCACAATACAAGCCACTAACAAAACTGACCACTTCCTTTCTTTGACGTTGAAAACATCACCAGCCTGAGTCTTTCAAAACTACCCCAAAGCAACATCTTCCCTTGCAAGCTGTCAGCTGAGGGGCTCCTGGGTGCCTCAGTCTGTTAAGCGTCTGCCTTCAGCTCAGGTCATGATCCCAGGGTCCTGGAATCGAGCCCTGTGTTGGGCTCCCTGCTCAGCGGTGAGGCTGCTTCTCTCTCTGTCTCCCTCAGACCCTCCCCACACTTGTTCTCTCTCTTTCTCTCTCTCAAATAAATAAATAAAAATCTTTAGAAAGAAAGAAAGAAAGAAAGAAAGAAAGAAAGAGAAAGAAAGAAAGAGAGAAAGAGAAAGAAAGAGAGGGAGGAGGAAGGAAGGGAGGGAGGTGTTAGGGGATTAGTGGAGGGAGTCTCTCAAAAAAAAGAAAGAAAGAAAGAAAAAAGAAAGAAGAAAGAAAGAAAGAAAGAAAGAAAGAAAGAAAGAAAGAAAGAAAGAGAAAGAAAGAAAGGAAGGAGGAAGAAAGGAAGAAAACTGTTAGCCGATTAGTGGAGGGAGAGAGCTAAACTCGTCAGTATATTGGGGTTCTTCCAAAAACGAACCAACAAGAGAGAGAGAGAGAGAGATTATACAGAATTGGCTTGCTTGAGTATGGAGATGAGCAGGTCCCAAAATCTGCAGCTGAGTTGACAAGCCCAGGAGAACTGATGGTTTAGTTGCCATCCGTGTCCAAAAGCCTAAGAACCAGAAGAGTCGATGGTGTACTTCCTGTCCAAAGACTGGCAGGCTTGAAGCCCAGGAAGAGCTGATGCTTCAGTTTGAAGGCTGTCAAGCAGCAAGAACTCTCTCTAAGTCAGGGGAGGGTCAGCCTTTCAGGGCTACTTAGGCCTGCACCTGATTAGATGAAGCCCACCCACATTCGAGAGGGCAATCCCCTTTACTCAGTCTACCAATTCTCACCTAGAAACATCCTCACAGACACACCCAGAATAATATTTAATCAAATATCTGGGCACCCTGTGGTCCAGTCAAGTTGACATGTAAAACTAAGCATCACAATCAGTGACAGTTTAACCCTTCAAGGGTGAGGGTGGAAGCTGAGGGAGGCAGGTGCCTGCTGGGTCCCAGAGGACTTGGGAGTGGCCACACTTGGGTCTGGCTTCTTGTTGTTTTCTGTTTCTGGAAAATGGGTCGTCAGCCTTCTAGCAAGACCCTGTGCCCTCCCTTCTCCAGGAGTTGTTTCAGTCATTGTGGACATTAGAGCAGAAGGATCGCGAAAGCCAATTCTTGTAGACTTTCAGAAGTCTTTCGGCCTGGCCACTGGCTTTCAGGGAATCTGCCAGGAATCAGGGTGACCAGCTCTCCGGTTTGTCTGAGACCGAAGGGTTTCCTGGGTTTGTTGGGTTTTCAATGTTAAAATTGGGACAGTCCTGGGCAGCCTGGATGAAAGTCACCCAAGTCCCCCTGCCCCATTTGAGGGGGTTCCAGTCACTCCAGTTCCTTTGCCTGCCTCGATTTTGATACTGAGTCAGCCCTGGACCCACAGAAGTGTCCAGCAGTCTCGTGGCTAAAGGGCTCTGAGGCCACAGTCAGCTGCAACTTTGGATCCCAGATATTTTTTCAGTAGTGCTATACTCATGGATGTTTGACAGCTGTTTTGGGTTCCTTCTTGCAGCCCTTGATGTGGTAGCAGCCCTGTCGTGGGACACACCCCTCTTCAGTTCCTAATAGGCTGGACACGACTGGCTCGGCTCTGAAAGCCAAGAGGCAGGCGGATCCCTACAAGCCTATTGGGGCCACACGCTGCCCCCCCACTCACCTCCCACTCATGGTGAGGCTTCAACAAGAGCCCCAAGATGTCAGATCTGGAAAGAGCTACAGAGTTCTCATTGCCAAGTATTTCCGAACACTTTACCCTCGCCCCCCCCCCCGCCCCCGAAAGGAGCAGGGAGATTTAGGTTATATGGAGACCAGCTTTGTTGTTTTGTTTTTTGTTTTCTTTTTCTTTTGCTTTTGTAACAGCTTTATTGAGGTATGAGTCACAGACTGTAGAGTTCACCCATTTAAAGTGTACAATTCAGTGCTTTTTAGTAGAGTCGTACACTGATGCCACCATCAAATTTAGAACATTTCCACCACCCCAAAGAGGAACCCATACCTTTAGCTCTCATCCCCTACTTCTCCCAGTAAGCCCCCAGCCTCAGGAAACCACGAATCTTTCTGTCTCTGTAGAAATGGCTTCCATTACCTCTCTCTTTCAATGTCTACTGGGGAAATTGTAGCTAACTGATCACCCCAGGACCTCACAGATACTACAGCTTGGAAACTACTAGGTAAAAGCAAGTAGGTGTAAAATCGATGGTGGCCCACAGGGCCAGCACCAGGCAGGTGGTACTCTCTCCCCTTTCTACTCCCCACCCCCACCTCCCCTTTTTCAGTTGTTCCTGGAGCACTTAGAAGGCTGTCTGTGCTTCCCCATCCTTGTCTCTCCCCAGACCTTTGGTGACTGGGACTGAAATGGGAGGGGCTGCCACCCTTTGGGATCCCCCCCCCCCCCCCCGGGGATGTCCATGAAGGGACAGGGAAGAAGGCCCTGGATGACAGAGCAGAGCCTGGCTGGGCTCAGGGCCAGCCTAGCTCTGCAAGCCCAGGAGAGGACCCACCTTGAGGGAGGAGGGAGAGGCCGGGAACAGCTGGGACAGACCACTGCACTCCACAGAGGGCCCGCAGCCCTGTGGTCTCTCCACAAACCTCCCCCCACACACCTCGGTAACCCCTCCTTCCTCCCCCCCCACCTTGTCCCCAGGTAACCTTTCATCTGCTCCCTGGCCCTAGAGATTGGTTTATGTGTTCTAGAGTTTTATGTAAATGGGATCATACAGCATGTACTCTAACTGGCTTTTTCCAGCATAATCATTCCGGGATTTATTCGTGTGGCCTATACCAGTGGTTCATGGCCAGGTTGCAGGCCCTGGCGGTGCTCACACACTCTGTAAGGAGCCTACCCCATCAGCATCACTGATAATAATTCATCTGGCTTCCCGGCAGGGAGGAGAAGAGGCCCAAAGATGGGGAAGGAGCTGGGCTGCGGGGGGCAGAGTGCCCTGTGAGAAGCCGCTTCGGGGAACTTCTCTGGGGGCTTCTTTAAAGGGGTTAAAAACCAGAGACTGAGTGACGTGGTACAGGGCCAAAAGATAACCGTCACTCTGGAGAAAATCTGAGGCTGAGCCCCACCAAGGCGTGAGTCCTGCGGGCAGGGGCCACGAACTCAAGTCTTGGGGTGGAAGAAATAGGAAAACCTTCTTGGCACTGGAGTCCCTAAATCACCCTGGGTAAACAAGGGAAGGAAAACCTCCCCAGGGCTCCAGGCGGTGCTTTGCCAATGAATCAAAGGTCAGCAAAGCCATAAATCAACTGCATTTGCACCAAACAGATCATGAAGAGTTATTTTAAACTTGACTTGGCCAAAAAAATTCCCTGGCGCTGAATCAACTCCAAGAACACAAACAGAGAATGGGGAAATGTCCATCTTCCTGCTCTCCCGAGGAATAAGGCCTTGACGCTCCAGGGACGGATTCCCCACAATGAGGGCTGCTTCCTTTCCTGCAGTATCATGATCCCCAGTGTATGCGTTTGTGACCTCGGGTGCCACAAGGTGATGGGTCTGCCACAGAGCAGCGCCGGCTGCTGGCAGGCATAGAGCTTTGGGGGGGGGGGG
>NW_024423675.1:54110949-54141114 GCF_017311325.1 Ursus maritimus
CCCCCCCCCCCCCCCCCCCCGGGGATGTCCATGAAGGGACAGGGAAGAAGGCCCTGGATGACAGAGCAGAGCCTGGCTGGGCTCAGGGCCAGCCTAGCTCTGCAAGCCCAGGAGAGGACCCACCTTGAGGGAGGAGGGAGAGGCCGGGAACAGCTGGGACAGACCACTGCACTCCACAGAGGGCCCGCAGCCCTGTGGTCTCTCCACAAACCTCCCCCCACACACCTCGGTAACCCCTCCTTCCTCCCCCCCCACCTTGTCCCCAGGTAACCTTTCATCTGCTCCCTGGCCCTAGAGATTGGTTTATGTGTTCTAGAGTTTTATGTAAATGGGATCATACAGCATGTACTCTAACTGGCTTTTTCCAGCATAATCATTCCGGGATTTATTCGTGTGGCCTATACCAGTGGTTCATGGCCAGGTTGCAGGCCCTGGCGGTGCTCACACACTCTGTAAGGAGCCTACCCCATCAGCATCACTGATAATAATTCATCTGGCTTCCCGGCAGGGAGGAGAAGAGGCCCAAAGATGGGGAAGGAGCTGGGCTGCGGGGGGCAGAGTGCCCTGTGAGAAGCCGCTTCGGGGAACTTCTCTGGGGGCTTCTTTAAAGGGGTTAAAAACCAGAGACTGAGTGACGTGGTACAGGGCCAAAAGATAACCGTCACTCTGGAGAAAATCTGAGGCTGAGCCCCACCAAGGCGTGAGTCCTGCGGGCAGGGGCCACGAACTCAAGTCTTGGGGTGGAAGAAATAGGAAAACCTTCTTGGCACTGGAGTCCCTAAATCACCCTGGGTAAACAAGGGAAGGAAAACCTCCCCAGGGCTCCAGGCGGTGCTTTGCCAATGAATCAAAGGTCAGCAAAGCCATAAATCAACTGCATTTGCACCAAACAGATCATGAAGAGTTATTTTAAACTTGACTTGGCCAAAAAAATTCCCTGGCGCTGAATCAACTCCAAGAACACAAACAGAGAATGGGGAAATGTCCATCTTCCTGCTCTCCCGAGGAATAAGGCCTTGACGCTCCAGGGACGGATTCCCCACAATGAGGGCTGCTTCCTTTCCTGCAGTATCATGATCCCCAGTGTATGCGTTTGTGACCTCGGGTGCCACAAGGTGATGGGTCTGCCACAGAGCAGCGCCGGCTGCTGGCAGGCATAGAGCTTTGGGGGGGGGGGGGGGGGGGGGAGATACCTCCCAGGATCCTTCAATACTCCCAGGAACCAGGGTCTGCACAGGGTTTTCTGGCCATGGAACCAGCATGAGGCTCCCCTGGGCCGTCATGTCACTGACATCAGCCCCATGCTGCCTAGGCTCCAGCCTGTGAGGACTGGCTTTCGATTAAATATGCATGCGTGTATGGAAAGAGGTCTGGAAGGATCTACGCGTCGGTGTTATCACACATCAATTCAAGGTGCCTGAATCTTCCGAATCTTTTATAATGAATGTATAGTTTAGCATTTTTTAAAAGTCGGTGGTGTGTACCAAGGAATTTTTCTCTTGTTATGAAAGCTATTCACTATAGAAGCTTTAGAAAAAATATATAAAGACCAAAAGGAGGAAAGGGTCATCTGGAATCATAATCCCACCACCCAGATATACTCTGTTGACTTTTTAAAAGAATTTCTTTTCTATAAATAGAATATGCATGTTTAACAAAAAGAAATATGGTGCATTCTTTTTTATAACCTACTTTTATACTTCATAATCTATGCTCAGTGTTTTATTTTTTTCTGAACTTCAGTTGATCTTATTGAAATAAATGGGATTTTTAAAGCCTATCTTTGTGATAGAACTTAAAGGTAAACATTATTTATTTTGATTTCAAATTTTTATTTAAATTCTAGTTAGTTAACATATACGGTAAAATTGATTTTAGGTGTAGGACTTAGTGCTCCACCACCTACCTAGAACACCCAGGGCTCATCATAACAAGTGTCCCCCTTAATCCCCATCTCCCATTCAGCCCATCCCCACCCACCTCCCTCCGGCAACCCTCAGTTTGTTCTCTGTTGTTAAGAGTCTCTTACGGTTTGTTTCCCTCTCTTTCTCTCTTTTTCCCCCTTCCCATATGTTCATCTGTTTTGTTTCTTAAATTCCACATATGAGTGAATCATACGGTATTTGTCCTTCTCTGACTAATTTCACTTAGCGTAATACACTCTAGCTCCATCCATATCATTGCAAATGGCAAGATTGCATTCTTCCTGATGGCTGAGGAATATTCCATTGTCTATAGATATCACATCTTCTTTATCCATTCATCAGTCCATGGACACTTGGGCTCTTTCCATAACTGGGCTATTGTTGATAATGCTGCTATAAACATTGGGGTGCAGGTCCCTTTGAATCAGTATTTTTGTATCCTTTGGGTAAATACCTAGTGGTGCAATTACTGGATCACAGGGTAATTCTATTTTTACCTTTTTAAGGAGCCTCCGTACTGTTTTCCAGAGTGTCTGTACTGGTTTGCATTCCCACCAACAGTGTGAGAGGGTTCCCCTCTCTCCACATCGTCGCCAACATCTGTTGTGTCCTGTGTTGTTACTTTTAGCCCTTCTGACCAGTGTGAGGTGGCATCTCCTCATGATTTGGATTTGCGTTTCCCTGAAACGAGTTGATATACGCTCAACATTTTCTGTCATTAACATCCTCTGACAATATCATTTTAATGGCTTATAGTAGTCCATTAAATGGACGTACCATGCTTCATTTAACTCATTTTTTTCTTCAAGGTTGCCAATCAATAGATATTTCTCCGTTGCCTACCACAGGCAAATGACCATGGTGCCATTCTCCAAAGATGCCTACCATGTGTGGACGGACAGGAGGATCGCATTTCCCCGCCTTGTGCAACGAGGGGCTGCCATGCCACGTCTGCTTGGAAGCTCTAAGAATCAGCGCACAGTTGAGCACGTTCTCTTCTTCAGCCCACTTGGAAGCTGGAGACAGAGCCTGCCTCAGCCTGCGTCTCTGTGCCCAGCCCCAGCTAAGCACCCTGGACAAGGAGGACGATGGAGCACAATCCGTGGTCCTGAGCTGCTGGGATTCAGGACTCTTTTGTTTCAGTAACATAACCTCACTGGTCCTGACTGACTGGCCTCAAGGCTGATGGGAAGACAAGGTTAAAGACACAGTCCCAGCCCTCCGAATGTGCATAGCCTTAAGTACAAGACTAAATACTGGAAAGAGTTCAATAATGGACGATAAATAACCATTCAGAGCGAAATCGTTCCAAAGGGTGCCTTGGAGCAGTTGGAAATGTTCAGCCCCAGAAAGGACAGCAGTGAAGAATCCGAGAAGAAGGATGGTTCACGAATCCTGGAATGGCCTGGACCGACTTTGTGGAGGAAGGGGGGAAGAGAAGAGCTTTGAAGCCTGGGGAGATTTGAGGGCAATGGTGGGGGCAGGAGATCAAAGAGGATAGGAGAACAAAGGAGTTACATACAATCAAGTGAAACATGGAACCCAAAGGACCCCTGAGTAGGTGATTTTGTGTGAAGAAGGGGCTTTGAGAAAATGAGATCTAGACACAGTCTCAGAGAAAGGAAAAAGGGCCAGACTGGGAAAAAAATCACTGGTGCACAGAGAGGGACCTCATCTCCATCCTGTGCTTCCTGTCCTTCCTTTGGGGGAGAAATGCCTCTATAAACTACCTCAACAAGAACGGCATCAGTGAGACTGATTTATGGAGGCTTCGTATGGCTTGTTTTAATCACGCAGACACTATTTTCAAGAGTAAGTTTGATTCAGGTAAAGTCAGAACTACTGTGGTTTGCTAACCCTATTTGAGTAATGGCTCAAAAGCTACTGGTAACAACCACACTTTTAACCTTGTCAGCCATGCAGTCAGTGTCTGTCAGTCAGTACCAGTCAATGTCTGCCAGTCAGCCAGCCAGTGTCTGTCAGTCAGTCAATGTATGTCAGTCAGACAGTGCCAGTCAGTGTCAGTGAGTCAGTCAGCCAATTAGTGTCAGTCAGTGTCCATCAGTGTCAGTCATTCAGTGTCAGTGATTCAGCCAGCCAGTCCATGTCTGTCAGTCAGACAGTGTCAGTGGGTCACTCAGTCACTGTGTGTCAGTCAGTATCAGTGTCACTGAGTCAGCCAGTGTCAGTCAGTGTCATTCAGTGTCACTGAATCAGTCAGCGTCTGTCAGCCAGTGTCAATGAGTCAGTCAACCAGACAGTGTCTGTCAGTCAGCCAGCCAGCTAGTTAATATGAATGGCATTCAACTGGTTTCTGAGTACTGTGCCCCTTTGCCTTTCTGCTTATTTATCCAGCATCTTTCTGGGCATTGGGATACGGGTGTCATTCCTCCATAAGGACAGAGAGGTGACATTGTTTCCCCAGGAACTCAGAGCAAAGTAATTACAAGCTGGGTCAAGCC
This sequence comes from Ursus maritimus, assembly GCF_017311325.1. Lineage (NCBI taxonomy): Eukaryota > Metazoa > Chordata > Mammalia > Carnivora > Ursidae > Ursus > Ursus maritimus. The sequence goes on from NW_024423675.1 coordinate 54,115,337, forward strand.
CTCAGCCCCTCATTTTCAGCTTGGCTGCCAGCAGCTGGGCTGAGTGCTCTGATTCTGAGAGCTTCCTGAGCTCTAGAGGGCATCAGTTCAGAAGTGAGTCAAAGGGAACAAGGTCACCTTTTGACTCTGAAGAGCCACTTCCTGCCCTGCAGGGGTTTTTGGCAGTCTCCCACCTAAGTGCTCATCTGGCTGCAATCCGGGACTGGCAAGGTTAACACAACGATACCTCAGGCCCTGTAGCAGCAGGCCCTCCAACTTCCAGTCACAGGGAGCTGTGTTGTCTGTGAACGGGCCCGTGCGTGCTTTTTCCTAATGAAGCGAGAAAGAGAATAAACACAGCAGCTCCTTTCTCAGGCAGGACGAGAGCTGGAGGTGGAGGAGGGTGGGGCCATCCTAAGCCCGGGCCCAATGCCAGACTTGAACATTGCTGTGGGCATTCGTTTTGTCTGCCTGGACACTGTCCCCTTCCTTAGTTCTGAGGGAACTGCTCAGCATCCCCTTAAACCTCCCGACGCCCACCAACCATGTAGGTTCTGGCAGAAGCTGACAATCCCAGTACATGCCCTCACTAGAGTCAGAGCGGGGCATGAGACCCAGCTGCCCCCATTGTAGCGCCTCACGGTGACTGTCACAGTGATGGGTCCAGGGACGGGAGCATGACCCAACCCAGGCCAATCGATTCTTCCCGGGGTTTTTCTGAGGCCGAAAGTCCTTTAGCTGAAAAGATATGTGCCTAGGTCTGCCAACAGAGTGGCTCTCAAAACCTCAGGAGGAGAGAATAATCCCACATGCAGAAGAAAACCGAAGAGAGAACCCTGACAGACAGCGTTCAAGCCCCCAGTTCCAGCCAACCCCGCAGCTGCTTCCACCCCTGGCCTCCCGCCTCTTGGTTTGTGAGCCATGCTTGTGACCAACGAGCCTCGCCCAATACAAACCGGCATCCTTGCTGCCCAGTTAGGCCTACCCCTACTGACCTCATGTGGACATAGCTGATCCCGTTTGTGGTTTGCTCAAGACCCCCGACTTCTCCTCTTGAGCCCCTCGCAGCAGAGGTGGGCAGAGAAAGCCAAGGAAGGCCCACTCAGCCCTTGGGAGGATGCAGTGGACAGCCCCTGAGGCAGAGGCCCCGGGGACCAGCACCTGCCTTGGACACATGTGGCCTTTCCCAACTATAAAGCGTGCACGACTTATCTTGGGCTCTGACATTCTGGGTATGGAACATGTTCTCTGGCTTGTCTCTTTGTAGCTCCACGCAGGCAGCTTCATGGGCAGGAGGCCGTCCCCCAGGACATCTCCACCTAGAAGGACCCCAGGCTTGGTTGAATTCTGTGCTATCAACTCTCTTGAAATTCTTAATCACTTTTGAACGAGGAGCCCTGCATTTTAATTTTACACGGGTCCCCACAAGTTATGTAGCTGGTCCTGGCCCTGGACATTCCCTCAGGGTGGGATTTGTGATTTCAAGTGGTTGCTCCAGCTCCCAGAGCCCCCTCCCCCATCCCTTCATGCCTCTTCCCCTCCCCTTACATTCCCCCCACCCCCGGCCATGCTCTTCTCCCCATAGGGACTATTCTCCCAGACACAGGGAGCTCTCCCTGTGCCAGCTGGCAGCTGAGTTCTAGGTAAAATCCTGAGGGCTGGGATTCGTTTTATCTGGAACAATGCTGACATGAGGGGCTTCTCTTGCTTCTACCCCTTTAGCCCCTGATATTCTGCAGTTCTGCCTCAAACTGCCTTCCAGAGGCTTCTGGGAAAACTGCACCAGCAAAATCATGGGTCTGGCACCCCGCTCCTCAGATTGGAGCAATCGAGGATTCTGGTGCAAGTTGTCACAAGAAGAGTGGTTTTATGAGATTGCTTTGTGGGTCTGTAGTGAGGGTTTTCACAGTCTGGCAAACAGACAGGCAGCCCGTGAACATCCAGCAAAGGCACGTCCTCGCCTTGGGCCTCGCTGCCTCCCCTGGAAAAGGTGGACGCCAGCCTCTTCACCCCCAAGAGAGGAATAACACTACATAAAGCAGCCATAACATCAGTCTTCACACCCACAATATTTAACGTGAAAACCTGACCTAAGGGGAGAAGCCGACATGGGAGAAAATGATATACAATCTGGTAACAGGGAGCCCAGGTGTGGATAAAAGTGATTTATTTTTGGATCATGTAACAGTTATGCAACAAGGACCATTTCACTCACCCGTCCATCCACGTTTTGTGTCATAAAGACATACGAATACTTTGGAAAAGATTCCAAAGGGGATTACACCGAAATGTGCTGTCTCTTCACTTGTTTTTGTGCTTGTCTGAATCACAGTGAACCAAATAAAATAGCTTTACAGCTTACTAAAACTCAAACTTGTCCTCAAAGGAAGCAGTTTAAACATTTCCAACTGTAAGTCAGCCGTGCAACCATTCCTCATCAGGAGACAGATCAGAGAGACAAAAGCAGCTCTAACATAAGACAAAAACACCAGGAAGGATATTCAATTTATCTAGAAAGAGTGGACCCTCTTCAGGACTGAGGTGCCCAAATAATAAGATACAACTGTGGGTGCAGTGTCCTCTTTGGAAAAAAGGCGTAAAGAACAGATCTGGCTGAAGCATGCTTAGAAGCTGGTTTTAAAAGATGAGAGGGGTCACAGGGAGACACAAGGTCACTCTATGTCCGCTGCAGCATTTTCCATGAATTAGAGGGCTGGAAGGCGACTCTCCCAGTCTGCACCCTGGCCTGTGCCGACAATGCACACAGCTGAGTGATGCACTGAGAAGAGTTTCCCTTGGCACTCACCAGTCTGCAGGGAACTTTCAGGGGTTGGAGCTAATTTTCCACTGGGAGGTGCCTCACACTCTCCCCGATAGCCCAGCCACCAAGGGCCCTCATGAGCAAATGAGCCAAGACCTGTACAGCTGGGCTTGTAACCCGGAGTGAATGGTGGGTGCCCCCTAGAGATGCTGGGACTCCCGGAGGATGCAGGGTCCACCCTCTGGAAGCACGGTCTCATTTCTTGTCCATTGCAAATGGGTGGGTCCCTCTGCCCCAAAAGTCAAAGCAGCAGCTGGCTGGAAGAAACAGCAAGGGTGGAAGGGGGCAATAAACTTCCATGACTGAGGCTCAGCTCAGCTCTTCACTGACCCACCTCGAGGTTTCTGGGCACAAGGCCTGACTCACTGGGCCTTGGCTCATGTATGAGGTGTGGCTTAGAAAGCTCAGCCAGTAGAGGACCCATGGTAGAAAATGCCCTGATGGACGGCTGAATCACACGGGATGCTTAGGCCTGAGTCAAGTGGGGTTTGTGTGTGCGTGTAGGGGGTGACAGCCTCAGGGACAGACTGTCAGGACACCGTGCCCCTGCCCTGCCTCCACAGACCGGCACAGCCACAGTCTCAGAGTGACAGGTGGAGCCCATGCATCAGGCTAGAACTCTAAGTTCCCCTCAGGAGGTAAGAAACAGCCCATATGAAAACCTCCAGATGCCAAAACCTCCATCAACCAACTGACTACATATTTCAAAAGTGATTTGATACAATAAAATTCAAGGCCATTTACCAGGATTTTTCAAACTCTGGCCCATGACCCACATCAAGTTGACTCGGCTACCAAGGGTAGCCAGGTGCACCCGCCTGTGGCTGACAAGCAGGAGTTTCATACCCGGCTAGGTTATGTGGAGTGCGCTCTGAGATTTCCCATGCCACTCTTTCTGGTGTGACCCATTAAATTGCTCCTGTGACCCACTTGTGGATCCCAACTGCAGCTTGACAAAACAGCCATGGAGTGTTCTGGACAAACCCTTGGAGCCGTCATGGGACGTGTAGTCTTATAGACGGAAGAGATCACTCCCTCCACGGAAGGGGGCAACCTTATGGACCCCCAGCAGCAAGCCCTGCAGTGTCAGTGAGGGTGGTCAGGTGCCACCACGGGCCCGGCTGCGCGTGAGGAAGCTGGCTTCCCTGACCATCTGGAAAGAAAAGGGGGCTGCAAAGTGGCTCGCCCCAGGAATAGCCTGACAACCGGCCCTGCCCAAGTGGCAAGGCAACACTGGGACATCACTTGTGGTGGCTCGGATGAGTTCCTTAGGATTTCCCCCCAGGCGCACCAGCCCTCTGGAATTTCTGGATGAGAAGGATGAGCCTGGTGACGTCGGAGTGCTCGGGGAACAGGGCCATGACGCTGTCCACCTGGTGCGGCGGGAAGATGCTGCAGAGCGCGATGCGCGCCCGCCCGCGCGCGTCCACCTCGCCGGCAGCGGAGGGAGGCGCGGAGCCCGAGGGTCCCCCGAAGGCGCCGTCGCCCCAGCCGCGTTCCGCCCAGGCCGAGCGGCCCAGGAACCGGCCGGCCGCCGGTGGGAGCGCGCGCGCGTCGGCGGGCCGTCTGCGCTGGGGGAGCACGTCACCGTGCGGGGCCCCGGGGCCGTGCCCCCCGCGCGGCCCGAGCTGCGGGCCGGACGGGGCCTGGGGGCTCGGGAGGCCGGGCAGGGCTGCCGGGGACGGCGAGGCCCCAGGCGCCCCCCAGTCCGGACGGCGCGGCCGGGGCGTGAGGCCTGCGTCCCGAGGGGGCGCCCCGAGGAGCCCCGGCTCGTCGCTGAAGGCGAGCCGCGAGAAGCTGCCTTCGAGCGCCGCCACGTCGGCCGCCGGCCGCGCCGAGGGCAGGCTGAGCGCGCCGGGCTCCGGGGTCCCCGTCCAGGTCGCGGCGGGAACGCCCCGGGGGCCGCCCTGCTCCGCCCGGGCCGCCGCCGCCGCCGCCACCCGCACGCTCCGCCGCCGCTCCGCCTCCGCGCCGGCGCCCCGCCAAGCCCGCGTTTGCGCGCGAAGCTCGTCGGCCACCGCCAGCTGCGCCAAGTGCGGCCTCTCCGGGTGGTAGAACTTGCACTTGACGCCGTAGGTGCATTTCTTGCCTGGAAGGGGCGGGGGAGGAGGAGAGGGCGGGGTGAGACCTCGGAAGGGAGAGGCTGTGTGGGGCTGGGGTGTGGGGGGCGCGCGGTCCTTCTTGGACGTTCCTCCGGCCCACTGCAGGATTGGGCAGGACGAGGTGGGGAGAAGTGCCGGGGTGGGGGGGCCGGGTTAGATGGGTGAGGGTGTGAGTGCCCCGTTGTGTAGGGCGCTGGACCCAGTAATCTCAGTGTCAGGCCGGGAGATTGGCGGTATGGAAACTCCCTTTGGCCAGGAACTGAGACCAAACCTCTAGGTCCAATGACCTTCGACCTCCACTTCCCCAGGGGCCCTGTGGATAGGGCCAGCCTCGGGGATAGGGTGGAGAGCAGGTGCTCGAGGCAAAAGATTGCACTTCCAGTTCTGCCTCAGTTTCCACCATTGGCCTCATTCCTTCTAACCATGCCCGCTCCCTCCCTCCAGGTGGTTCTAATAGAGGTGATCCTGTAATTTATCGCCCAAACCTGGACACTGCTGGGAGAGAATGGGAGCAAGATGAGCCAACCTGACTGTATGTGTGGTCACCTTAATTCCACCAAGAAACGACTTTGAATATCACCTAAGGTTTTTTAAAATTCTATGATCACAAGAAACAAAACCTGGGGATGTGAAACAAAAAAACAAACTCACCCAAGCGTTAGTGAAAAGAGCTGGCTAGAAGTGCTCTAGGATAAAGTCCTTAATTCGTAATGGATAGCATTGACCAAAGTCCGTGAAGGGATGGGGGTGGGGGGGTGGCGGGGCAGGACGCAGACCCGAGGTGCCAGAGTGCCAGGTGAAGGGACTGAGGAGGTGGAGCTTGGGGCTACACACCACCTCCGGGCTTCCTGGATACGACTTTGCTCTGTGTGTGATCCCTGCCTCTGGCCCTCGCAAAGGATGTCACTTCATCTTTACAATAATCCTGTCAGCACATGTGGACCAGAGACGTTCAGTTAGATCTCCAATGTCACACAGCTAGTTAGGAGAGGAACCCAGACTAGAACCCAGGCTGCGGACTCTGCCCTGTGCTGCCCCGACACGGGACCTGACCCGGGATCTCGGGGCGTGGGGTGCTACCCACCATAGGGGCAGTGCTGCCAGGATGGCTCTGGGGGCTTCGGCTTCCTGCTCAGGAAGTTGCTCAGGGTGGGTCCCCGGCGGCCCAGGGGGTCATCTGGAGGCATGAACCTGTAAACAAGCACAGGGGGGCAACTGCAGAACCCACAGAAACTCACCCTGGCACCTGTATGGGAAGCAGGCCCAAGCCAGCCAGAGCCAGAATCGCAGCACCGGGCCTCGTGTTGGCATGGGCTCCCCGTGCAGGGCTACTTCTCCCACCCCGGGGGGCAGGGGGTGTCGCATTTGAGAACAGGACCCCGGGAGGGGCAGAGCACGGATCTCAGGAGAGCCACCGCAGGCCTCTTGGGGAGCATCTCCAGCAGCGCCAGAATCAGCTAGCAACACCTTTCAGAAGGCAGGCTCCTGGCTTCACCCAAGTCCTGCTTCACGAACGCTCAGGTGGTTCAGGAACCTGCATTGTAACAACTCCCCAGGTGGTTTTTACCCGCTATAATGGAAGCATCTTTGCTCTAGGGCTCCCCTGGGCCCTGGTCTGAAAGCGACTCTAAGCTGCTTTCCCCCTGTCCTGAACAGAAGGGCCGAGACCGCCCAGGGCTACAAACAGATGTGGCCTGTGAGCGCCCATGCTCAGGTCCCACTTCTCCTGCATGGCCCCGCAGCTCTGGACCTAGGCCGGCGGGGGATAAATATTAATTGAGTTTGAGACGCCAGCTGGGGAGCCAGTGAAGAAGCAGCTCGCAGGTGCTGCGGGCGCACAGAGCCTCAGCACAGGCCCAGCCCCTCCTCCGAAAACCCAGGGGGCACTGGGTTTGGTCTCAGCTTGTGGGGCCGCCTGCCCCCAGCCCTGTTCTCGGATACCACCCTGCCCCCTTTCTGCCCCTTCCCGGTCTCCCTGGCATTAAGTCTCAAGGAAGGGAATGCATCCTCAGCGCACCCACAGCTCAGAGGGGGAGACGTGCCTTGGAAGGAAGGCTCCCCTCCTTTACTGTCATCCATCTTTTTCTGTGAATACTTTTGTTCTCAGGAGACACTTCCAGGTCATACAAAGGTTCCGCTAGGAGTTGTGGATCCTACATGGGGGGCCTGTTTTTAATGGGTTGGTGTCCCTCTGAGAGTCAGGGGTCATCCTGAGTCTGCGGTGCAGACCACGTACACCAGGCCAGCCCAGAACCAGCAGTCCCCAGTCCCAGGCAGCCTCCGTGGCTCAGATCCCAGCTACACAGCCAGCTTCTCCCAGCTGGGCTCTGACCAAGAATCTGGGGAGCCGCCCACTGCGGTTATTAGAGGTTCCCAAAGGCTTCACCTCCTGCTCTCCGCCAGGCCTCGGCCACGGCGAGGAGGGCCAAGAGGGCCCTATGGACGTGCCCGTGGCACTGGGGCAGGCGTCCTCACCCACGGCAGGCAGGCAGGCTCTGCCTTCTGGCAGCCGAGGGACCTTCTGGCAGGCCCTTAGCAGAAGCCAGTGCGTCAAAAGGCCTTGGCCAGGGCCCCGGGCTGTCGCCAGGCCAAAGGCAGCCATGATCCATCAGACCTCAGTGAGGATTTTCTGGAACCCACTGTTATCAGACTTGCCAGATTTCTCTGGGCCTGAGCTGGGTAGAGGGAACCACTGGCCTTGAGTATGTGCACATGACCATGGGGGCTACTGGGGGGTAGCTGCTTGCAAGCATCTGCTCTGGGGCTTAGGAGGGTGGGAGTCAGGGCAAGCGTGTCCTGGCGTGGCCTGAAAGTACGTGCTACCTCTTACGGGGTACAGTTCTCCCTAGCCCTCACAACCATCGCAGACAGAAGTATGGTTATTCCAAGTGTGGTTAACTCAAGGTGAGGAGCATGGAGTTCGGTGAGATTGAAGGATTTCCCCCAGGACACACAGCCCACGAACGGCAGAGCCTCCATTTGGACCCTCACCTGCTGCCTGCAAGGCCCTAGCTTTCCGCAGCACACCGCGCTGCCCGCCGGGCTTCGAGACCAGGCGCTGGTCTGCGGCGTGCAACTGGCCTGACCCAGCCGACCTGTCACCTGCCCCCATCCTCCCTTCCCCATGGCCACTCCCTCACGGGCTCACTCACTCGTTCATCTACAACTAGTTCTTCAGGGCCTGCGATGTGCCAGGCTTGCTGGGCCATGGCCGACAAGACGCATACAGTCCCTATCCTCACAGAGTTGGGAGCTGCTCTTTAATCACATTTCTAAAGGCCAGTCCTAGAGCCCAGAAGGAGAATGAATCTATCATTGCCTGGAACAGAAACTGAAGTGGGAGTGACGTCCCGGCTTGCTGGGCCCGCCCCACCTCCGCCCAGCCTGTGCTAGCCTCAGACCCATGCCCACCTTGCCGGGCTCCTGGCCTACGCCTTTAGCACGCCTGAGGACGTCTGCCATGCTTCCTCCCCGCCTTAGCTCCGTCCGGGAACCCTCGCACCTGCTAATGGGTTCGTGCCTTGCGTCCCTGACATGGCCCTCCCCCGGCTATAGCTGGTTGGTTCAGGGTGGACCTGACCCAGGGGAACCAACCTAGGGGACAGAAGAACCAACTAGATTCTCTTGAAAATTTCAACCAACAGGTATTGAGACAGACTCAATTCTAAGATATCCACAACCCCAGAGAAGAGATGACTCCCATATGTAAGACGAAACTTTCAAAAAAAGACATAAACATTAAATAAGTGAGTGGAAGCACAACGAAGTTCAGATTTTCCCCATGATGACCCTTCCGGTGCTCTTACTTACTTGCACTAGTAAGTGCTTAAAAATAAAAGCAACACGTTGATGGTGCCCCAGCCCGTGCTTTGCCCACCTGTGGGCAACTCGGTGCCAGGTCAGCCACGTGTGGGCATGGGAACAGAAGGGTCATGGACAGTTGGGAAAAGGTGGTCACGAAAGAGAGGAGACCCAGGGGGACAGGGAGAGGTTCTGCGGCCCGGGAGGGAGAGCGGGTGACTTCGGGTGGGCTCCATCTCCAGGGCTGGGTGCCCTTTGCTTTGGTGTGGTGTGCCTGTGACTGCAAGCCCCCCACCCCGGCTTAGGCTGGTTGGAGTGGCCGGTCGCCCCAGCCCCCACCCCCGGCCAAGGACCCCCTGAGCCGCCACATACCGATCATTGACGAAGGAGAACATGAGCAGCCTCTGCTCAATGAACCACTTCCACTCGGGGTTCTCGCTCTGAAGGTCACGGTAGTTGTCGTTGGAGACGATGACCCCATCCAGCTCGTAGGCCACCTTCACGATGTAGCGGTCGTCGTAGCAGACCACCCGCTTGCCGTTCACCTTGCGGGACGGGGTGTACACGAGCACCGCCTGCCTCTCCAGCGCCTCCAGCACGTGCTGCTCTGGGGGCCACAGGGCGGGCGGGAGACAGGCTGTAGCAGCTTCCGGGGCCGGGCTCCCACCCCTAAAACCATTCTCACATCACCCGGCACGCTCGGCCGCTCGGGGAGCCTCTCGAGCCAACTCCCTCCTCCCCCACCAGCGGCCCCGCCTGGCAGACAAGGAGCAGGGAGGTCTGGAGAGGCACGGGCCGCAGCCTGGGATCAAGGGGACTCTTGGCTTCTGTCCTGCCCGAGTCACAACGGAAGTCCCGAGAACGGGACTTAACAAGGGAGAGTCACTCTAGAAGGCAGAGTGAAGCCATAGCTCTTGTCCTTTTGATGGTTACATGACATAATGCGCCTGCCACACTAGACACAAGACACGGTCTGGAGAAAGACATTCACATTGTAACTGGAATCCTGGCAATGCCTTAGAAGTTACTAGAAGACTTGTATCCACCTGGAAGGCTCCTGCCTGGCCCGTAGCTCAGAGCCACTGTCTTTCTTCCGCATGGTATAGGCATCAGCCTGGGACGCCTTCAGGGTAGAGCATAACACAGCTCTGAGGGACACAAGAGCATCATAGGTGGGGTCTGGGGGTAAGAATCTATAACCTGGGTTCCGGTCTCAGCGCCAGCTCTTAGGTACCCCATCCCTCTCTGAACACCAGAGTTTGCATTTACTATAAAATGAGGACGGTAACTCCTCCTTCACGTCCTCGGTGTCTGTGAGTAGACTGGATGAGCTCGTGTGGGCGACAGGTCCTGTGCAGCCTGGTGAGGAGCCGAACGTGTATCACGTCCCGCAAGGTCTCTTACGGGAGCTCAAGTCCACGTCCCTGGAAAGTCTCCTCTTTGACCCGAGTTTTGCCTTTGGAGGCTTGCAAAGAAAATCCCTCCTACCGATAACAGTTACTCAGACTTGGGGAAGCACCGGCATGTATTTCACGAATTGTTTCTTCTCTCAAATCGACACCCTTTCCCGCATGACATGGTTTCCAGACTTCTAAAAAGTACATAACGCACAGAGGGTACCAGCATACGTTTACCTGTGCAGCACTCCCGTAGAGGACTCGCGTGCGGCCATGCTTCCGGGACCCCATTGGCCACCCCACTCTGCGGCTCCCCTCAACGTAGCCCAATGTTTAGAACGTGATGTTTATAATTCCCTTCCTTTCATTTTTAAAAATGTGTATGTATCCATCCCCCCAAATGACTATTTCTAATGTGGTTAGGACCCTCTGGACTTCACACAAATGGAATCGTGGGTACACATTCTCGAGGACTTGCTTTCTCCCTTCAACGTTGTGTTGGGGAGGTTGGGCTGTGACCGTAGGGTCACTGCTGTGGTTCTGCTCGTAAGTCTCTGGGAACAGAAGTACAAGGATTTCTCCAGGGAGGACCTCTAAGAGTGATGGTGCTGAGTTGTAGGGAAAGGCACTTTCCAAGACAATGCCGAATTGTTTTCCAAAGTGGGTATAAGTTACTACCCAACGCAGCATTTTAGAAGACCTTGTCAATGCTTGGCATTTTCAGGTTTCTGACTTTTTGCCCATTGGGTGGGCGTACAGTGGCCTCTTATTGTGGTTTTATTTTGCATTTCTTCGGATACTAATGAGATTGAGCATCTTGTCATGTGTTTATTGGCCATTTCTGTTTTCTCTTCAGTGAAAGGCCTATTCATGCTTTCGTTCATCTTTCTGTTGGTCCTTTGTCTTTGTCTTATTAATTTGGAGAAACTCTCTATAGATTCTGGATGGTAATCGTTCATCAGGAATGTGCGATGGATGGCCTCTCCCAGTTCAAGGCTTGTCTTTTCATTTTTTTGTTTTTGTGGTATCCACTAATGAACAGAAGCTTTTATTTTAATGCAGTCAAATTTATGAATCTTTCCCCTGAAGCTCTGCGCTTGTTGTGACTTGTGTAAAAACTCCTTCCCTACCCCAAAGTGATTTCCCTACCCGTTACCCATACTGCATTTAAATATTACACAACTGCTGAGAGCCACCATTCGCCATGTTCAGCCAGTAAAGAATGATTTGGGGTAACTGGTTCCTGGTGAAGAACCGAACACAAGTATTTATCCCCACCTCCTTCTCATGATTCCATTGAAGTGGCAGTGAAGATGTAGACGACAGGGAGGGAGTCCATAATCACACTGAAATGGGCCACGGAACAGCAGCAAACCCAGGATGACAGCAATGAAACCAGGAGAGCAGCAAACCAGGAAACCATATTGACCCCGTAGCACATAGGGAGCCACAGCCCAGAATTGGCACCTGGATGGCTGAATCAGTTAAATGGCTGCCTTTGGCTCAGGTCATGGTCTCAGGGTCCTGGGATTGAGTCCCACATTGGGCTCCCTGCTCAGTGGGGAGCAGCCTTCTCCCTCTCCTCCCCACTCTTGCTCTCTCTCTCTCTCTCTGTTGCTATCTCTCCCTCTCTCTCAAATAAATAAAATCTTTAAAAAATAATAAAAAAAATAATAATAAAAAGAAACTATTAAAAAGAAGGCTGAGTGGGGCGCCTGGGTGGCACAGCGGTTAAGCGTCTGCCTTCGGCTCAGGGCGTGATCCCGGCGTTATGGGATCGAGCCCCACATCAGGCTCCTCTGCTGGGAGCCTGCTTCTTCCTCTCCCACTCCCCCTGCTTGTGTTCCCTCTCTCGCTGGCTGTCTCTATCTCTGTCAAATAAATAAAATCTTAAAAAAAAAAAAAAAAAAAAGAAGGCTGAGTGGAGGGGGTGCCATTCTCCTGCAAAGGCCCAGAGCATTCAGGCCCATAGAGAGGGAGTGGGAGGAGGGCAGAAGTCAGGGTGAGGGCTACTCATGGGGCAGCTGCATCAACCCTTTCCCTAACTTTACCACTATAAGGAAAGTGAGGCATCACTAGGAAGGGGGAGGTTCCCATGTGGCCTTTGACCTCCTAGAGTAAAACCATCATCATTGTGGCATTGCAGTGAGCATGGGCTGGGCTGCCCAGCCACCCGCCCACTGCAGACAGGTAAGTAAGCCCAAGTGAAATCTGATGGTCAGCCCTGCCACTCTGGGAAAGATCTACATGCCAGGAGAGAAAACACAAGGAAATCACATAGATATGTATCTAACCAACCTGGCTCTTCATTTGCAAATAAAAACTGGTCACCGAACAATCACTAGACTTTTGAGAAGACATAACAGCACAGACATATATGCAGAGAGAGAGAGAGAGAGAGAGAGGAGAGAGAGGAGGGTGAACAAAGAGAACTGGCCCCACAAAAAAAAATAGGATTCACAGAACTTAAGAGAACTTTTTAAAGTCTATATTACTATAGAAATAGTCACCAGATTCTACATCCCTAAGACAAGAGTATCGTTTCATTTAAGAAAGAAAGGCAGAGAATCTGAAAGAGAAGATCAGTAACTGGTGACACTGATAGAATTAAACACAACACCAAAAGCTCTCAGTTAAAAGGCTGAAACTGGGTGTCTCAGTTGTTAAGCATCTGCCCTTGGCTCAGGTCTTGATCACAGGGTCCTGGGATCGAGCCCCGCATTGGGCTCCCTGCTCAGCGGGAAGTCTGCTTCTCCCTCTCCCTCTGCACACAATTATTTCGGGGACTTAATCATTCACACTGAAAGACGAAATAATTTGTTTATTCATCTATTCAACCGAGGACCTACTACACGCCAGATATCATGCTAGATTCATGCAACAGCAGTGATATCTACAGTCAGTGCTTTCAAGAAGCTTATCGTCCAGTGAGAAAGACAGACGTTATCCCACAAATAGCTAAGTAGATAACTGACTGTAACCGGGGACCTGCCACGGAAAGGTGTATAGTAATTTTCAGCATCTCTCTGCTCCAGCGTACCTCTAATTGGGGTGTCAGATCGTGGCGGGTCTTTCCTCCAGGATGGGACAAAAACTTTGATGTAGGTGTGTCCTCTGTCCCTGAACCAGTCCACAGCCAGCTGGATTCCCCGGCACGAGAAGGCTTCTTTATTTCCATGGCTGCAGTGGGAAAACAAACAAATCTGTACAGTCACAGGAAGGGTCCTGAAGGCTGATTTCCCCTGGGAACATCCTGAATCACCGTCTCATCACCAAAGGGAATCAGGAAAATCTGCATTTTAAAAATAGTTCGCTCTTTGCAAAAAAAAAAATGTATCCTTTACCTGGCACCATGCAGCTTGTGACAGGATGTATACAGGGAGGGGCCTGGGCTCCAAGGGAAGTACATTCTCAGGATGAAGAGACAAGACCCCCCTTTTCACCTGAAGCCAATAAGGATCAACACAGGGTGGAGGGGAGTAGCCAGTTGCAGAATACTCTTACCCTAAGAGAGGGGTGTAAATGTGTTATGGGACTCCCCAAGTCCAAGTACGGAGCCCAACGTGCCCCACAAATGCAACTGAAGTTGACGGTGGCAGGAAAGAGAGAGCAGTGTGAGAGGAGGCCCGAGACCAGGCAGGGCCTTGCGTGCCTTCCTGAAAACTTCCTTGTCCTAAGAGGAATGAGAGGCCACAGAAGGATTTGAAGACTGGGGCGTCCATGCGATGTGATGTGATACGGTCGTGGGTATGTTTCCAAAAGCTCAGAGGATGCTAAGTTGGAAGGGAGCAAGGTGCGGGCGAGGCCCCGGTTAGGAAGCTGTCACAGTCATCACAGCGAAACTGGATGGTGCATGGACCACGTGGGTGGTGGCGGCGAAGGGAGAAGGGTAGGTGAACCTGAGAGATATTTAGAGGGGAAAAACTCCAGAATGTGGTGACTGATGGGATACAGGGTGATGGAGAAGAAGGCACTGAGGAGGCTTCCTGATCTCTGGCTTGTGTAGCTGGTGGGCTTCTCATTGAGACTGGGAGTTCTGGAGGAGGACAGGGTTTGGGGGGAAAGTTTGTCATGGACACACACTGAGTGGGAGAAGCCTCTGCGACCTCTGGGTGGAAACACTAAGTACACAGCTGGGGTCCAGAAGACAGTTCTGGGCGATGAACACAGCGGGCCGTCTGTGCTTACGCACCGGCTGGAGCCACGGCATGGAGAGAATGGCCTGGCTCCCTGGAGGGAGAGCCAGAGGGCTGGAAGATGGGTCTGGGGGTGCTGTGGGACTTAGTAGCTGGTTATGGGGAGAGTAGGGCAATCTCACAGAAGAGACAGAAAGGGTCTATCAGGCCACAAGGAAGTAAACTAGAAAAGTCCTGCATTTGCAAGCCACAGGAAGGAGACGGCCGGGTGCTGCTTGGAGGGACCCATGAAGTCTGAAAACATCCCTCAGACTGAGTCTGTGCATGTCAGTGGTGCCTTACTGGCAAGGGAGACAAGTGGATAGACTTGAGATAATGAGATTGCAGAATCAGACTTAGCCCTGGTGCGATTCAGCCTGGCCCCAAGATGAGGTCACTCTCTGCTCTGCTTCCAGCCCAGCCACCTCACTGCCTGCCGCCTGGCATCCTGGCCAGACACCTTCCCCACTCCTACCATAGGACCTTTGAACCAGATATTTCTTCTCCTCTCGGCCCAGTCCACGCCTTCTTCTCCTTCAGATCTCACCTTCGTCCCTACGTCCGCCCCCTATTACAAGTCCTCAGGGGACTAATCACAGTTGAAGGATGACACCCCCTCATAGGATGAACGGGTTTCCCCCTGTCTAAATCACAAGCTCCTTTTGCTCCCCATTGAATGCCCAGCACCTAGCACAGTGCCCAGTGATTTGTAGCAGGTCGGTAAAAATCTGTTGGATACATGAGTGGCTGAGAAGACACGGCACCTGGGATGCCTGGGTGGCTCTGTCGGTTAAGCGTCTGCCTTTGGCTCCGGTCATGATCCCAGGGTTCTGAGATCGAATCCTGCATCAGGCTCCCTGCTCAGTGGGAAGCCTGCTTCTCCCTCTGCCTGCTGCTCCCCCTGCTTCTGCTCTCTCTCTCTCTGTCAAGTAAATAAATAAAATCTTAAAAAAAAAAAAAAAAGAAGAAGAAGAAGACGACGACACAGGTCCCGCGAGCAGCTGGAGGAGGAACAGCCCAAGGGGAAGAGCTGGCTGGAAAGACCTCAACACAGGAAAAGCTCGGCATGTCCAGGGGCCAAAGAGAGAACAGAGTGACTGGCGCATGGGGAGGGAGCAAAGGGGAGAGTTGTATGGGTTCTCAGAGAGCCTAGTGTCCCCGTGACACCCCTCCGCGAGAAGCCTGGTCCGCAGCAGCCCGCCTATATCCAAACAAGGACAATGTGCCAGATTTTCATGCTGAGCTTTGTTCGGGGCATGGCCTCTCCTGCTCTTTTCTCAGAAGGGTCAGGATAGGTCCAGGTTTGCAAGAGAAAAACGGGAGTCTTTAGAAACACTCATTAGGAGCATTGCAAGTCAGGCTTTGTGGAGATCCTGAATGAGAATTCGGAATTGCTTCGGCTCCAGGGACAGATCAGGAACCAGGCCTTGCGTCCTACATCAGTAGTGTCTTCCTGTTTAGAGAAAACAGCCCTCTGGCCACGGAGGCCGCACTGGGAGGCTGATGCAAACAGTAAGGAGAAAAAATGTCAGTGTCTGTGGTGAAGGGAAGAGGAAGTGGACAGCACGTCCCTCTGCCCCAGCGGAACTTGAGAAAAGAAAGGCGATGGGAGAAAGAGGAGGTCCTTCACAGGGTCCTCACCCCTGCATCCCCCACCTGCTCCCGCCTGAGCCAAAAGGGGAGCAGGAGGGGTAGAAACATCAGGATGGGTGTGAAGAGGAGGCCGAAGGCTAGTCTCCCAGCGCAGACCAGGCAGGTCACAAGCCTCTCTCGGAAATCCTGGTTTTAGCAGGGGCAGCGTCCCACGGCTGCGGGGCTGCCTTGGAGGAAAGGGGCACACCGGTGAACTGGAAGCAATACCCCTGGATCCCTCGCAGGCCCCCAGGCCTGGTGGATGGTCTGAGGCCTGCAGAGGGACAAAGAGGCCCCTGTAAGGGGGCAGAACTGTAAGCTGGTATGGTGTTCCAAAAGGCCAAATGGGACCAATGACCTTTCTCCATTGACCCTTCTGGAAGCCAGGCCAAGCCAGACCAGCCACTCTTTCACAGAGCCCAGTGAGGGTCCCAGAGCCCCCTCTCGCAGCCAACATCAGGTCTCAAAGCCTCCAGATGCCATTTGGGAGAAGAGCAGGGGAGGGAGAGGAAACATGAACCCCAACTCATCCAGAAGGCAGATCCAGAAGACACTGAGATACCACATTGCTAAGTTTAGGTTTGCCCTCTCCACTAGCTAAGCAGGTAGGGAAGAGATTGTATCTATCCTGGAAAAGAAGGTCTATTTTCTGTGCACATTGAAGCGGGAATGTGAACAGCTCATGACACCCCACCCCCAAACATGCCTCTGTCGGCTGCAATGAAGGCTACCCTCCGTCAGTTCTCGAGTAAACATATCACTGCCACGATTCTTTTAAAATGGTGTCTCGAGTGCTCTCTTTTCCGTGACTCCCCATCAGTTTGTGTGACTATATACCTTTGATGGGTAGGTGGTTGGTTGGTGGGGGCACGTTCAGTGATGGGGCTGAACCCAATCCCTCTGAAGAGGCAAAGGTGAGCAGGGTGATGAGTCCTGGTGATGACGGGCAGGACCACAGCCTGCAGTGGCCCTGATGGGGGCATGTGGAGGGGAAGGGATTGGTAGTTGAGGAGTTCAGGAAGAAAAAAACTGAGGAATGGTGCTACCATCGGCTTCATGCAACAAAACCAGTCTCATGGCCTCTCTGACACAAGACTCCAAGATGGCGGACCCTTAGCCAAGAGTTTCCAAAGGGCAACAGATATCATTAAGTCCAGGAGAAGATGGAACAAGCATGCATCTGCCCATAGCCTTTCTTCCCTCCTTAAGATGTGCTCTCTCTTCCACCTTTGACTCCAGGCAAGGAAAGTCAGGGACTAAACCCTAGAATCACTAAGCTGGTGTCTCTGCAACGAAGGGTTTTCATTCAGGTCTGTTGTTTTCCTGAACTGGATTCCCACACGCCCCACCCCAACCACTCCTCTGAGTCTTCTGGTCTCTTTTGAGATGTGAAGATTGTCATTGTTCAATCTTTGCCACATTTTTTTTTTTTTTACCAACCTCAAAACCCCATTATGGCTGCCCTATTTCTGACCACAGAAAGCCCTGGGGCCATGGCAGGATTGAAGCCACAAGCAGGGACCACCTTCTCGCCACATGGGGGTCTCTCTCTAGGAGCCGGCAGAGCTCCCAGTCAGGCAAGAAAGCAGCCACGGTCCCCCTAGGACTGCACTGCTCGGCACACAGACAGAAATGCACCTGTTGGGGTGCCTGGGTGGCTCAGTCGTTAAGTGTCTGCCTTCGGCTCAGGGCCTGATCCCAGGGTCCTGAGATTGAGCCCTGCATTGGGCTCCCTGCTCAGTGGGAAGCCTGCTTCTCCCTCTCCCACTCCCCCTGCTTGTGTTCCTTCTCTCACTGTCTCTCCCTCTGTCAAATAAATGGATAAAATCTTAAAAAAAAAAAAATGCACCTGTGCATTCGTGCATCCCTCCACTCGCTCAACATCAATTTATGAACGTCTACGGGGAGGCTCTGTGCTGGGTCCTCAGAGACTACTGAACAAGACAGACCTCCTGCTTCTTAGAGCTCATTTTTAGTATCTGTCCTATGTCCCAGGCCACTTTGCACTCTGCACTTCAATCATTACAATGAGCCCCTGAGGAAGTGACCGTCGTCCCATCGTACCCTTGAGGAAACTAAAGCAAAGAAGCGTGCCCAACTCCCTGATCTAATGACAGATCTCGGAGCCTGATCAGTGGGGTCCTCCTCCATCTCTTATTCCGTGTATTCCTGCCCCTCCCAGTCTCTGCCCCTGAGATCAAGACAATTGCTTTGGAGCGTAAGTCACCTGTTGTTACAAGGCTGGAGTTTGGGGAGGGACCTTAGCGCTATGAACAGTCACTGTGGACCAGCTCTTCAGACCACAAGCTGAGAGCCAGGCCCTGGGAAAGGGAGACAGAGGAGGGAGGTTTTGAATAAAGGGAGGGTGGTGAGGGGAAGTGGGTTGGTGCCTGAGACGAACTCTGTCTGCAGGACAATTACCCTGGGGCAGCCACAGGCGTATATATGCAGCCATTTATAGGAAGCAGCCCTCCTCGTGGCTCATCACTGTATCGTGGTCTCTTGCTCAGAAGGTTCTGCAGAAGTCAGTGGCTCGCAGAACAGTCCTGTGGAGCGTGAGGTGGCAGTTGTGGGGTGGGAGGAAAGGAAAAGAGAAGTGGTGGTCCCTTCAGAGCATGAGATGTAAAGGCATGCCACTCTTCCCACTCCTTTTTTTATTTGAGGTTAAATTGCAAACACCTAGAACCTGGAGTTTATAGCCTTTTCACCAAAAGCTCTCTCTCCCCAGCTCAGGTCAGGGGGAAGAGAGAGGGTGGCCTCTGAGAGAGGGGGCCCCTTCATCTCAGAGAAGGAGAAACAGGTGCAGCCCTAGCCAGCATGGGTCAGAGGCACCTCAGGGGCTCAGAAGCTGGTGTGACCCCCCAGGCTGGGAGTGCAGCCACCACTAGTAACCCACGGAGAGGGGGCTGATGAACCCCCCACCCCCTTGCAGGCCTGAGCTCTCGTCACTGAAGATTTGTGACTCCAGAATAAGCCAGATTCTGTTGAGGTATCGAAGAGTTTAAAAATGTACATGAGAACCCAAACAAAAAGCCCTGTGCACCCCCAAATGAGGGCACATTTACATGAAACCCTTGTCTGGGACAGCAAGAGGATGTGAAATTATCAGGTGGTTTTCCCCCAAGCTGAAGTCCTTCAAATCTTTCTTTTCCTACATTTGCCTACAGAATGCACAACACAGGAGGCACTCGAGAGTTTGCCAGGCAAGTGGAGCTCTCGGCAGCGGTCGGCGGGGCAGAAGCGGGGCAGCTCTTCCCACGTGGCCCACGAAAGCCACCTTCTGGTTCAAGCCTGCTGGACGTTTTCTTCGGGGTCAAGTGCAAAGCCCTCGAGGGCTGAGCTCACACCCTCCTCTCTCATGTACGGAAACGTGCGCACGCGCTCAGGCACACCCACACCCCCAGAACATCCGGGGACTGTGCTGGGAAATCAGTCTCTGCGCCCCTACACCAGAGCCAAGGTTCAGTGCACATGCGCTGTCCTCATCACAGGTTCCCAACAGGCAGGCGGCAGCAGGAGGGGCGTCCCGGGCACCGGTTCTACAGAGAGAACCTGCCCCCTGGTGAGGGAGTGGGGCGCCCAGCACATCCTGTCTGCAGCAGACAAGTCAGGGCTCATCTTGCTCAGGAAGGGCTCTGGGCAGCACAGGCAGCCTCTGGCCCCAGAGTAGAAGTCCATGGGGTCAGTCTCCAACCCTGAGATGCTTTCGAAGGCTGGACAGGGGAAAGCCAAAGAATGCATGGTGCTGGGGGAAGTGCAGGGCTTTGGAAAGAGCTCTGACAGCACAGCCTAGCACTTACTGCTCTGTGACCTTGGGCATGTTACCTACCCTCTCTGAACCTCTGCAGAAGAAGAGCAATGCCTTTATAAGAAGAATGCATTTATTTGTTTCATGCATGCATAAAATGATCACCTTGAATCCTAGAACGTTACAGATGAAAAGCCATTTAACATTATTATTATTATTTCATCCAACCTCTTAATTGTACAAACAGGGCTCAAAAACATCATGTGACTCACTCCGAGGTCACACAGCTGAAAAGCCAGATCTGTACAGTCCAATACACAAGCACTCATCACATGTGGCTATTTACATTTAAATTCAAATTAATTCAAAAGTAATATAATTTAAAATTCAGCTCCTTGGTCACAATAGCCACATTCCAAGTGCTTAGCAGCCCCATGTGTCCAGTGGCCATCGTAATGGACAGGGCAGGTATAGAACTTTCCACCATCTAAGGGAGTTTTATTGGGCAGCTCTCAGCTAGAGGTCAGGACTCAGAGCTTTGGACTCTCGACGGCTCCTCGGGGCAGCGAGGGCATGTGTTCCAATCTGTCTTTTAAGTCTTTCCCCACTTCTTCCAGGGCCAGACAGCAGATGAAGCCGTAGCCTCTTCAAAAGCAGAGAATGGCCACATCTCTGATGCTACAAAACTTCAGGAAAGGAGACTTTTCAGAAACCACGTTTCTGAGGTTAACTGAGTTTTGAGGTCAACAGATCATAACTAGACACCATGTTGGGTTTCAAACTACCCATTGCCTCTAAAGGGTGAGCCCCATATGGAAATCTGTCCTTCACAGCGGGGACCTGGCAGAGCCTGAGGGTCACAGGTCGTGTGGGGGCTCTGGCTGGAGGACACAGTAGGAGGACAATGTTGCAGGAGAAGGAGCAGGGGACGGGGCAGGACCTCAGACCCCAGACGTCTCCCACACTTGCCTCTGAGCAAACCAAGTCCCAGCCATCAGCTAGCGGCTGTGCGATGTGTCTTTTTTTCCTAACTAGGGATGCAGGGGGCACGGGAAAGGGATGGGATGTCTGTGTGCGTATGGACATACGTGTGCACACACACGTCCACACACTGAGACCTCACACAGACATTCATGTTCTTGTTGACTGAGATGATTTTTAGGCAGCAAGTGTGTGAAAGCATTAGTGTTCTGACTCACTTTTCATAACAAGCCTGAGTGATGGCTTCCATTTGTCACCCACACAGATGGAGCAGGAAGGGGTTAAGTGGATGACAACCGTGGGAGGTGGGGGGTGGGAATAGATGGGTTTACCTGCGACACATTGACACATCGTGGTCACACACAAGAAGAAGACGGAGTTTAAGCTTGAATTCCAAGCAGAACAGAGATTTTCATCAACAGAAAATCTTCTAACTCCACCCTATCAAAACAATTTCTAAAAACTGTCTGGTCCCCACGAGAGCCTGCCCACACTTTCCTGTGGCACCTGACATAGTCCTTCTAGCCCACAGCCATTCTTTTGATCTGGAATCACAGAGCTGGCACAATCTTAGGGATGGAAAAGTCTTCAGTTTAAGCAATCCCCTTTTACTTTTAAAATCTCCTTTCTACGGATGTCCAGAAGGAGAGGTGGCTCGTCCTGCTCAGACAGAGGCCTGATCCCCCTCACAGTCCTCAGACTTTCTAGGACACTCAGAACCTTAAAAAATTTTTTAAGCCCTTTCAACTCCCCCCTGATATCTTGAATTAAGCAGGATTTCATAGGCTGGTCCATCGGGTACCTACATGGGAGCATGTGTGTGGATGTTACAGAGACCCCAGGACCAGCCCGGGGTGACCCGGCTGGCTCAAACTTGAGCCAACACTCGCAGGACACACAAAGCCGGGCACATAGGAACAGTGCCCGGGGCTGGACCATTTTGGGTGGAACCGTTCCAAACTTGTCCTACAGTGCCAAGTCCAAAGTGAGCCCCAGCCCCCCAGGAAAGCCACTGGATCTGTCAGCTCGTTCAGCACTGCAGGTAACACGGCCTTCTCAATTCCCACCAGTGGCTCGGCTTTTGAAACGGGAAGTCATCTGTTTACAGCTATGAGGGACCGATTTCCTCTGGATCTGCCCTTTGCCCGCCTGTAACTGAGGCACGTAGTACAGAACCGCACTTGTACGAACACAACCTGCCCCTTGCCCCGCGCGGAGCCTGGCTGAGACTGCGAGATTGTCTCCACACAGGCGTCAGGCTCTCATCACTGACACACACAAAGATGCCCACACACAAATATGGACAACCGCCTCTGCAGTTCAGGGGCCACGGCACACGTCGCAGACCAGCTAGGGAACCACAGCACCACCAGCTACCCCCGGAGCAGCAGCCCCCGCGAGAGGGCTTCCTGTTCGAGCACCTTTTCCCATCTGATTCTAAGCAGAGCTATCCGTTAGCTTGTGTCACGCAAGAAACTTGAGATGCCATGACTTTCCCTGTCCCACAGCTGGTTAGGGAGACTCGAGACGAGAAACCGCCATCTGCCAAGGCCCCATGCCAGGCTCCTCCCCAGTGACCGGCCGCCCTCCACAGAAGAGAGCCTCTCTCTGGGTTGGTAGGATAGCAGTAACCACTTGTTGAATGCTTACTCGTTGTCAGGTGCCCTCCTAGGCATTTGGTGTGGCTCCAATTCTTACAACTACCTTCTAGGGAGGTTTTATACCCAGGTTACAGATGGAAAAACTGAGGCTCGGAGAGATTAAGTGACTTACTTAAGGCCACACAGCTACCAAAGGGATGGAATGGGTATTCAAAGGCCCATCCATTAGCCCCAAGACTCTTTGGATGAAACCACTGAAAAGAGGGACAGGTCTCCCAGCCCGAGGCTACAGGGTGAAGAAAAGTACCTCATGGCCACGTTGCTGCCGTCAATCACTATGGGTCGCAAGGAACTGGCTGGGCCTCCGTAGTCCTCTTCCAGCTCTGCTGCTGGCCCGCGTTGGGCAGAGTCCAGGGTGGCACAGGAGCCCCTGGGAACGAGCAGGGGCACCGCGCTGCCCTCATGGGCCCCCGGGCGGCTGCCGGTCTGGATCAGCTCCTGCAGCACATCATTGACCAGGGCGCCCTCGCCCAGTTTGCCCAGCACCCTGACCACATCCTCCCGGCTGTAGCCCAGCTTCTGGAAGAACTCCATCTTGCTTGAGCGCTCCATGCTGTGCCAGCTGGGCCCCCGGTGAGGGTCCGGCCCCTGGTTTCCTTCTGGCAGAGCCACGCTGGCATGAGCTAAAGAGAAAAAGCATCCATCAGGTGTTTTCTGAGCCGCCTGGCCTGGAGGCCGTCGGGTTACTGAGGGCAAATTATGCACGCTCCCTCCCCGCCTTATCTGTCAGGAAATCATGTTGCCTGGTCCCCTTGGGGATTTTCAGTTGCTCAGTGTGGTTGGGGAGCACAGATGTAATCATGCTGCTTTTACTCGTGCGCTTTCTGAGCCCTTCACCCCACACCGGGGCCCCCGCAAGGATCCCCCGGCCAGGGGCGCCCAGGGCAGCTGCACAGACCACCCAACTCTTGGAACTTTGGTGCACAGGCCAGAGGAATGTTCCTGCGGCTCTGTCATGGGCTGAATGGTGCCCCCACTCCCACCCCCCAAATTCATACGCTGAAGCCCTATCTCCCAGCACCTCACATTGTGACTGCATTTGTAGATAGGGTCCCCAAAGAGTTGATTAAGTGAAAATGAAGTCATTAGGGTGATCCCTGGTCCAATATGACTAGTGTCCTTATAAGAAGAGAAGATTTGGGGGTGCCTGGGTGGCTCAGTCAGTTAAGCGCCCAACTCTTGGTTTCGGCTCAGGTCATGATCGCTGGGTCCTGAAGTGGAGCCCAGCTCTGTGCTCAGTGGGGAGTCAGCTTCCCTCTCCCTTTCCCTCTGCCCCTCCCCCCCACTTATGTCTGCCCTCTCTCTCGGAAATAAATAAATCTTAAAACAATAGAAATCATCATGAAGTTATACTTACTGTGAAAAAAATGCAGTAATGCTCAAGTATAAAGAATAAATAGATATAATGTCTCTTCATACAAACCCCAAACCCCACTTACCTCTCCTGCTCTCGTTTGTATCTTTCTAATGCTTTTCTGATGTCATGACTTGCATATCGAATAGATCCACACACGTATTGTCTTAGTAGGGTTGTTTTTATATAAATATTATCATACTATATGATAGCTCAGCAACCTGCTTTTCTTATTAAAAATGCATCTGGGAAATCTTTCCATGACAGCTTTTCTGTTCTGCTGCTCCCTGTATCCCCAGCGTTTAGGACAGTGCCCAGCCCAGCTGACTCTCCATGCAGATTTGCTGACTGGACGGTATCTAACCGTATGCCAGATGATGGAACTGTAGCTTGCCTTCCCCTTCTCCCTGTTACAGACAGGCTCAACGAACACCCGCAGGCATCCATCCTGTCATCCACCCTCTTCCCAGCAGGACAGGTGCACCACCTCCCCTCCTTAGTCTTCTGCCCGCTTCCTCCTTGGCAGCACGCACGTCTTCCTACCAGGTTCTCAGTGAGGCTCCCGGATCCCTGCAGGGCCAACTCCTCTGAGGCTGAAGCCCCAACAGAACAACACCCCCCCAACCGGCTCTGGCAGGAGAAGGGCTTTGGCAGCCTGGACAGTGCAGCTTGGTGGGTATTCCGTGTGTCGCCCCTGCTCCTGCTGGAACACTGAGACTGCCCCCCACCCCAAGCTCACCAGGGACCCCCTCACTGCCAAATCCAACAGCAGCTTCACGCACGTTGTCTTATACAAACTCTCTGCTGCTCTCAATGCCGGGACCTCACCCTCAAGTGTCATTTTAAATCAAAACACTTGGAAAACATTTTAGACCACCTCCTCCTGAAACTCCTTTCCCTGAGGTCCTACACCTTGGCCTGAGTCTTCTAAGTCTTTCCAGTTCTTTCCTTAGTCTCTGCTCATGTGTTTGATGATGGGGTCCTGCCCGGGTGGTCTGGTCTCCCCATCACACCCCCCACCTGCCCCTTCACCCGAGAGGCCACAACTACACTTCTGGCTGAGACCTTGCTAAGCACCAGGCACCCCAGTTATAAACCTGCCAGGTAAATGGCATGCATGCGATTTGAATAAAGTCCTGGGGAGCTCAGAATACTGTCCCTCGCCAACCATTTGCTGAGTCTACTTCAGTGGTTCTCAAAGTGTGGTCCATGGAAACTCAGGGAGGGTCTAAGACATTTCAGGGAGACTTCAAAGTAAAAACTGTTTTCATAATAACACTAAGGTGTAATTTGCTTTTTTTTCTTCCACTCTCATCCTTATGAGTACGTCATGAAGTAAGTATTCCGGAGACTACGTGTGGTGTGATATTACAACAGAGCCAATGCAGAAGCCAATAGGCAAACCCAGACGTCTTCTCTGAAGCCACATGTTAGAGACTGGCACAATTTAAATCAGTGCCAGTCTCCTTACAAATTATCTGGTTTGGGAAAACAGTTATTTCTCATAAAAATGCATCATTTATATTAATGTAATGGTTTATTATTAAAGTTAAGGATTATGGTTTAATTTCTTAATTTGAGTTTCTCGTAAGGTGCATATCAATGGTTGGATATAACCCCATATACAAGAAAGTTCTTAGGTATCCCTAATAGTTATTAAAAGTGAAAAGGAGTTCTGAAACCAAAAGTCTCGTCTTAAATCCAGAGCTTTCCAACAGGTATTTCCAAGAAGGTGGTCCCATAGAGGTGACGCATAGACATGTCACCCAGGGCCCCAGGACAGAGGGGCAGGGTCTTTCCCTCCTTCAGCCTGGACTCTCTCATCCCCATCTGCCCACCTGCCCCCCTCACACACCTTCTTCATCCCATACCTGACTCACTGCCACGGCCTCCTATGGGCCTCCCTCCACAACCCCGTCCGGCCCAGCCCCTGTTTGTAGCCAGCAGTATATTTCTAGAACAAGTCTGACTGTATCACACCCTTCCTTAGAAACACCCTCAGACCCTGTGTTATGACAAGAAAGAGACCAAATTCCTGAGCAGCCTGCTGAGCCGTCACCATGCAGTGCTGACCCCGGTGTACCTCCCCGCCCACCACTGGCCCACCTGGCCCTTTCTCTTGAGCTC
>NW_024423675.1:54141123-54196058 GCF_017311325.1 Ursus maritimus
CTGAACCTCCTCCCCCCACTCCCCAAGCATTCCAGAAAGTTCTCGTCACTGTGCTTCTGCATACGCTTTCCTTTCTACCTGGAATGCTCTTTTTCGTTTGGCAAACTCCAAGATTCAGCTCAAATGCCACTCAGAGTGGTCCCCCGTGGGTCCACAAACAGAAGGAGTGGCTTGGTCATCTGTCTACCAGGCGCTTAGCTCACACCTCTGTTAGAACACACTGATTTGCCATGCATCTGTATCTCAAGAAACTGTGAACTAGGTTTGCACCTATTTGCCTCAGAATCACCAGCACCTGACACAGTGCTAGTATATTGGGAAGTTCAACAGAGTTTTCTTCAATTGATGCCCAAAGCTGAAAATAATCCTCCCTCCTCAAATATTTTTTCTTGGGTTCCCATCTCATTGAATGGCATCCTCCAGACCCCAAGAAGAAATCTCAAGGTCACCTCTCACTCTTCCCTTTCCCTCACTTCTACACCCAACTGGACAATTTCTACTTCCTGGACATTTTCCACAAGCACCCCCTCTGCTTTACACTCACAACAGCACCCTAGTTCGTTCATTCATTCATTCATCCATCATTCATTCATCATGTAATAAACACTTCCTGATCGCCCGCTAGGCACCAGGCATTGTGCTGGGACCCAGGTCCATAAAAACTAAAACACAGTCCAATTTCAATTTGTTCTCAACCTATTCAGGAAAACAGACCAAAAATGTAAATAACAAGCCATAAATCATGACAATAAGCACAATACTTTCAAATAGAAAAAAAAGGTGCTTTCAAAACTCCGGTGAGGAATGACTTATCTTCCTTTGAGGGGAAAGGAAAGGCCAGAAAGGCCCTCATGGAACTGGACAACCAAGGACAAGCTGGCTTTTCCCAGTCGGGGAAGAGCTGTGGCATCCCTCCCGGGGGGGTCCTGGGGGGCGTCCTCACCACACTCCCATCCACCACGACACTAATCTAGCTCTTCCACGGACCAAGATTTCTGTCCCTCCATCCTGTACAGAGTAAATGGCACAGCTCTTGAGCAGGACAGGCAAGGCCCTCTCCACCGGGCCTGGCCCACTCCCCAGCCCCCTCGGCCATGTCCTTCTAGTCCAGCTTCACCTTCTGCTCCTTGACCAGCGGCCAGTCCTTCCCCTCAGGTCGGCTGTTCTCTGGGGCTGGGGTCCAGCTTTGGTTTGGTCTCCATGGAGGAAGAGGACCCTCGCCCAGCCTGGCGGGCCAGCCTCACAGCAAGCGCTGCTCACGGTCTCTGAAAGACCCACGGGCTACATTTGGGCTCTTCCTCCCTCTGCCTGGAGGCCTGCCCCTTCCTGCCCCAGACCTGACCTGGCTGTCACCCCTGTCCTTCCCAATCCTGCCAGCCCAGCTACACCCCCACCTCCACCCCTCCCTGCTTCTGCAAGCCGGGGCACTTATCTTGATTTGGAAGACAGAGAAGGGAAGAGGAAGGAGGGGTGGGAGAAAGAAAAGAGAGAGGGAAGGAAAGTGAGAGAGAGGGAAAAAGAACAAAGGTTGGCACGGGCAGCATGAACACAGCAGTTTGTGTTCAGGGAGCTCTTCAGTGTTTCCACATCGCCTTCATCTAGAGACTGCCTTGACTTCCCATCATGCCTGGGGGTGGGGGAGAAGAGAGATAACAGCCTTCCCTTCTCACAGGTGAAGAAACTGAGGCTCCGCACGGCACAGGGTCAAGGTTATATAGTCAGTAAGGGGCAGAGACCGAGGATTCATAGACGGCAAAAGTAACGTGTTGCTTTGACTTTGTTCAAGATGGAGGTAACATCTTGTTATTACAGAAATGGAAAAACCAAACTACAGCTGGGCTGGGTGCCTTCGCTTCGGTCACAAAGTAACAGCTGCAAGGAGAGTCCATGCTTGTTTTATAACTTTGTGGTCTGGTATGACGGCATCGGAAACATTTTCAAAATGAAAAGACCTGGGGCTGGGACGTGGGGCTTTCACCTGGGGTGCGGGAATGAGAGCGGCCACGTGAGGCCCCATCCTCGGCAGCTCTCCTCAGCACCCACAGGTTCCAAAAGAGCTCCTTTTACTTTCTTTCTTTTCTTTTTTCTTTTCTTTTCTTTTTTTAAGGTTTTATTTTTTGGAAGTGATATCTACACCCAGCGTGGGGCTCGAACTCACAGCCCCGAGATCAAGAGTTGCACGCTCCACCGACGGAGCCAGCTGGGCGCCCCAAAAGAGCTCCTTTTCTGAAGAGACTTTTGAAAGGTTATGCATGCGACAGGAGAGCTGTTTTTACACAAAATTAACTGAAAGAATCCACCTACTTCAGAGGCTTTCTTTTGCCCCCTTGAGACTTTAAAATCACTGTCCTCAGGAGCCTCCTCTGGCCCTCAGGCCACCACCCTCCCCTTGAGCGACAACATTGCCGGCAGCTTCTCGCTCCTTTCTATTTTTAAGTCCTGAAAGTACGAACAATTTCATCTCAGTTTTCTTCCTCCAGCTTGCCTGGAAGTCACCAACAGCACAGATGATGAATTAGTAACACTTTGAAAATCTTCAGTCTCCTCTTACAGTGGTCAGCCTCCTACCACTTCCCTATGGTCAGCGGTCAAGGCAGCCGTGGAGAGGAGCTCAGGTTGAATCCTTGAATCCGACATTGGAGGTGGGCTCACAGGAGAGCAGGAAAGGAAGGGAGGAAGAGGGAGGGAGGGGAGGGAGAACTTTCTAACGATGGGAATCAGAGCAGACCCGTTCCTCCTAGAATCAGCCCATCCAGGCTGAGGTCTGTAGCCTCTGACTGGAAGAGCCCCCGAGGAAGAGAGTACAAGAGAGCCAGCAGCTCACTTGTACCCAGTATTTTACAGTTAGAAGGCGCTTCCTTGCATATTATCTTTGAAGATCCCGACCTCTGTAGGAGACGGAAAAGGGCTACCTCATGACTCATGTTGCAAGTAAGAAAACTAAAGAAAAGAGAGGTTTTGCCAACTTACCCAGGTCCCGCAGCTAATAAATGGGAGGGACTAGACTCCCGTGGGTGGTGATTCCTGCTACCTCCTGGCCCAGAGGGTCTGCCCGGGGCTGCTCAGGGGGCCACAGAGCAAGGCGAGCCCAGGATGCGTGCATTCATCCCGTTGCCCCGACCCTCAAATCCTGTTCCTGTTCACCTCTGCCAGCCCCAGAGCAATCCAGCACGTTATGACAGCCACAAGTCACCCCCATGATGGGGAGAAAGCTCTTGTGAACATAATCCGTGCAGTTTTCTGGTTCAGCTCAGATCAGTGGAGTTGTCAGTCAGATTTTGGGGAAGTCACAGAGAGGCAAAAACTTCAGCCCACGAGATTCGTGTTTTGGGCCTGGCTTTTGGGGGATTTTTAAAGGGCATTATAATTTTTTTTTTAATTGTGGTAAATTGTACATAGTATAAAATTTACCATAGTAACTATTTTTAAGAGTGCAGTTCAGTGGCATTAAGCAACCATTACCACCATCCATTTCCAGAACTTTCTCATCTCATAAGACTGAAACCCTGTCCCCATTAGACACTAACTCCCAACCCTCTCTCCCCCACCTGCCCCTGGTAACCACACTGCTACTTTCCGTCTCTATGACTTTGACTACTCCAGGTACCTTCCAGAAGTGTAATCATACAGTAGTTGTCCTTCTCTAACTGGCTTATTTCGCTCAGCATAATGTTTTCAAGGTTCACTCTGTTGCAAGCATATGTCAGAATTTTCCTTTTTAAGGCCAAATAATTTTCCACTGTGTATAGAGACCACCTTGTGTCTATCGATTCACCTGCAGATGGACCCTTGGGGTGCTGCCACCTTTTGGCCGATGCAAATAGTGCTGCTGCGAGCCTGGGTGGCCTGGACTTTTGTTTCCTCCCTGAACTTGTCCCTTGCTCTTCTGTACTGCTATAGGTTACTTGGGATATACACACAAGCCCTGATCCATACCCCAGGGCAACTCTGAAACAGAGTTTTTCAAAAACCACCCTCTACTATCTTCCACACTCAACCTGTTCACGTGTCAGGTATCAGAGCTCCTGGGTGGCGTCACCTGGCCTTGGAGAGGACTTCATAATCCTGGAGGCATGGCTGAGGTTTCTAACGGCCATAGAGAATTAGCCAAGACTGTCTTCATTGCCTGCGGTTAAGACTTATTTCCATGTCCTCATGGCCCTTCTCAAAGCCCACAGAGCCATCCTTTAGGGGGAGATGGGGCTTGGGGCTAGAGCCAAATATTCCTGACCTGCCAGGAAACTAGACACCCACAAACCAGTATCTAGTCTAAGAGATGCTTTTGAGAGCCTGGAGACAGGTTGAAAATGTGCCCGAGAGTTCTAGACCTTCTGATTTCATAAAATTAAAATATCTTCAAAGATCACGGCAGGAGTTTTTATTTAAATGGAAGCGTCCCTCCAATTAACCTTTCTTCCACAAAAACCCTCTTGAAATTAAACAAAATTGTGCTAAAATGAGCAAGGATTTCACCTAATTTTTTTTATCTGCGTACTTAACGTCATGTAAGGCACAGGAAGTCAAATTGCTCAGAATAACGCTAATCCAAGAACTGCCCTCCAACCTGCCCCCTGTCCGCTATGTTCTGTCTCTCTCCTCCACCCCTGGACCCAAGTCTGCACAGGGCCTGTCACACTGACAGATGGCCGAGGGCAGGCACTCACCAGCAGGGCACGTCGCTCCAGCCCCCCACGGTGGGCACTGGTGCTCCTCTCCACGCCCCCAGCTCTCCTCCCAGTTAGCCAGGTGTCACCCGAGCTGGGGGAGCACAGCTGGGCTGGGCCACGCGGCCATGAGAAGGCACTTCATGCCAAAGCTCCCCTTCCTGGACGCCAGAGTCACGTTCAGCTGCCAAGGTAGTTTTGCTTTGAGATTGAAAACAAAAAAGGAAAAGAAGAAAGCAGTCAAATGAGGGAGGCAGATGTGAAGCCTTCACCCCAGCATGAGTCACCGAATCAAAGTTTAACAACCACATGCAAAAGAAACTCTCTGAGGGCATGGGCTGGCTGCACAGGAAAGCCAGGAGAGACTCAGAGAAAAAAGTGCTCACAGTTTCCTTTCCAAGTTTCCACTCAGGCCTTCAGCTGAGAAAAGCATCTGGTCCGAGGTGCTCCCAAGAAGGTTGGTGCTCCCAACTTTACAAACAAAACTAAACAAAACTAAAGCGTGCAGGAGCGAAGAGGGTCAGGGAGAGAACGGGAATGCCTACCAGCGAGGGGTGCCCAGCGCCTGGGCGCGGAGGAGGACCCTGGCCCTGCTGTCAGTCACAGAAGCCTTGGGGCTAGTGTCATGGGCGAGGTCTGCAACAGGACGAGGAGCGGTCCTCACTGCAGCCCTGCATGGGGTGGGCGGCGGCTTCTCTCACTGAGGCAGGGGGAGCCTGACCGCAGGCCCACCTGACCAGAGCACCTGCAGCCGGTGGCCATGGGCAGCACCCCTGAACTCAGCGTCTGTTTCCTGCATCGGGGGAGGCGCGATGGGGTCAGAGTGAGAGCAGAGAACACACACCACAAGCGGCCCACTTCCCAACAATGACAGGTCTCTAAAGTGACTTGCCCAAGGACACCCAGTGAGCCAGTTGGTCAAGCTGGGTTTAGAATCTGAGAGTTCAGGAATGGCCCAAGTTCACTGGAATTTGCCCTTCTCCTCCTCCTCCCCCTCCTCCTCCTTCTTCTTCTTTTAAATATTTTATTTATTTATTTGAGAGAGAGAGAGAGAGAGCATGAGCGGGAGGGGGGCAGAGGGAGAGGGAGAAGCAGACTCCCCGCTGAGCAGGGAGAAGGACCCTGAGATCACAACCTGAGCCGAAGGCAGACACTTAACCGACTGAGCCACCCAGGTGCCCCTTCTGCTCTTCTTTCTTTATCCCCCACCTGTCTCCCACAAAAGATGTGCGGCAGTCTAGAATATTAAAACACAGATGGAATGGGATCATCGCAATAAAGCTACAATCAGAAATGATGAGAACGGGGGCGCCTGGCTGGCTCGGTTGGTAGAGCATGCGACTCTTGATCTCGGGGTAGTGGTTCGAGCCTCACGTTGGGTGTAGAGATGACTTAAAAGAAATGATTGGAACAAAGACAAACATGGTATCAGAACCTAGATTTAAAAAGTGGCTTCCTCTGGGCATTAGTTCCAGCTTTGAGTTTCCTGGCACAACGGGTTTTCTAAGAACAACTATGGTTGGTTTAGTGCTTCCAGCATATTCGGTGCCTTCCATTGGAGTGTCTTAACCCCACAACAGCTCAATGGCCTCGGAGTCATTATCCTAGCTTTTGAGACAGGATCATCGGGGTGCGAAAGGGTAACTCAAACCTAGGCCCACAGAGCTCCCCAAGGACCCCCTCTACACGTCACAAGTGGCCTTTCAGCTCCCAGATCCCAAATTAAGCACGTAGGCTTTCCCAACAAAAGAAACACTTTCCTGGTATTAAATTCTCGGAGAGGGGGTGCCTGGGTGGCGCAGTCGTTAAGCGTCTGCCTTCGGCTCAGAGCATGATCCTGGCGTTCTGGGATCAAGCCCCACATCGGGCTCCCCCGCTGGGAGCCTGCTTCTTCCTCTTCCACTCCCCCTGCTTGTGTTCCCTCTCTCACTGGATGTCCCTCTCTCTGACAAATAAATAAATAAAATCTTAAAAAAAAATTCTAGGAGAAATCTAAATCCTTACTCTGATTAACACAACAGACGATATTTTCAGTTCAAGTCCTGTCAAAATTCAGAGGCCGGGGAAGGAGGAAGGGAGCCGCCAGGCAAGGCAGGAATTCTCTGAGGATCCTGCCAGCGCCACCCTGAGGTGCACTTGCCACCAGCTCAGCCTGGGCAATGACACTGAGGGATCCCAATTTGTGTTCAACCCCAGGGCAGTGGCACCTGCGCAGGGGACAGGGACCACAGTGGCCAGCGCCAAAGGGCTCTGCAAGAAAGACGTTTGAATCTGCTCAGCCAATCAGGTAAGTACTTGACAGAGGCCCCAGAATTCTGTGTGACATCTTGGAGACGTTATTTAGACGAGAAAAATTGTGACTCCTCTGTCTGTCTAAGAAAAGGACCACCGTATGGGGCCGTTAGAGTAACCGATCCAGAGAAACCTTGGCTGATTCCCCTGCAGCTAAAATGACTTAGTTGCCATGACCGTTAGGAGCCAAAAAGATGAAGCCACAATTTAGGCTACTTATTCCCAACTGAATGAGAAATAAGGTCTTCCAGAGGTAACAATCTTTGTTAGGATATAGCTGACCCAAAACTAGCCTCTGCCCACGAGAGACATAAGAGGAGACAGCAGTAGTGACCAGGCTGGCGGCGACGTCTGTCGAAGCCATGAGCACACTGAGAAGGGTCGGATGGCAGGTCGGGCGCACTTCCCTCTTCTACTCTGCTTAAACTGGCCTTGCATCTGCCCTGAGGCTCTTTCTGCCCGCTCTGGCCTTTGCAGTGAGATGGAGGTCTGTGCTTTCGGGAAGTGGCCTGGAGGTGTTCAGACAGTGGGTCCTAAGCGTGGGGACAGACCCTTCCCCAGGAGGAGCGCACAATCGTGCGGACAGCTGCCAGGCGCCGGGCATCAGCTGGCCCTGCAGCCCCTGGAGGCCCGTGCGATAGACCCAGGTCAGGACCCCGGGCCTGGTTGCCGCTCCTCTCTCTCCAGCCACAGGGAACCCCGAAAACAGTCTTGCTCTGTGTCCTGTTTTCTCACAGCCAACACAGCATGCAGGGATTTGCCATGGTGGCCAGTGGCCAGGGCGTGCAAAGGTTGGGTCCGCTGGTCAGCACTCAGCCGCTGCCCACGGATGCTCGTCCGCAGCACGCGGGAGCTCTCCTCGCCGGCAGTCCGGAGGGTGGGCCATCCTGCTTTCTGCCAATCCGATGTGTGAGAAACGCTGGATGGCTTCTCGTGATTATTTTAACTTTCATTTCCCGGATGGCGAGCGAACTTGGGGATGGCTTTGTGTCTACTGGCCTTGCCATTTTCCTGTCTTCCCTCCACGGCCCTCTCTGCTCTCACGGAGCCTTCTTCTTGCTGGCTGCCGATCACCCTCACATATTCCGCTTGCTAAGCTTTATCTAGCGTGTATGCTGCAACTGTCCACGCCCAACGCTCGTCTTTCGGCTTTGCTTATGATGTTCTGCAAGCGATTTGACTCCTGTGTCAATCAAAATTATTGGCTTCTCCTTCATTATTTGTGCTTTTTGAATGTTAAGAAAGCCTCCCCTATCCTCAAGTTGTAAATATATTTTCCTGTATTTTCTCTAAAGTGGTAACGTTTTGTTTTTTATCATCAGGTCTTGAATCTAAGGATCTAAGCTTATTATCATCATTTGGAGTCATAAACTCAGAGTTGGACTGCCTTGCCACCTATTAGCTGTGAAAACCTAAACAAATGGTTTCATCTTTCTGTGCCTCAGTTGCCTCATCTGTAAAATGGGGAGAGTAATCAGATCTATCTCATGGGATATGATGAGAATGCAATTAATCCATGCACAAAAAGTGCTTAGAACAGTGCTTGGCATATTAGTTGCTCAATGGATGGCTGTTTCTGTTTTGAGCACAAACTAATGAAGACAGGATTTCTAGAAGTGATGATGGCAAAGTCTAGCACCCAGGAAAAACTGAAACGCTGTCAGGGAGCTACAGAGGCAGGGGAAACAACGCTCTCCGCCCTCAATAGGAACAGGTGCGCCCACAACAGACACCGAAGCAAAGTGGGGAAGCAGTTGTCGTTGCTGTATGGGCTTAGCTTTTTAAATCCAATATAAAACAATCGTGCATTTAAAACAATTCTAGGGGCGCCTGGGTGGCTCAGTCGTTAAGCGTCTGCCTTCGGCTCAGGGCGTGATCCCAGCGTTCTGGGATCGAGCCCCACATCGGGCTCCTCCGCTATGAGCCTGCTTCTTCCTCTCCCACTCCCCCTGCTTGTGTTCCCTGTCTCACTGGCTGTCTCTCTCTCTCTCTGTCAGATAAATAAATAAATAAAATATTTTTTAAAAATATTAAAAAAAAAATAAAACAATTCTAGCTTATTAAATAATATCTGTGCATCACTCCTCTGAGTTCCACCTGAGATGTGATCTTAACTGCAGGGATCAAGGCAGTAAAGACTGTGAAGTACATTCCAGTTTCATTTCACACCGTGCACCAGGCTGAGAACATCGGCACCAACCTGAGAACATCGGCACCAACTGAACAACGTAAGTGAGTGGAGGCAAGACTGTAAGCGAAGAGTTACGGTCACATGGTAAATGTTAGATGAGAGCTGGCTATTGATGTTTGGGGCTGGAAAATTCTTTGCTGTGAAGGGACCATCCTGTGCACTGGAGGGTGTTCTTCTCACTAGCAAACAGTAGCACAACCCATCCTCCCGTTGTGACACCTACAAGTGTTCCCAGACGTTGTCAAGTGTCCCCATGGGGGCACAATAGCCCCTAACTGAGAACCACTGGACGAGGGGGTCCATTGAAGAGGAAATTCCCACTCTGTGAAGAGGCAGAGGAGGCTTCGTTGAGGAAATAAAAGCTCAGCTGACTTGAGACGACAGGCTGGAGTTTCCAGAAGTCTGGGTTCTCTGGGACATTCCAGGCGGAGGGAAAGTCTAGGCCTAGGCTCGGAGGCACAGGGAAGCTTGACAAGATCCAGACCGTTGGTACTCAGTCTCAAGGTGAAATAGCTCAGCTCAGGAAGAACTTTTTCGAGAAGCATTTTAATTTTAAAAATAAAATTAAATGGGGCACCTGGGTGGCTCAGTGAGTCAAGCATCTGCCTTGGGCTCAAGTCATGATCCCAGGGTCCTGGGATCAAGCCCCACATTGGGCTCCCTGTTCAGCGGGGAGTCTGCTTCTCCCTCTGCCTCTCCCCTGCTCATGTTCTCTCTCTCTCTCTTTCTCAAACAACTAAAATATTCAAAAAATTAAGTTAAATTAAATTAACTGAATCATTAATGAATATGTTCTTTCACCCAGGCTGTTTGGTTGCTTTTTTAAACAAAATAATTTTCATTTCTGGACCATAATGAAGCTACCATGTTGGGAACCGGACAGTCTCAGTGTGCTCCAGGTTCAAAAACTAGTGGCCTCAAAGTACCCATCCATCAGGGCGCTCGCCAACTTCCTTGATTCCTTCTCCGTCCTGGAGACGTTCTCTACTTAGAGAGTGAGATTGTATCTCTATAACCTAAATAAGTTGGCATTCTGGAAAAATCTCCCTAAAGCTACGGCAACACATAGTTCCTACGGATGTCAGGTGACTGTGGAGTCTGTGGTTCTCTCACAAAAGTCCCGAGGGAGATATGGTCTACCCCTCTCTCCATGGCTGGACAGACAGACTATGAATCGAAAGGCGTGAGGTTTATGAGACCAGGTAGAGTCACCTGGGCTGAGGACAAAGAATGAGTGGTGATACACGTGGTGAGCTAAGCACCTTCTCCTGGGCTAATGCTCGTGGGTGGTAAGTGGTCCCATCTGAGCACTTGCAACGTTCGTGTCTGGAAA
The DNA here is from genome assembly GCF_017311325.1 of Ursus maritimus. Classification (NCBI taxonomy): domain Eukaryota; kingdom Metazoa; phylum Chordata; class Mammalia; order Carnivora; family Ursidae; genus Ursus; species Ursus maritimus. The sequence continues at coordinate 54,151,604 of NW_024423675.1, forward strand.
CTTGGGCTCTAGGGCTCTGCTTGGTTTTCTCTCAACAGCATCTTTGCAGCCAAAGTGCTGCAGAAGCTTTTCTTGAACTTTGCAAATACCTCACCCCTCACACTGGGGTCCTAACCTCCGATATCTGTGAATGTGGCTTTATTTGGAAATAGGGCCTGCACAGATGTGATCAAGGAAAGTTGTCACACTGGGTTGGGGGGGCCCTAAATCCAGTGTGTTGGGAAGAGAAAGGAGAGGGAGAGTTGGATGCAGAAACACAGAGGAGCCACGGGGAAAGCCAGATGAAGAGAAGCAGAGATTGGAGTGACGTAGCTGTAAGCCGAGGAACACCACCAGAAGCTAGGAAGAGGCGAGGGAGCGTGGCCCTGCCAACACAGTGGTTTTGGACTTCTAGCCTCCAGAGCTGTGAGAACGAATTTCTGTTGTTTTAAGCCGCCCGGTTTGTGGTAATTTGTAATGGCAGCTCTAGGAAACGAACATACTCCTCAATCCCCAAACCGCCTTCCTCTCAGAGCTCTTAGTTGTGGCCACCATTCACTCAGCTAAGCATACTTCCACATGATGGGAAGACGGGCAGAGGAGCAATCGGGCGAGTCCTTGCGCCTGAGGGTTGGCTGGCAGGCCACGGTGCAGCTGTCCTCCCATGACACAGCGTCACCTGCGCCTGCACACCTAGGACAGACCTGAAGACCGGTGAGCTTTACCCTGAGGCCCATCACGTTATTTCCCATAAGCATATGCTGGGAGAAAAGGCCACAGAGGTGTGTCTTTGGTTTGTTTTCAGAGAATGAGTAGTAGATAATTATCAACATAATTATGAAACAACACTTGTGATAAAGTTAAAAATATATTTTCTGCCATCTGCTGAGATCGCAGAATTTGTGGAGGCTGGTTTCCCACTCGACGTGAGGCCCTCTCCTGCTGGCCAGAGGTGGAAAGATGAATCAGGCCATGTGCCTGTTCTCAGGCCGGCCCCGGGCTAGCCGCGGCCACGCATTCCACCGACACAGTACGAGGGGAGCCCTGGTCAACCAGGCAGTCTCCATTCCGACCCTGCACCACAACGATGTTCTGCTAAAAGCCTGTCCATCCATGACCACTCCAAGGCTATCTGAGTTACTTCCTGTAATGCTAAACGATTGGTTACATAGCAAGGACGGTGTGACTTTTACACATTTTTATCGTTGTGATGCCCGTTCCACATTCTGGCGCTGTACCAAGTGGATATCAAAGGCAGGTTCTGGCCTCTACATCACCTCCTCCGGGAAGCCTACTTTGACGTGAATCTGGACTGGGGACTGTGTGTTTCAATGGATGTTGAAGGAATCGTACACAATGCCATCTGAGGGATTTGGTGCCAATCCCCGACTGTGATCCTATCCATGGCTTCTAGAGTGACTTTCCTCAAGGATCCCAGCGCCACTTCCCTTCTCGGGAACGAGTTCTAATTTTCCACTGCCTGGCAAATCAAAGCCTAGCACTCAGCACACTCCTTCCCCGGGTTCCTCCTCCCTTTCCATGCTCGGGACCCTCCATAGTCCTCTGCCTTAGCCACACCATCACGTCGCTCTCCCCTCCACAGCTTGCCTTTGCTCTCAAGTTTTCTGGCACAGAACCCCAAGCTCTCTCCGCCAGACCAAACTGCCTTTGAAGGAAACAAAATAAAACTTCCCTCTTTTTCAGGAGCCAGTGGTCACTGTGGTCTTGTTCTAGATTCACGACAACAAAGCAGCACCTTTCTAACTTCTCTTTTCGTAGAATAACTGCTCTCTTGTATAAAGTAGGTTACCATATCTGCAGCCCCTTGTGTGTCTCGAGCCACCTAATGTCCTAGGCAAAATAAATAATAGTCATACAGCCTTTTAACTGCACGGGAAACATCTCTTAAAAGCCCTGGCCACCAATGTACAAGGCACAGAGAGAAGGCAAACGCAAAATTAAACCTAATGGGCAGTCCTGTGTGGGGTAAGACAGGGTAAGAATGAAGATTGTTCCAGTAGTAATAACTGAGATTACTTGCTATAAAAAAAAGACAATTTTGAAAATTAAGGGGATCTCCATATTCTATCATTTAACAACAGGAAGCACAAGCTTCTCTAAAATTTCCCATCAAAACAGTTTCATAGCAACAGCCACTGAAAGGTAAGACTTCTGTGATTTCGATTTTACTATCTATTATGCATTCTTTGTGACTCAGTCTAGATGGGGAAGAAATGTCAAACTTGAGATTAAAAATTTTTTATGATGAATGGAAAATATAGATATGAAATGTATCTCTCAGTAACTAAAAAACAACCAATTTATTTAAAGACATTTGTGAAAGTAGAAGCTTATTTATAGTTACTTTCTTTTGCTGTGCCTACATATGGCTTCTCTGCTTTTAGCTTTTGCTAGTTCTGATCAAAACCCTTGAAAATTCAACAGGTAAGACAGATCAACCTGAAACTTCACAGCAAAGTTAAAATGAGTGAGCAATTTTAGCCTTAAAATAACTTTTAAAAAAAAACTTTTTTTTCCTGTTAATAAAAAACAATTTGATTACTATATCTTGTTCAGCTTTTTTCTCTGGTTTTAGCAAAAGCGAGTAAGACGTGTTACTGGAGCCTGATTTTGAGTTCACCAAAAACCTCGAGAAGCAACACGGAAGAAACAGGAAACAGGGTCACTTTACCCTAGATGTTAGTAGTAGGAATGAGGCTCCATCAAGGATACTTGATGGACACTCTGATGAGAGGTCACTGCTATTAAAACCACTTTCTGACTAATAGAACTCCGTGTTTCTATACATACATTTTTGTTAAAACTGTAGTCCTTCAGGGCGCCTGGGTGGCTCAGTCAGTTAAGCGTCTGACTCCTGATTTCAGCTCAGGTCATGATCTCAGGGTCGTGAGATTGAGCCCCGTTGTCAGGCTCCACACTCAGTGAGGAGTCTGCTTGAGATTCTCTTTCTCCCTCTGCTCCTTCCCCCAGCACTCTTTCTAAATTAAAACAAAAACAAAAAAAATTGTCTTTCACACCTAAAATACCGGCTTTTGCAATTAAGGATAATTTTTTCTTGAAATGCTAGGTTTGGAAATTTATACTGCTTTTATTTTTCCCACTAAACCTACTGAATTCAAGTTTTAGGTGTCAGCAGGTTATTTCTTCTTACTACTCCTATCATTTTCAACCATTATTTTTCTCTCGTTCATTCTTTCAGACATTCTAGAATCTTCTAGAATGGATAGCATTTACTTTTCTATATTCAGGGTGATAGTTTCTTATGTAATGACATTACAATTTTTTCTATCGATAGTTAAGAATTATGAACACTATTTGGAGAGACATCTGCTCTTAGCAGTATGGTAGACTGGATATTATGAATTGTGACACCCCCCATACCACCCTCCCTCCCATATCAGCCCCCTGTAAAACATCCGCATGCCAGGTCAATTATAGCAGTCATACTTTAAATACACTAATGAGACTGGAAGACAGTCAGGGATTTCCTCAAGATCCAAAAATGTGTTAACAAAATGGTAAGTGAACCACCAGTCTTAATGCAGAGCTTGGGGTGGGGGGAGGTAAAGGCCTCAAGCCACAAGGATGACAGATGTCAATGAAGAAGACCAGGCTTTGGGCCCTAAGAGAATTTGGAACCTAAAGCTAGGGACTAGAAGGTCTCACTACTGAAAAAATTCTAGGCTAGAAAAGAACATCTGCAGACATCTTCCCAGCTCTGCAACGATGGAGACAGGAACAGACCTTAAAACAGACTGCTTTCCCTGATACTTCGTTAACTCTCACTATGGTCTACACCATGTATGCACATGGAAACTATAAGCCACGAAATCAAAGTGGCTCCAGGTCATGTGATTTGTCTGAAAAGCAAATATAAATCCTCTTTGGAGAAAAGTATTCTTAATTTAGGTATCTTAGGAGTCCCAAATTATGTATTCCCAATTAAAAAAAAAATAAAAACACACAAGAAGCTACTATGCACAAGAGTTAACAGAAACAAAAACTAAAGATTTAAATTCTCAAGAAATTAAGATATTGGAATTGTCAAAAACACAATATAAAACTAACCATGAAAATAAAACAAAGTGGAACTAAGTGATCAAAGAAAAAAGGAAATAAAAAATAACCACAGGAACTTGAAAAAGAATCAAACAGGACTTCTAAAAATGAATCATTGAAATTAAAAATTCAGTGAATGGAAAAAAAAAGGAAAAAAATTCAGTGGATGGGTTAAATAGCAGATTTGGCTTATATGAAGAAATAATAGGTGCCCTGGAAAACAAATGCAAAGAAATCATTCAGAATGTGCCATACGGAAAACATGAAAGTGAAGATACAAAGAACAAAAGAAGGAGGCCTGACAAGACTGACTGGAGTTGCAGAAAGAAAAAACAGAATGGACAGGGGAGAGGCAATATTTGAAGAGAAAATGGCAGAGAAATTTCCAGAATAATGAAAAATCCAAAGCCATCAGACATAATATACAACAAGGCACAGTAATCATGAGACGAATGATATACCAAGAAAGCTAAATAAATCTGTATCTAGACATATCATAGTGAAACTCTGGCACACCAGAGACAAAAATCCTTAAAATAGCAGCCAGAGGCTTTTCAACAAACGGTGCTAACGCAAGTGGATTAACCCAAATGGATCACAACTTAAAATAAAACTCTGAAACTTTTAGGGAAAAAAGTAGGAAGAAAACCTCAGGATCTAGGGCTAGACAAAGAGTTCTTACCCTTGACACCAAAAGCACAGTAAGCTTAAAAAAATTCAGATCTTTTGCTCTGCAAAGACACTGTAAGAGGATGAAAACACAAGCTGCACATTGGGTGAAAGTATTTGCAAACAACATATCCAACAAAGAACTAATATCCAGAATGTGTAAAGAACTCTCAAGGGCACCGCGATGGCTCCGTCCGTGAAGCGTCTGCTTTTAGCTCAGGTCATGATCCAGGGTCCTGGGATCGAGTCCCGCATCGGGCTCCCTGCTCAGCAGTGAGTCTATTTCTCCCTCTCTGTCTGCCCCTCCGTCTGCTTGTGCTCACTCTCTCTCAAATAAATAAATAAAATCTTAAAAAAAAAAAAGAACTCTCAAAACTGAGAAGTAAAAAAGAAAAAAAAATCCAATTAGAAACAGGCAAAGGACATGAAGAGACGTTTCACCAGGAGTCAAAGATGGAAAAATGAGTACCTGAAAAGATATCCAACATCATTAGCAATCAGGGTAACAGAATTAAAACCACAAGTAGATACCACTATACATCTCTCAGAATGGCTACAATAAAACATAACAAAAACCCCAAATACTGACAAGGATGTGGAGAACCTGGATCGCTCATGTATTGCTGGTGGGAATGTAAGATCGATGACCACTCAGGAAAACAGTTCAGTAGTTTCTTAAAAATCTAAACATGCAATTATGATATGACCCAGCAACCGCACTCCTAGGCTTTTACCCAAGAGAAATAAAGACCTATGTTTAAACGAAAATCAACGGCAGCTTTATTTACTGTAGCCTGAAACAGTGAACAGCCTCGATGTCCTTCAGTGGGTGAATGGCTAAACTGTGGTACATCGTACTGTGGAAGACTACTCAACCAGAAAAAAACGATGAAATACCAATACATTCAACAACCTGGGAGACTCTCCAGAGAATTACACTGAGGGGTGGAAAAAAGGCAACCCCAAAAGGCTACATACTATGTAATTCCATTTATATAAAATTCTTGAAATAACCAAATTATAGGAATGGAGAACAGGATAGTGGTTGGTAGAGGTTAAGGACGGAACAGGAGGTAGGAAAGTGGGTGTGCCTATAAAAGGGCAACACGAGGGATCCTTGTGGTGATGGCATGTTCTCTGCCTCTACTGTGTTAATGTCAATATGCTGGTTGTGACATTGTACTATCACTTTACAAAATGTTACCGTTCAGAGAAACTGGATAACAGGAACCATAAGATCTCTCTGCTTATTTCTTACAATTGCATGTGAATCTATAATTATCTTCAAAATTAGAAGTTTAATTAATAACAATAAAGAAGTCAGAAAGAAAAGATACATTACCTCCAAAAGAATGACATTTGGAATGGAAATGGATTTCTCCACAGCAATAGTAAGTCAAAGATTAGTATCTTAGAGTGCAGAGGAAAAAATTGCTGTCACCTTAGAACTGGGTATATAAAAAAATCAACTTTAAAGAACAGGGGAATTAAAAACACTTTTGATAAAACAAAAACAAAGGGTTTAGCCACCAACAGACTTGGCTAAAGGGATATCAAGACATGCTTCAGAAAGCAGGAAAATTATCCTAGATGGGAGGTCTGAGATGCAAGAAGACAGGTGGGTAAATAAACTGATTTAACACATGGGCAAATCTAAACAATTACCTGTATAAAAACAATAATAACCATAGTGTCTAATTTGCAACGTTAAAAATCACAAGCTAAGACTAAAATACTGGAGGATTGTGGCAGAAAATTAGAAGAGGGGCAATTTAAACTTTAAGATTCCCAAGATCATTAAAAAAAAAAAAAAGATTCCCAAGATCTTCAATTAGAGAGAAAGGTGAAGACACTAAGATTATACTTGAAATGCAGATAGTAAAATTCAAAGGCAAGTCCCCTAATCAAAAAAGATGGGGTGGGGGGGGTGTGGAGAATTTTTTTTTACTGTTTTAAATTAGAAAAATCGGGGGGGAGGGGTGCCTAGGTGGCTCAGACAGTTGAGCATCCAACTTGATTTGGTTCGGGTCTTGACGAGATCCAGCCCCACGATGGGCTCCACGTGCAGCTGGGAGTCTGCTGGAGAGTCTCTCTCCCTCTCCCCCAACCTTCCCCCCGCCACGTGCTCTAAATAAATAAATAAAATAAATCTTAAAAAAAAAAGGAAAATGGGGAGGACAGAACTAAAAAGGCACAAAATAAGGTGGTAGGAATAAATCCAAATATATCAGTAAACAATTAAGATTAAACCCATCAATTAAAGTTATGTTAAAAAATAATCCAGCTATATGTTCTTTCAGAGGCACACTAAAACATAAGGTGTAAAATAAAAGTAAAAGAAAGGATAGTAAATACTCTACCAGATATATTAGAAACAACTTCATATCAATAAATTGAAAACTTCAATGAAAATAACAAATCCCCAGAAAAATGTAATAACAAAAATAACTAAACACTTGAAAGAAACAGAAAAACTAGTAATTCTATGATCATTGAAATCTAATAGTTAAGAAATTTTCTCAGAAAGGAAATACAAACTTCAGACAATGTCATAGGCAAGCTCTACACAATTTTCAAGGAATGGATAATGTAAATCTTTTTCTTTTCTTTGAAGAGAATAGAAAAAAAAGAGAGAAAAACCTCACTAACTGATTCTATAACCTGGACATCAAAACCAGAAAAGAGCAACACAAAAAAAGGGAAATTATAGGCCATTATACTAGAAATCGTAGCCAGCAAGCACTAAAAAAACACCCACCACCACTACAAAGTATACACTTATTTTTAAAAATAATTTTAAAAATAGGAATGGGGAAATAAAAAACAATGTATTTGCAAATAACATTATCATCCACATAAAAGACCCCAAAAAAACCCTAGAGACAAATTCTAAACATAAGTCTTTAGTAAAATGGCTGGATATAAGAGCAGTGATCAAAAACATAACTTGTGTACTCACTTTAGTAGCACATGTACTGGAATTGGAACAGAGATTACCACGGACCCTGCACAAGAATGACATGAAAATTAGCAAAGCGTTCCGTATTTTCATTTTTGCAGTGTTTCCGTAAATCTCAAATTATCTCAAAATAAAAAGTTGAAAGAAAGGTGTGACCTCTTGGGTCAGGAAACAAAATCATATGTTTAAAAGATACCACTTAGGGGCGCCTGGGTGATTCAGTTGGTTAAGTGTCTGCCCTCAGCTCAGGTCATGATCTCAGGGTCCTGGGATTGAGCTCGGCATCCAGTTCCCTGCTTCGTGGGGAGCCTGCTGCTCCCCCTGCTTGTGCTCTGTCAAATAAATATTTTTTTAAAAGATACTATTTATAATAGAATAGAATCTTATTCATAAAAGGTACAGAAACTAGGAGTAAATCTAACAAAAGAAATACAAAAACTTTATAAGGAAAACTCTAAAAGTTTCAAGAAAAAAACAGAGGGCTATGCTATGTTAATGAATAGGAAGATCCAATATTATGATGTTTTTTCATGAAAGTTTCTATTGTTTGAATGCAAATGCAATTAAAATCCCAACAGAATTCTTTGGGAAACCAGGGAAGCTGATTCCAAAATTGCACAAAACAAAGGGCAAATTCATTACTAATAAAACAGGTGGGGGGACTTGCTTAAATAAAGACTTTCCATAGTCACAGAAATGTAGATGCTTGGTACTGGTAGTGGGATAAACAGTAACCAGTGGAACAGGGAGCCCATGAAACAAAATCCACACATATATGGAAATGTAGATGACAGAAGTGGAAGGGTAGATCAATAGCGAATAGATGAGCCATTCACTAGTGGGTTTTGGACAACTGGTTTTATCTGTATGTTTTTTTAAAAAGGTGATTTTTTTCATTATATCATACCATACACATACACACATACAATGTAGATTAAATATTTAAATATAAAAAAGCTTTACTTACAACTTTTGGAATATAGGAGAATATCTTTATTAAGGATTTCTTAAACAAAATACAAAAAGCACAAAACACAAAGAAAAGCTAATAAATTTGACATTCAACTTAAAAATTTCTTCCTAAAATGTATAACCTAATTCTAATCAAACATTTAGACCTAACTTCTAGTTTATAGGAAATAGAGAAGAGCTAGAAGACACCATGAAGATACCATCAAATAATTCCCAGAATCTGAAACATTCTATGAAATATTCTGGCCTGAACTCTTCAAAAAGCCAATGTCATTTAAAAAAAAAAGAAAAAAAAAAAAAAGAGGTGGGATGGATCGGTAAGAAACTCTTCCAGATTAAAAAAAAAAAAATGACAAGAACAACATGCAATACATGAACCTTGAGTTTGGGTTTAAAAGCAAATCAACACCTAAAAATAACATTCTTGAGATAATCAGGGAAATTCAAATGTAGACTGTGTTTTATATATTATGGAATTGTTCCTTTTCTATTTTAAGTAACCCCTATGCCCAATGTGGGGCTGCAACTCATGACCCTGAGATCGAGTCGCATGCTCTACTGACTGAGCCAGCCAGGAATCCTTATTGTTAATTTTCTCAAGTGTGATAATAATACTGTGGTTGTACAGGGCACTTGCTTTTTAAGATACGCATGCTGAAATACTGAAAAGTGAAAGGTCATGATTTTTTTCAATTTACTTACAAACTGTTCAACAACAGAGCGTTATTGACTGTTACATCTGGATGGAAGGTATATGGATGTTCATTGTTTCGTGTTTCTATGTATCTATCAAACTTTTCATATTACAAAGTTGAGGGGAAATTTATAACTTGTGCTCTTCCAAGGCCATCAATAAAAAGGTGAAAAAATAAGCCACAGAGAAAATGTTTACATCTAATAGTAATAACAGATTAATATCCACAGTCCATAAGAAAAACTCCTTAAAGAGTTCTGTAAGAAAAAGACAGTAACTTCACATAAAATGGGCAAAAGACATGTAAAACTCTTCACAGAGAGTAATCAGGAATGAATATAATACATATGAAAAAATGCTCAACCTTGTTAGCCTTTAGGAAATTCAAATTTAAATAGTGAGATTTCCACTCTGGCCAAAAAGAAGTGACAGGACCACGATTTACCTTCCCCATTTTAAACAACTAAAAACCTGTACAGAATATATACTACAAAGTTTTTCAGACACTGCACAACAGCCAGTGCAGGCCAGTGACTCTTGAGAAGGAAAACAAACAAGAAAGCGACAACTGCCTGAGCTTATTGTGCGATTTCCACAAGGTAGCACTATGACAGGGATGTGACTCTCAGGAGCCTGGGAGTCTCCGGGGGGAGAGAGGTAGGGGAGCCAAGATGAAGTCTGTAGGGCAGAGCACTGGAAAGACGAGGGAACTACAGTGGGAGAGTTCTAGATCTACAGAGGGTTTGCCTGAGTCTTTAGCTGAATACTAATGGGTGTATTCACATGAGGAAACTACCCAAAGGTGGGAAAGGACCACCAGAAAAAAGCAGGCAGCACAACCTGGGAGTTCATATAGGGCTCAAAACAGTTCTTGATCCCAACAGCCAGAGAGGAGGAATCTCCTAAGAAACTAAGCAAAGGGGAGATTATTCAGAAGGTTATTACCTCAGTAGTTGGCCAAATTAGCCCTAAAAGCTCTTCTGGTCCTACCTCATTATACTTAAAAGCAAGCTATAAAAGGACCAGACCATTTCCAAGTAACTTAATTATGTTCCAGAAAAAGCTCAACATATTTAAAGGAATACAAAAACTCTAGTACACAGCAATGTAAAATCCAAAAATTACCAGGCATGAAAAGTAAATCACAACTCAGTAACAGATGGGGAAAAAATCAATCAATAGAAACAGACCAGATATGATACAGATGACAGAATAGTCAAGTACATTAGAACAGCTATTATAAAAAAAAAAATGGAGGAAAAGTATGAGCCTGTTAAGGAAAGGCACAGAGTATATAAAAAAGACCCAAATGGAACTTTTTTTTTTAAAGATTTTGTTTATTTATTTGACAGAGATAGAGACAGCCAGCGAGAGAGGGAACACAAGCAGGGGGAGTGGGAGAGGAAGAAGCAGGCTCCCCACAGAGGAGCCTGATGCGCGGCTCGATCCCAGAACGTCGGGATCACGCCCTGAGCCGAAGGCAGCAGCTTAACGACTGCGCTTCCCAGGCGCCCCCCAAATGGAACTTCTAAAATTAAAAAATTACATCTGAGGTGAAGAATACACTGGATGGGATTAACAGAAGATTAGATACTTCAGGAGGAAAGATTAATGAACTTGAGGACACAGCAATGGAAACTATTCAATACGGAACAGGAGAAAAAGACTTCACCCAAATGGAGCATCGGTATAATGTGACAACCTCAGATGGCCTAACATACAAGTCACTGGAGTCTTAGGAGAGGAGTGAGAGAAGGGGACAGAAAAAAGTTAACTGAATAAATAAAACCCACAGCTTTTCAAAATTTGGTGAAAACCATAAAACCCGTAGGTAAACAGCCCCAGCAGAAGAAACATGAAAAAAACGACACCAAGCACATCATAATCAAATTGCACAACCGCAGTGATAAAGAGAGAACAAAAGCAGCCAGAGAAAACCAAGTTACACAGAGAAGAACAAATATAAGAATGACAGTAGGCTTCTTGCTGAAAACCACAAGAAGGTACTGCTAAGCATCCACTACCTTGGCAAAATTTAAAAGTCTGAAACTAAGAAGTGTTAGAGAGGATGTAACACAAAAGTAACTCACATAGTGCTGGTCGGGGTATAAACTGGTCCGGCCACTGTAGGATATAATTTGGCATTATCTTGTATAGATGAAGATATCCATACCATGTGAGCAAGCAATATCACTCCAAGATACAGAATGCTCATAGCAGCATTGCTTGCAATAGCAAAACCAAAAACAACTCCAAATGTCCATTAACAGAAGAATGGGTAAACTGTAGTCTATTCATACAATACTATAAAACAGTAAAAATGAATGACTCTCTAAAAATACTAAGTTGAAAAAGCAAGTCACAGAAGTAAACACATTATGCCATTTATATAAAATTCAAAAACATACAAAATTTAACATTTTATTTCAGAATACATACATTGTTGTTAAAACTATAATAAGCAAGAGAATGGTAAGTACAAAATTCAGAATAATTATCACTTGAGGAGAGCACAAAGAGGGTTTCTAAAATGCAGGTGATAGTCTATTTCTTAAGCTGGCTCATGGGCACACAAATATTTACTATTCTTTATACCTTATATATACATGTCTGTGAATTTTTTTAAGTATGAAATACTTCATTTAAAAAAAGAGTGAAAAATGTGAAAGACTTTAAAAATGAACACTACTGTTTATGTATAACAATAAAATTAGTGTAAAAAAGTCTACAAAGAAAATGTTCCGTTTTTTATTGTCTTTCTGCGCCCTATACAATCAGTATCAACTGAAAAGGGCCATAACCCTAGTGTGAACAAAAAATAACAAGCAGAGTCTTTAACGGCTTTGACACAAAATCTGATATCTGATGCTCTAAGTTAGACAACAGTAAATACATTAGCCACTAATGTATCATTCTTCATTTTTCATCTGTACTTCGATTTTTCTTTATCTTTGGATTTCTTGGGACTCATGCTTCGGTCTCTCTTTTTACTCCGTTCTCTTTCATAGGGGTCGGTCTGGTATTTCGATTTGTGACTATTACTGTAGTGGCCATCCCTTTCTCGAGATCGGCTCCGACTTCGGTTTTGAGGTCGGTCTCTCTTTTCACTCTTTTGTTTCTCCCAACAGCTTTCTTCTTCTTCATAGTGACCGAACCCCATCTCCCTGTAGATATCCTGTCAAAAGAATGGAGAAAGAGTTACAAGTGAATCTGTAAAATAATCATTTTGTAAGTACTGTCAATTAATAAAACTCAGAAAGTCTACCATAGCAAGCAGCTATAGCAGCTCAAATTTGAACACTACCACTAACGCCAAGAATCTTACAAATTAGAAAGCAAAAATAATTCAGAGAAAGACTTAATCATTTTTCCTATCAATCTCATTGCTTTGTACCTACTACTTCAGCTGAACTGAAGGATCAGATCCAAAAACAAAGAACTGAAATCACCCAACTGAAATTAGAACAAGTGTTTAGAGAAAATTGCAATACCAAGAATTCGGGCTATGGCTGGTCACCTTTCTACCTCCCCCTTCACTCCCCAATTGACTTGCAATGGAATTACTAAAATTCCCATAAAAACCCTATGAGGAATCTTTAGACGTTTAAATAACATAGCCAGAAGAGTAAGACAAGTCAATCAGTCTAAAAAGAAAACAAATACTGAATACTTTGGTCTGAGTGATTATTTTTAAAGTGTTTACTTTACAACAGCTCCTCTCCAAATCTTCAAATATATTTTCCATGTTTATATTAGGCTGATATATGTTTTTTATTAAAATCATTTATTGGGGTGTCTGGGTGGCTCAGTCGGTTAAGCATCTGACTCCTGGTTTTGACTCAAGTCATGATCTCATGGGTCATGAGATGGAGACCCATGTTAAGCTCTACACTCAGAGGGGAGTCTGCTTGAGATTCTCTCCCTCTGCCCCTCCCCCTGCACATGCAAGCACTCTCTCTCTAATAAATAAATCTTTAAAAGAAAAATAAATAAATATAAAAAAATCATTAATTTACCCATTTCTTAAAAATGAGTTAAGAAACAATGGGCCAAAAGAGTAGATACATTAAATTCTTTTGGGGGGGGAGGGGAGAGAGACAGAGACAGAGAGAGGAGAGGAGCAGAGGGAGAGAATCTTAAGCAAGTGAGCCACCCAGTGCCCCTAATTCTATTCTTACTAATTAAGTAACAGCAGTAATTTTCCTATATGAAAAGGGCTAGTTACAACAATTCTATTTCTGTTTGTGTTCTATCCCCAATTAAAATGAGTATCTCAGGGGCGCCTGGGTGGCTCAGTCAGTTGAGCATCTGACTCTTGATCTCAGCTCAGGTCTTGATTTCAGGGTGGTAAGTTCAAGCCCCACCTTGGGCTCCCCCCTTGGACATGGAGTCTACTTAAACAAATAAAATAAAATGAGTATCTCAGCAAGTGGCTGAAATCTAAAGAGACCAGAGCGAATGCTCTTTCAAGAGACAGTTCATAAAATTCAACTTCCTTAAAAGATTTCTCTCAGAGGAAAGCAAAATCCTAAGGATTGAGTTCCCAAGTGTTCCAACTCTATCGCCACAGACATTATAATAGATGTAAATGTCAAGTTTTCAACTCGAGAGTGATGAATACCCATGGTTAAAGACTGGGTTTTGGGGCGCCTGGGTGGCACAGCGGTTAAAGCGTCTGCCTTCAGCTCAGGGCGTGATCCCGGCGTTATGGGATCGAGCCCCACATCAGGCTCCTCCTCCATGAGCCTGCTTCTTCCTCTCCCACTTCCCCTGCTTGTGTTCCCTCTCTCGCTGGCTGTCTCTATCTCTGTCGAATAAATAAATAAAATCTTAAAAAAAAAATAAAGACTGGGTTTTAAGCAAAGGATTCATAATTATTCCATATATTGTCTAGTTACTATACATTACACCTGGCATGGAGATTGCAGCACATGAAAACAGATCTAACATGACAGTTAGTGTCTGTGGAATACAACTTTACAAACTGTTTCATGATTTCCTGCACAATCCCAATGGTTCTCTTTTTTTTTTTTTTTTTTTAAGATTTTTATTTATTTGACAGAGAGAGAGACAGCCAGCGAGAGAGGGAACACAAGCAGGGGGAGTGGGAGAGGAAGAAGCAGGCTCCCAGAGGAGCAGGGAGCCTGAGGTGGGGCTCAATCCCAGGACCCTGGGATCACTCCTTGAGCCGAAGGCAGACGCTTAACAACTGAGCCACTCAATGGTTCTTCTCACTCTCTGAGAATCCCAGAGGTAGAAAAATGAGTATTTGGTTTAACCCTTTAACAACTATTTTCTAGCAATATATGACAGCCCTAGATAAAAGAATTTTTTGTGCTTCCTGTAACATACACAAAACACAAATATCTACGCACTATCCTGTCTGTATACTTAATTCCTGTATTGGCTGAGACAATAAACTTTTAAAATGCTAACTGATGTATAACTATAAAATCTTCCGTAATTATACAAATAGGCACTTAAGTGCTTTGAGTGTTTAAAATAAGAGAGAAAGAGATAAAAGATTATACAGTACTTAATTCTTTGAAAAACTTGATGAAGCTGAAAATCTGAAATGCACTGAAACCTTAAAACCTCTCCTACTTGGGAGTATTTTTCAAAGCTACACAAGCTTTAAAAAGTTGGGCAGCTCTAGGTTCAAATGGTCTTTGCCATTTAGGAGATGTGTCGAACAAGAAATAATCTTGAGGTTAGATTTACCAGGGAAGGTTTCATAGAGAAGTTAGGACTTGAGATCAACCTCAAAGAATGAGTGGGTTTGGCTGTGGATTGGCCTCAAGAAGGCTAATGCACGGAGTGGAAGTGAAAACTGAAAAGCAAGGAAGAATCAGCTCCATGTGCATGAAGGGGAAAAGGTCAGGTGGCTAGATGAAGCCATATTAGAACAGATCCTTTAAGTATGTGCTAGCACAGTGCTAAGTGCTTTTGGAGTACAATATTACCCTCATTCTAGAAAGTAAGGAAACTGAGACTCAAGAGATCTATACAGGGTGGAGATGATTTTTTAATTGATCAGTAACTTGACATACAAAATTGAAAACGGGGGTAGTACAGAATAATGTACTTGGCTAGGAGCACAAGTCCGGATTTACACTGGCTCTGCTACTTATCAGCTCTGTAAAACCAGGGCAAGTCGCTTAAATTCTTCAGTTTTCACTTTCTCTGTTGTGAAATGGGGAAAATCGTATCCACCTCACATTGTAAGCACACAGACGCCCTTAGCTGTCACTGATTGATGTGCATGGCAGGAAAACTGAGTGACAGAGGAAAGGTGTGACTAAAACGCTGAGGGCGGGGCATGAATGATGGCACTCTTTAAATAGCAAAAGGGCTATGGAAAAAGAGAGGTCCACAAGATGACAGCAAGGAGTAGGAATACATGCTATCTAGAACAGAGGAAACTAAGAATATATATTAAATACATATCTGCTGAAATTTTTTAAAAGCGAAGAACAACTCATGAAACACAGCGAGCAGCTGTCTTGGGGGCAGAAGAGAAGGGGGACGGGGATAGAATCTAGGTTCTCCACACGTACCACTTCATAGATTTTACTTTGGAAGCATACAAGAAATTTTTACAACTATAAAACACATCAAAAAATTTCTTAAAGCAATCCCTAAACATTGAAAAGAAACCAATTAATTGAGGTATGAATCCAGTGAATGGCCTTACCACAGAAACTATTCTGATTTAAAACACGGTAACTTGACTGTAATAGTAAAATAACAGCCAGTGTAGAAAACGTGTGCACACACATTTTTCTTCACTTAATCTTAAATACGTACCACGAACCTGTAACATAAGTATAATCTCAGTTTCACAGAAGCGGCGGCGGTGGCTCTGAAAGCTAAGTGACTTGCTGAGGGCACATCAATGGCGAGTGGCGCAGAAACTTACTCCTAGCTCCTCTGAAGCCAATCCCGCCCTTTGCCAACCATACTACACATCTCGCCTTCTCTGGGTCTTTGCTTGATGTACCATTCTCACCATCCCGAATATTCTCCCTCTCACCTCGGCATACTAAAATCTCTTTACCCACCAGGCCCAGCTCAAAAATCCTCCCATGGTAACACAGAAGCAAGGGGGCTGTCATGTAATTTGCTTTTCATTTAACCGAGAGCCAAAACGCAGGCTAGAAATGACTTCTCCCTAGAATCAATTTTCTTTGAGGAATTATTAGTTGGTTAAGCGTCTGACTTTGACTTCCGCTCAAGGTCATGATCTCAGGGTCCTGGGATTAAGCCATCTGTCAGGCTCCACAATCAACAGGGAGTCTGCTTGTCTCTCTGCCCCTCTCCCTACTTCTGGTGGTCCTTTCTTTCTCTTTCTCTCTCTCTCTCTCTCACACACACGCACACACAAATAAATAAATAAATAAATAAATAAATAAATAAATAAATAAATAAATAATTTTTTTAAAAAAAAGAACATGCATTGTTCAAGAACTTGGGATGCTGTTTTTATTTCAGATAACAATATGGGAGGGCATAAATGTTTCACAGGTCTTAAAACTTCAAGAGCGAGGCACCTGGGTGGCTCAGTCAGTTAAGCATCTGCCTTTGGCTCAGGTCATGATCCCAGGGTCCTGGATCGAGCCCTAAGTCTGCTTCTCCCCCTGCTCATGCTCTCTCTCTCACTCTCTCTCTCTTTCAAATAAATAAAAATCTTTAACAAAATAATAATAAATTAATTTAAAAAGTTTTTCAAGAGCTGTAAGTACTATCCATAACACTCGGTGATAAGTTAAAATGACAAATGAGCATTGTTTCAGCACAACCACACTTGCTTCTGATGGGAGTAAGTGTCCACAGGTTCAGAAATCTCTCATTTCACAATATGGAACTGAATGATATATTAAGTTACTTTGAAAACAATCTTTTATCACTTGTGATATATATTCTTGAAAGTAAGTCCATCACCCCAGTGAAACCATTCTATGTTCTAGAGTTAGGAACATACCCACCCTGTTCAGAACTATACCTTTACCCCTATATTATGTCACTAAGAAGTAATCTACAGAGGGATAAAATATTTATCTCTCTACAGCTCAGGCTGGACATTATAAGTACCTGATTAGTATTTCTGATCGGCATGTAGTCCTCATCTTCTTTTTCTTCAGAGCAGTGACGAGTTTTCTTCTTGTGTTTTTTACTCGTGTGTGAGTGACTTGATTTTGAATCCTCTGCTTGCTCATCTAGCACAAGATCATATTTGGCACTGCAGCAGCTAGTTAAGGACAGATGTGAGGACTGACACTGATAATACATCAGAGCGTAAGAATCTGGTAGACTAAGGAGGCCACGAGGCTAAAGGTAATTTTTTAAAGCAAAAAGCAACTCACAAGCATAGAGTCTGTTTCTAAAACAAAACTACTTCATATTTTCTTTCAGGAAAAATGGAAAGAACCCTGACCTTAAATAAACAATTAACAACTGGCAAGGGAGCAGGCAAAAAACATGGAGGGCCAAAAAACTATATCCGCAAATGAAAATTTAAGTAGCCTTAACAAATAAGGAAACCTATTTGTCAATAATGAAAAAAATAACTTAAACAGAAAATGAGGCACATGTTTCACTGGAAAAAATTAAGATATTACAAACCCCAATGCCAGAGGAGCTATAGGAGATAAAAGATACATTCATGTGACTCTTTTGAAGTACTAATTAGATCAATCCCATAGGAGGGAATTTAGCAATGCCTCGCAACAGCCACCATATTTAAATTCAAGTAAGAATTTATAGAAGGTTAAAATAAGTTAAATGAACAAAGGTATATACAACAATTATTTTTATAACAAAAACTGAGAGAAACAAAAGCCTAGTAATAAAGACATTTCTTAAATATACTGTAGAACTTCAATACGATATATTATTACAAAGAAAGTTATTAGCAATGATAAATGAATGCTATGAAAAAACCCAGGAAAGTGTTTATGAAAAATTAAAAGCGGAAAAAGCTTGAAATAAAAATTGTCTATACCATATGGTAATCATAACTTTATAAAACATAAAAAGATCAAGATTTGAAAGAAACAACAAGAAAACGTATCATTTGTCTAGGTGGTAAGTTATGAGTGGATCTTTTTTTCTTACTTGAAGTTTAGTTGACATACAATATTGTACTAGTTTCAGGTGTACAACATAGTGACTCAACATTTATAGACGTGAGTGAATCTTGTCTTAATTTCACATAAATGTGTTATAAAAATTATGATAATGTGTTTTAATTCAGAGATAAGTATTTTCTCTAATATACTATTATGTCTTAGAATAAGAGAAAATATAAAACTGTTACACCCTCTGTTGAAAATAATCTCAAATTCTAACACAGTATTTGAGGAAGGCTGACAAGGGCCAGAACAGTGGTTTTCAAAAAACAAGCTGAGGAGGAAGCCCAACATGCAGAGAAGGTCTCAGAGGCGTGTGCGGCTAGAGGAATGGGGGACACACTTCCCTCAGGCTAGAGTGTCGGCTCTGTTTTCACGATGCTGCAGCTCCATGCCTTCCTCGGGGAGTTTCACTTCTACGTAACACGGAACAGGAAAATGCTGCGTCCTCTTGGCTTTTCACAAGAAGGCTAAAGATGGCCAGTCACCCTGCACCATACCCTATTCCTACTCCATTATCTCTGACTTCTTTTCTCCTTTATACTATGTCACACTGTTTCCAGAGTAGCTTCTGGAGCCTCTTCTTTTTCAGGTGCGAATTCAACAGCCCTTGCACAGGATTTCATTTACCGTGTTGCTTCACACATGCAGCTCCCTCCATCCAAAATCCATTTAGTGGGTCACACTCAGTATTTTGTAATAATGTAGAACAGAAAGCAGAGTACATGGCATCTAATAAAAATACTATGGCAGGGGCGCCTGGGTGGCACAGCGGTTAAGCGTCTGCCTTCGGCTCAGGGAGTGATCCCGGCGATCTGGGATCGAGCCCCACATCAGGCTCTTCCGCTATGAGCCTGCTTCTTCCTCTCCCACTCCCCCTGCTTGTGTTCCCTCTCTCGCTGGCTGTCTCTATCTCTGTCAAATAAATAAATAAAATCTTTAAAAAAAAAAATACTATGGCATTTCTGTTTCAATTATGTGTGCGTGTGAATGGCTATACTTGGATTGTGCCAGGTATAATAAAAAACTGGATTTCTTAAATGATGGATCAAGTTAGAGAAAACAGCCTCCCATCTTAGCTCTCCCCCTCTATTCAAGGTGCAGCTTTAATGTCACTTCTCTTAGTGGTCTATGAGGGCAGGGGCTATGTTTCACTGGTAATTGATGCCAAATAAGTATCTGTTGATTATTTATCATTATTTATCGCCAAGACACTTGTCACATCTCTTCTCCCTCACTTACCCACCATCACTACTACAGGCAACACTAGCACGCGTCAAATCTTTCCAAAGTCCTTTGAATTAAACACAGACGTGATTTCTCTGACTTCCTTTCCCCAATTTATTCCCCAAGGTCTACCCTGGCCAAATTAAACTTGCCTTTCCTTTTGTTCTATCTTTAATCTTATTAGTAGTCTAATTTACAATAATTTCTCTTTCTCTCAAGATCCATAAAAGTGTATCTCCACCATGCCTTTTTAACTTAAAACTTATCTTATTATTAAAAAAAAAAACCTCACTAAACTTATCTGATTATTAGATTGTCCTCTGAATCTCCTTTCCTTGCCATAGTAACAAAGTCATATAATATACAAGGTGGGGGGAAAAATATATATGTTTATCGCTTACATATTATAGACACATGTTCTATCACTCTATTATTGTACCCGAGATTATAAATGCCTTGCTAAAATGAAATCTATCAACTACCAAGAACATAAAGACTATCTTACTGGGTCAGATTCAAGAATTTCCTTTTCCTTGTTTAATATTCTGTTTGAGAATAATTAACAATGATTTGCATCAGGACATGTGTGTCTTCTCCACCAATTTCAAAAGACTGAAAGCAGGCACTGTTCAATACTAGTCACATGTGGTTGTTTAAATTAATCAAAATTAAACAAACTTTAAAATTCAGTTCCTCAGTCCATTTCACATGCTCAAAAACCACATGTGGTTAGTAGCTACACCGGATGGTGGAGAAATTTTCCATCACTGTAGAAAGTTCTATTGGACAGTACTGGGCTACATATTTATTCTCAAACACGCCTTGTTTCTTTTCTTAACTTTCAGTAATCTATCACCTTGAATTTAAAACATTTTAATACTACATATTCTTTCTTTTCAGCCCGAACCACTCATCTCTATGAGAGAAAAGACGAAAGACATCTCCTTGTACTTTACACCCTATGCCTGTACTTCCTTTTCTTTGTCCTACACACTTCCTTCTGCCGGCTACAGCTACTAGTGGTTAGCCTAAATTTAATTTCAAATATTTGTTAAATAAATCTCAAGTGTATTCCATCATACCTTTTATAATTTTAATATTTCAATCATATCCCCCCCAATGTTCATCTTTTAGACTAAATCTTAGCTTACTGTTTCGTGTGCCTGCGTGTGAAAGCCTCCTCCTCGTGTCAGTACATTTCAGACTTTATCCACCTCTTATGCCTCTTATGCTTTACTATGCTTTATGCATCCTAGACAGTCAACACATTTTTTAAAATGAGTATATAACAAGTCAACCTGATATTTATCTTTCCTTGATGAATACTTGGAAATGAAATGTCTAAGACAGTGTGGGAAAAGAGAATCCCTAAAATACCAACAGAAACTAGGAAACAAAGAAACCATTTAACAGAAAGAACCACAAAAGAAATAACTTGCGCAATGTGTAGAGTGATAGATTTATAAGAAGAGTATCAATGAACAAATTAAAATGACATAATGTAAATAGTATGTTTCATTGATTTTTACTTGTCTCAACCTAAAACTTGGAAGAACCTAAATTAAATGGTCAAGTCAATGGATTTCTTTTTAATCCTATAAAAGATAACCCTTGCATACAAACAGGAGCCCAATAAATACTTGCTGCTAGACTGACAATGTACTAAGCAGGAAGAAGCAACCTAATCACGTAAGAGAACAACAGGATTTTGTTAATCTACATATTTACCATCTCCAAAGAAGTTAAATATTATGAGGGGGTTAACTAACACCAAGAATTTAGCACAGCTATATGAAGAAAATTTCTGAGTATGAGGAATTTAAAACACTACAATTGTATACAAAATACGAATCTTACCTGAAGATCTCAGAATAAGTGTTAACCTTAACCTAAGAGTAAGGAGGGAAAAGAATTAGGCTAGAGATTTTTTTCAACCCTAACCTTCTCCATACATTAGAGAATATACCAAAAAAGAAAAGCATATGTAAGATGGTGAAAAAGGATTACAATAAACTAAATGACGTCTTCACAAACCACCAGATTCAGGAACCTTGTCTTCTACAGACTGTGACTTTTTAAAACATGTCACACAGTACTCTACACAGAATGGATGGTCTATACAGATTGACTAATTGGTTCTTGTAAAGGATACTCCTGCTTGGGCTTTACTTTATCTTTCAAAACTAAATTAGACGGTTTATCCTGTTCCTTTTCATACTCCTTGAAATCACTCTTAGTGTATTTCCCACCTATTTATTAAAAAAAAGAAAAAAAGACTTAGTAAGAAAACTCACCTAATTTATTAAAGAACAAAAATTAACTTATAAGAGATATAGCAGCTATTTTATAAGTGGCATATATATTGGCAGACAGCAAAAGGCTGAGAAGAGAACAAAAGAATAGTAATTCATTGTCCATTACTATTTTAAATGAAATCAGATACCCATTTTGCTAAGTAGCTATATGCTGCCACCTAACGACATATGTGAGTATTACAACATCAAACTTTCAAATCCTAAATTACACAGCAAATACATTCCCTGGGAAATAATGCAGTATTTAAGTAGAGCCATTAAGTCCATGAGAAAATTAGGTCCAAAGGAAACTGAAGGCTTGAGACTGGAGTCTGAGATCTGAGAGGCTTAGAAGTTTGGAAGAAGTGAGGCTTTAAAGATCTCTGAGCTGTCAGAAGAGACAATGACCAAAATCTTAGAGCACCAAGCAGATAGTGGGACAGCAGGAATGTACATAGAAGTTCCCTAAGGGGAACTGGAAATGAAAGGGGCGGGTTGGCAACAACTGTCTCTGCTTTGAAATTCTTGCTTAAGTCACCTGTATTCCCTCCCAAGTGCCAAAAATGAAATCGACAATCCCTTCAGAAAAATAGGACCTACTGTTAGATCTTGACGGGCCTTCAGTGGCAGGGCCAGGAAAAAGCATCCTATGCAGCCCCTCTACTACCAAGTTGAAAACTATATGTATAAAATATATATACTTCCTTTTTTAAAAGAGAAAGCTACACATATACATAAAGCCCACATGGGAATAAAAATATGAAATAAAAGGAAATTCTAACATAAAATAAATATTTATGTATGTATGTTCAAAGAATGTATGTGGAAAATAATACAAGAAACAGATAAGAGTGGTTACCTCTGGGAAGGGAAAGTGGATAGATGAGACACAGGAGTGGAAGGGACAGTTTTTTACATCACCTTTTCAATTTTATACCATATGACAACTACAACAAATAAACTTCAAAAAAACTTGTTAAGAGTTTTGCATCTAGAAGAACCAAGCCACCACAACCATCAAAATCATTACTTGGCAAATATGCCATGTTTGCAATGGGTAATTATAAGTAATTTATAACACATTCACAGATAGTAAATATATTCACAATCGGCTTAAATACACATATACACACTCACACACACTCCTCTGTATCTAGATTCTTGCTAGCAGCTACGTGAAACCATCAATGGCAGAACTGCCATCAGTGGACATTTCTCCTAATGAACAGCTCGAAGGTAAAGGAGGTACAGACACACACACACACACACATGCACGCACAAGCACGCACACGCATGCACAGTGAACAGAAACAAAGGAAGCTGAACCAACATACCTTTTCCTTTCCATTTAACCTTTGCAACAGACTGGCTAAAATCCACATGTATTCTTCTGTCGTCTATAAGTACATTGTCCATTTTGAAGAACGCTTTCTCACAATCTTCTTCCTGATAGTAATTACAAAAACTCAAGCATAAATCTTTATGGAGAAGATTTCTGCAGCTAGAACAAATACCGAATATACAGCAAGTCTGTTGTTACTAACACTAATATCTGAGTGCCTACCACACACCAGATGCTTTTCATGCTCTGCATCTAGGAGCTCAGTTAACTCTGATAACAAGCATATGACGTACTACCTATTATTATCTCCATCTTCTCGAAGAAAAAACGTATGTTTAGAAAGGTACAGAAGTTGCCAAAGGTCAGCTGGCAAAGCTGAGAGCCAGGATTTGAGCCGAGGCAGTGTGACCGTAGTGGACATACATACATTTACAAATTGTGCTGTACACATCCATCCACAAACCCTTTCATTCGAAATCCAAAAATATTCTGAAAGTTGAAAGCTGTTTTTATAAATTTGGTTTAAAACCCATTTGACAACAAAACCTGACGTAACAGAAGACTGCGGCCTTAATTTTTTCCACTTGGTATGAATATGCATTTGTTTCAGCATAGAAATATTTTGTGAATGATTATGGAGTGCTGACCCAGAGGAGTATTACACAGCCCACAGAGGTGTGTGTACACACACATATACACACCATTACCTTTCTAAGTTCTAAAAAAGCCTGAAATCAGAAACATAGCTACTCCCAAGGGTGTGGATAATGGACTGTGGGCCTAAGATACGAAGGTCTGTGTTACATAAGGATTCTTCCTGTCAGCAACTTTGCAAATCCCATTTCTCCGTTTCTGACATCCGAAGGCTAGAAGTAATGCATTTCAACCTAGCACTGATCAATCACCCCTTATATTCCTGGAAACATATTCTTTGGTGTGCTCACAACTTACTAGAGAAAATTCAGAGAAGATTAAAAAAAAAAACTAGTGATAATTTCTTTATTTACCATGTATGTCAAGAATTAAGTGGATTATAAACTCCATAAAGATACAAATAGAGCTTTATTCATCTGTGTATCTACATCATTTAGAACATCATCTGGTACATGATAGGCAATCGGTGTTCTTGTTTTTGTTTTAAGCAAGCTCTACACCCTATATAGGGCTCAAACTTATGACCCAAGAGTCGCGTGCTCTACTGACTAAGCCAGGCAGAAGCTCCAACAATCAATGTATGTTTGATGAATCGGTAATGATTATTATACTCGGGCAGGCATAATTGCATCACTGTGCCATTTCCCTAAAGAGAAAGTTCTCAGATATTTTGTAGGCACCTGATTTATGACAAAGATGGCACAGCCAAACTGTGTGGATAGGACAACCTTTCTAATAAACTATGCTGAGTCCTCTTGCTATCCAACATAAGAAAAATGAAATTTAACATGATACACATAATACACAAAAATCAAATTACAGCTCTAAATGAGAAAGATAATTTCACAGCAGACCTTCTAAAGGTAGCACTGGAGAATATTTTCATGACTGTGAGGGTAGGCAAAGTTTTTCAAAACCAGCCACAAGAAAAATACTGACAAACTGATCTAAAAATCAGAAATTTTTGCTTATCAAAAGACGCCATTAAAAAATGGGGAAAAGGCAAATCTACAGAGAAGATACCTGTAACACATATAACCAAAAAATAAGATTGTATCCAGAAAATGTAAAGAATTCTTACAAATCAAGAAAAAGGCAGCCAAACACCCAATCAAAAAGTGGGCAAGTCTTGAACACTTACTTCATTTAAAAAAAAAAGGGGGGGGGGCATCCAAATGCAATGTAAACATATGAAAGGGGGCGCAACCAAGGAAATGCAAAATAACACCATCATAAGATACCACTACACATTCACCAGAATGGATAAAAATTTAAAAAACTGACCATATCAAGAACTGGTAAAGATACAGAATGACAGGGACTTTCACACATTGCTAGTGGAAGTGAAAATGAGTATAACCACTTTTGGGGGAAAAAAAGTATAACTACTTGGGAAAACTGACTGAAATAACCTACTATAGCCACAACTACCCTATGTCCCAGCAATTCACTCATAGGTACATACCCAACAGAAATGCATACATATGTACACCAAAACATATGAAAGAAATGGTTCACAGTAAAACCATTCATTATAGCTCAAAACTACAAAGGACCCAAGTGTCCATAACAGCTGAATGAAAATCTGAATTGTTTTATATACACATAATACTATATGGCAACAAAAATCCATATACACACAGTGAAATACCATGGCAATGGAAATGAAGGAAAACAGTTAACAAAAGCTCACGTAGTAACGTATAAATCTTAAGAATAAAACACTTAAGCCAAAGATGCTGGACGAAAAAAACACATACTATGTTTACATTTATATCAAGTTTAAAATTAGACAAAACAGGTCTATGATGTTAGAAGTAGCAGTGATAGGGAGGGCCTCTGAAATTCTGGTGAGTTTTTTTCTGCTAATCGCAGTGCCTGAAATATAGAAGGTATTCGATAAATGCTCTGGAATAACTATCACTTGGAAGGAGCTACTATTGGACACACACCAGTTCAAAGCTGCATAAAGAAATGACACAGACTCCATAGTGGGTAAAGGCAATAGTAACAGAGTCAGACTTTTCTAAATTCAAATCCCAGCTATGAGATTAATCCAGTATGATTTTAATCAAGTCACATGACCACTATGTGTCTCAGTTTACTTATTTAGAAAAGGAGGAAAGTACCTACCTATCTCATAGACTTGTGAGGGTTAAATGCAGGTCAAATAGTATAAAGCCTGGCTTAAAGAAAATTATTTGGGTGACATAAACTATCATCATTATTATTATAGATCTAGAAGATAGTATCTAATCCAATATTCAAGTTGTATTTATAAGGAGGGTAATGCCTATAAATAAGAGTTCTAAACAAACTGACAAATATCATACAATAGGTGGTCAATGACAGCTCGGGTTAATATCTAGGAGTTTACACCCAGTCCAGTTCTCTATTACTCAGTTATAGATCTACATCAACAGTACTGAAAAATCATTTATACAATGTGAAGGACTTCACCTAAAACCTTAAAGTTTTAAAGATACATAAATTCAGACTGCACCTGACCCTAAAGTAAAGGTACACATATTAACATCAACAGATGTTGAATTTACCCTCTACTTGAATATAATAAAATTATTTTTCTTGGGTGCCTAGATAAAGGGTAAACTAATTTTCTAATTTCAGAGACTAGAGAGTTCTATAATTTTCCACATTTTAACACTATATAAGAATAAAATAAATATAAATTTAAAATATGTATATTATGACCTACCTTTTCAAATTCAATAAAAGCATAACAGAGGGATTCTCCTGTTTTCCAATCCCGAATAACTTCACAACTGAAAGAAAGTTTGGAAAAAGTGACTTTAAAGAAAATGCATTTACTCTTACTCTTCAAAAGTGAAGAACAAAATAAGCCAGTTATTACAAGTCAAAGTTAAGGGGCACCTGGGTGGCTCAGTTAGTTAAGCGTCTACCTTTGGCTCAGGTCATGATCCTGGGGTCCTGGGATCACACCCCGAGTCAAGCTCCCTGCTCAGTGGGGAATCTGCTTCTCCCTCTGCCTCTCACACATAAATAAATAAATAAATAAATAAACAAATAAACAAATAAACAAATAAACAAATAAACAAATAAACAAACAAACTTTTGGGGGGGGAACCCTCTTATGGGACACCTGGGTGGCTCAGTCAGTTAAGTGTCTGCCTTCAGCTCAGGTCATGATATCATGGTCCTGGGATCAAGTCCCACATATGGCTCCTTGCTCAGCGGGGAGCCTGCTTCTCCCTCTGCCTGCTGCTCTCTCTGCTCATTCTCTCTCTCTCTCTGACGAATAAATAAAATCTTCAAAAAAAAAACCAAAAACAACCTCATTAAAAAAAGTCAAAGTTAAACTCGTGGAACTATATTCTTCCAAGTTTTTTCAATAACAATGAAAAAAAATAGTTCACCAGTGTAGTAACAAAATTATCTCAATTCTAGTCTAAATGCCCAATCTTGACCTATATAGCCCTAAATTTCTAATGCACTGAAGAAAGTATAAGATAAAACTATTTACTTTCCTGTGCCAAAAGTAAACTGCTAAAAAATTCTTTAAGTCACAATTCACTTCTGGTCCAAATGTAGATGAATTACAGAATATCTAATGTTACTGTAAAATAATATATGTACATTCATACATATATACAGATTTAATAAGTTTATGCTTTGTAGTTTTCAAATTTAATATAAACCAAGCTTAAATTAACCCCATAAGTATAGCTATTATATAGAACTAATCCACCTTGACAATCAAATAAGAGGACCTATAAGATGGAGTTGAAACCACGTGGATTGTCCATTTCCTCACATATCATAAGTCTCATTTTATTTTTTTATTATTTTTTTAAGATTTTATTTATTTATTTGAGAGAGAGTATAAACAGGGGGCGCGGCAGAGAGAGGGAGAAGCAGGCTCCCACCAAACAGAGACCCCGACGTGGGCTTCGATCCCCATGACCCGAGCCGAAGGCAGACGCTTAACTGACTGAGCAACCCAGGTACCCTCTGAGCCTCATATTAAAAACATGAAATGAGGGGAACTGTTCCATTCACTTCTTGTTTTAAGGCAAAAATGTGTGTGTTGGAAGTGGGACAATCATTTAATTATGTATATATACATATGTATGTGTATTTATTTGTATGCACACATACACACACATGTAAATACATATTTTTCTTCTCTACTGTACAAAAGACTCATCTGTAAAATTCACCACTACAAAATTCTAGAGTTCACCAATTCATCAAAAAATGTCATTACAAACCACCAATACCCAGTTTTTCTAAAATCTTTCACTAATTCTAGAGATTACCTTCTTATGGGCCCAAATCTTGAGAATATTATCTCCAGATCTTCATCAGTGGTCACTGGATTCAATTTACATACAAACAGCACATTTTCTGGAGGTTTAATATCTGCATCAGGTAGGTCTCCCACCTAAAATATAAGTAAACAAAAATTTAAATCAATTCCTTTGTTGTTTCTATTCTAAATATCCTCTCTAGCCCAAAATGCTATTTCTCTAAACAACTAAATTTACATTAGAAATCTACTACAGGCTTAGGAAAAGAAATCTAAGTAAGATTTCAAAATTGGAAATTACAATGTTCCTGGTAGTAATATTAATAGCTAATACTTGTCTACCTCTGACTTCGTATGAGCATCATGCTTGGCACTTCATATACACTACTAACCAATTCTTAAAACAACCACGTAGTTTCCATTCTAAAAATGAATAAAGTAAAATTCAAAAATGTTTCATAACTAACTTAAGGCCACATAGTAGTAAGCAACAAAGCTGGGATTTGAATCCAGATCTATCTGGCTTCAATGTCCTAATTTCATCTCCTGTTTTTCTTTCTTCAAGTATTTGATATATTAAAAAAAGAATTTATATAAAGTATATCTAAGTTATGAAGCATGAAAATAAAAAACACCCATGATGCCAACAACTAGCTAAAGAACTAAAATGTCACCTAATCCCATGACTCCGCCTTTCTCACCAGAATACCAAATGTCCTGCTTTTTGGTTTTCCTTTTTGGCCATTCCCCTATATCTGTAGTTTTCCCACTTAAGTATGTATCCCCAGCAATATAGTTTCAGTTTTGCTTGTTTTTAAACTTTTAAAAAATATTATCATCCTGACTCTGGCTTCTCAGTAATGCCCCATTCTTTCCACACTGTTGTTCAATATAAAACAGCAACAATTCCTGGACAGTGTTTCTAGCTTTTTATGCTTAACCCCACTATCATCTTCTACTTTGGACAAACTGAAGTCAACTTCACAGACAACTACTGCACTGAGCAGAGAATCCCATTCCTACTGAAGAACCAGTGAGGGTAACTATGGGAGAAAACCATGATGATGGAACTGGTGTCACTGTAGGAAAACTGTATTTCCCATGGACCTTTAGACAGGAAAACAATATTCCTTTATACATATACACGAAAACTCAGATAATTTCTGATAACATTATCATGTAAAGTGTCTCCTCTTGGATAAGAACACTTTAAAAAAATTATTTTAAATCAGAAACAGTAATAACCAACAGAGCCAGTAAGATCTGTTCGGTGTTTCTGAAGACTATCAAAAGACAATAATCTGGTGTGCCTGGCTGGTTCAGTCAGTACAGCAAACAACCCTTGATCTCAGGGTAATGAGTTCAAGTCCCATGTTGAGTGTAAAGCTTACTTTAAAAAAAAAAAATTTTTTTTTAAAGACAATAATCTGTGTCCAATAAGCAATACCACAAATGTAAGGGGAAGAGCCAATCAGTAAAAATTCTGAAAAGTACCTATAATACCACACTTAAAGGAAGCACAAAAGAAAAAAAAAGATTAACGAGTTAAAAAAGAACTTGCTATACTACTTAGTCAAAAGTAACTTTAGGGGCACATGGATGGCTCAGTCGTTAAGCGTCTGCCTTCGGCTCAGGGCGTGATCCCAGGGTCCTGGGATTGAGCCCTGCATCAGGCTCCCTACTCTGCTGGGAGCCTCTTCTTCCTCTCCCACTCCCCCTGCTTGTGTTCCCTCTCTCGCTGGCTATCTCTCTCTGTCAAATAAATAAATAAAATCTTAAAAAAAAAAAAAAAAGTAACTTTAAAATATGGGGGGGAGACACCTGGGTGGCTCAGTCATTAAGCATCTGCCTTCAGCTCAGGTCATGATCCCAAGGTCCTGGGACTGAGCCCCACATCAGGCTCCCTATCAGTGGAGAGCCTGCTTCTCCCTCTCCCTCTGCCTGCTGCTCCCCCTGCTTGTGCTCTGTCAAATAAATAAATAAAATCTTAAAAACAAACAAACAAGTAAAAAAAATAAAATACTATAAGGGGGGGCATTTGGCTGGCTCAGTCAGTGGGACACGTGACTCTTGATCTTGGAGTTCTAAGTTTGCCCCACACTAGGTGTAGAGATTACTTAAAAATAAAATCTCAGGGACACCTGAATGGCTCAGTTGGTTAAGCATCTGACTTTGGCTCAGGGTCCTGGGATTAGGTCCCGCATCGGGCTCCCTGCTCAGNNNNAGGAAGCCTGCTCCTCCCTCTGCCTGCTGCTCCCCCTGCTTGTGCTTACTCACTCTTACTCTCTTACAAATAAGTAAATAAAATCTTTTAAAAAATTAAAAACAATAAATAATAAAATACTATAAGGAATTTTAAATATTCATAACAACTATGAAATTTAAAACTAACACTACAAAATAGTTGAATTATCATTGTACTAGACACGAAGTAAAAGGAACTAATGGTTTTTTTTGTTTGGTTTCCTTTCAGTTTTATGTTTTTTAAAAATAGAAGATGCGGTGCCTGCATGACTCAGTCGGTTAAGCATCCGACTCTCAATCTCAGCTCAGGTCTTGATCTCAGGGTCATGAGTTCAAGCCCCACATTAAAAGAATAATTTAAAAAATTAAAAAATAAAAATAGAAGATAGAGGAGCACCTGACTGGCCCAGCTGGTAGAGCATGTGACTCTTAATCTCAGGGTTGTGAGTTCAAGCCTCATGATTGGGCATAGAGCTTACTTCAAAAAAAAAAAAACAAAAAACAGGGGCACCCGGCTGGCTCAGTCAGAGGAGTGTGTGACTCTTGATCTCAGGGTAGTTGAGTTCAAGCCCTAAGATTACTTATGGAAATAAAACTAAAAAAAAAAAAAAAAAAAAAAAAAAAAAAAAAGGATGAATCCTGTTAATATTGAGAATCAAACAACACAGGATCACCTATTAGAATGGCTAAAATCCAAAACACTGTCAATACCAAATGCTGGCAAGGATGTTAAGCAACAGGAACTCTCAATTTTTTTAAAAGATTTTATTTATTTATTTGTCATAGAGAGAGAGCGCATACACAAGCAGGGGGAGTGGCAGGCAGAAGGAGAAGCAGGCTCCCTGCTGAGCAAGGAGCCAAATGCAGGACTCAATCCCAGGTGACCTGAGCTAAAGGCAGACACTTAACGTACTGAGCCACTCAGGCATCCCAGGAACTCTCAATCATTACTAGTGGGAATGCAAAATGGACAGCCAGTTTGGAAGACAGCTTGGCAGTTTTTTACAAAGAGCAACATAATCTTACCATAAAGTCTAGTAATTACACCTTTAGATATTTACCCAAATGAGTTAAAAACTTCTGTCTATATAAAAATCTACACACAAATGTTTATAGCCACTTTAGTCATACTTGCCAAAACTTGGAAGCAATTAAGACATTTCTTAAAAGGTGAATGGATACACAAACTGTGGTATGCCCAAACAATGGAATACAATTTTGTGACCAAAAGAAATGAGCTATCAAGCCACAAAAAGACATGGAGGAAACTTAAATGCATATGGCTAAGTAGAAGAAGTTAATCTTAAAAGGATATATACTATATGATTCCAATAATATGACACTCTGGAAAACCCACAGGTATGCAGATGATAAAAAAGATCAGTGGTTGCCAGGGGTTGGGGGCAGGCAGGGATGAATATGTGAGGATTTTTAGGGCAGTGAAACTATTCTCTATGATATATAATGGTAGATATATATCGTTATACATTTCTCAAAACCCACAGAATGTACAACACAAAAACTAAAACCTAATGTAAATTATGGACTTTACTTGATAATATATCAATATTGGCTCACCAATTGTACCACACTAACGCAAGATGTTAATAAGAAAAACTGTTGGGGGGGTACACAGGAATTCTCTGTACTTTCTGTTCAATTTTTTTTTTATAAACCTAAAACAGTGGGGCACCTGGGTGGCTCAGTCGGTTAAGCATCTGTTTTCAGCTCAGGTCATGATCCTGGACTCCTGGGATCGAGCCCCATATCTGGCTCCCTGCTAAGGAGGGCGTCTGCTTCTCTCTCTCCCTCTGCCCCTCCCCCTTCTCGTGCTCTCTCTCTCTCTCAAATAAATAAATAAAATATTTTAAATACATAAGTAGGGACGCCTGGGTGGCTCAGTCGGTTGGGCGTCTGCCTTCGGCTTGGGTCATGGTCCCAGGATCCTGGGATCGAATCCCACATCGGGCTCCTTGCTCAGCAGGGAGCCTGCTTCTCCCTCCCCCCACTGCTACCCCTGCTTGTGTTCTCTTTCTCCCCCTCACTCTGACAAATAAATAAACAAAATCTTTAAAAAAAATTTCATAAATAAACAAACCACGAACAGCTTTAAAAAATAAAACCTATTTATTAAAATAAAAATAAAAAAAGGAATCCATGAATCCATACCAAAAATGAACATATAATAAAAAGATAAGAAAGGAGGGCTGTTCCTTACAGAAGGCAGGCTGACAATATGGAAGGAGTAGTGGAGTTAGAAAATCACCATTTTGCACCCATCAGAGTCGAGATTGGTTCAGATAAGAATCATGAACAGCTAAGAAATCCACAGACACAGTGTGATAAGGAACAAGGTATCTGAAAGGTCTCAAACGCTACAGACTGCTACTAGTTACATGGGGAAAACAGAAAGTATGCAGTGGAGACCTTAGACAGTGGATTACCTTGATCGAGTAATTAAAATGAACACTTTCCAGTGAAGGGCAGATAGATATTGTATACCTACAAATGTAACATCTGAGGTCACTTATGTAGTATTCTGGTGGTGTGTATAATCTGAATCTAATCTCAAGGCAACAGTAGATAAACCTAAATTGAAGAATATTCTATATACAGATACCTATACTCCTCAAAAATGTTAATAACATGAAAAATAAAGACGGGTTAAGGAATTCTTCCAAAGGTTAGAAGAAACATGATAACTAAATGCAACAGATGATTGATTATGAGCTGGATTCTAGACTGAATGGGAAAAGCTATAAAAGATATTACTGAAATAACTGACAAAATTGAAATATGGGCTGTAATTTCTATCAATTTTAAATACCCTGATTTGATAACTGGACTGTGAATATGTACGGTAATATTGTTGCTCTTCGGAAATACACATTGATGTAAGAGGTAAAAAGGAATGATGTTTGGGAATTATTGGACTTATTTTCAACTGGTCCAGAAAAAATAATATATATATGTGCATATATAATCAAAGCAAGAGGAGAGGGGAGAGAGAGAATGAATAATCAAGCAGAACTGGCAAAAATGTTAAAACTGGTGAATTTTGGGGTGCCTGGGTGGCTCAGTTGGTTAAGCATCTGACTCTTGATTTCAGCTCAGGTCATGATTATCAGAGTTGTGAGACTGAGCTCCGTGCTGGGCTCTGCACTGGGCATGGAAGCTGCTTAAGATTCTCCCTCTCCCTCTGCCCCTCCTTGCCCTCGCTCCCTCTCTTAAAAAAAAAAAAAAAAAATTGGTGAATCGGAGTAAAAGGTATAGAGAAGTTCTCTATACAATTTTTGTAACTTTCTCATAAATTTGAAATTATCTGAAAATAAAAGGTTTTGTTAGGTTAATCCAACGTCTTTCTGGCATAAACTGGCTACACTTTTGCTATTAAAAACTCTGATGATAGGAACGCCTAGGTGGCACAGTAGGCTGGGCGTCTGTCTTCAGCTCGGGTCATGGTCCCAGGGTCCTGGGATCGAGCCCAAATTGGGCTCCTTGCTCAGCAGGGAGCCTGCTTCTCCCTCTGCCTGCTGCTCCCCTTGCTTGTACTCTCTCTCTCTATGGCAAATAAATAAATAAAATCTTTAAAAAAAACAAAAACAAAAAAACTCTGATGATAATCTAATA
The DNA here is from genome assembly GCF_017311325.1 of Ursus maritimus. Classification (NCBI taxonomy): domain Eukaryota; kingdom Metazoa; phylum Chordata; class Mammalia; order Carnivora; family Ursidae; genus Ursus; species Ursus maritimus. The sequence goes on from NW_024423675.1 coordinate 54,185,764, forward strand.
CTCTTTCCCTTATAAGTCACTTTTGTTGCCCAGCTGCTCAAAAGATTTTTCTTTTGGGATGCCTGGGTGCGACAGTAGGTTAAGCATCCAACTCTTGATTTCAGCTCAGATCATGATCTCAGGGTTATGAGACTGAGTCCTGCGTCAGATTCTCCACTCATGGTGGAGTCTGCTTAACACTCTCTCCCTCTCCCTCTGCCCCTCCCCACCGCACTCTCTCTCTCTAAAATAAATAAATAAATCTTTAAAAAAAAGATTTTTAAGTTCAGTAACTTTCTTAGAATTTGTCATGCTGTTGGTTGTTCTGGGCCAACAGTCTCAGCTACACAGTGTGAATTTTCAAATTTTTTTTAATCCAGTCAAGTTTTCTTGAATTATTGTCTTTAATATTTATTTCTTCAGACTGGTGATGTGAATATGAATTTTGAAACAGACAAGGAATTTGAAAGCTCTACTATATAAAACAATGATAATAAAAACTGAATGATCCATTCAGATATTTATTGACGATCTACTATGTTACTGAAATGCCTATTCCACAAAAAATTGGAAAATTTTTTCCACAAATGGAAAAAATGTCTGGTAGGTCAATTAATCAGTTCTAAAGAACTGTTCCCCAAATGACTTCCTACTAGTAATACAAAGGAGTATGTTTTAGAGTACTCAATTTCTACCCAGGTTCCTTGTATCATGTAACTACTTAACCTCAACACTTGAGTCATACAAAGAATTATTCTTTAATATACATAAAATCCGGGAGGTGCCTGGGTGGCTCAGCCTAGGATTGAACTCCACATCGGGCTCCCTGCTCCACTGGGAGCCTGCTTCTTCCTCTCCCAATCCCCCTGCTTGTGTTCCCTCTCTCGCTGGCTGTGTCTCTCTGTCAAATAAATAAATAAAATCTTAAAAAAAAAAAACCATAAAATTCGGTCCAATAAACACTCTTCAAAAATGAGATGAATATAAACAACTGAAATTCAATGTACAGTTGTAAATTGGCACTATACTGATTTTGGAATCAAATTTCTTTACTTTCTTGTATTATGTCATATAAAATTTAATCCAGAAAAAAACTCTAAGCTAAATTTTTAATACTCTTGACTATCAAAGAGCCAAAAATAGGGGTGCCTGGGTGGCTCAGCTGGATAAGTGTCCAACTCTTAATTCTGGCTCGGGTCATTATGTCAGAGCTGTGGGATCAAGCCCCACATTGGCTCTGTGCTGTGTGTGGAACCTGCTCAAGATTCTCTCTCTCCCTCTCCCCCCGAGTCCTGCCCTCTCCCTATCCCCAAAAGAAAAGAAAAAAAAAGCCAATAATAAACTCACAATGAGTTATAGATTAAATAAATTGCAGAAAACTATCTGAATAAAGATAATCATCTTACCATTTCTAATAGAATAGCTTGAGTTTTGGCCTCTTTTTCTGCCTTTATTTCTTCTACTTCTTCAGCTGATCTTCCTTTGAAATCATCAATTTCTTCATCTGCTCCTATTCGACCACTCTGTAAGGCAGAAGTTACTTAAACATACAGTGAAAGAATTGAAAAATCTGAGAAACACGGGAGCCATGATGCTTTATCCTTAGTTCCATCAAATGTGTTAGAATAGAAACTGAAACTTACAAGCCTCTGAAAAATGATTTAAATTAATCTGATAATATGAGCCAGACTAAGCTTCTAATTTATTGTTAAATCAAGATAAACATTATAAAGAAACTATCTGGTATCCACCTCAGTGCTGAATGCAGAAAATAAGTGACCTTAAAAATTAAACACCAAATCCCAACCATGAACATCAATTCAGCTTTAAGAAAGCTTCACAAACAGAAACTTGTACTTTAAAAAATCTGAAGGAAAAGTCTGTATTATTCCACAAAAATTTCTGGGTTCTAGCGTGGCTCCAGAGTGTTCCCAGTTGAAAAGCTCCCTTACACGATGGTAGTTTACCTTAGCCTTAAAGCTACACTCCTAGAGTTAGGAGACAAGAAAAACATTTTCACAAGGTATTCACACAGGCTTCAGAGCTAAGGCTCTGCTAGTGGAACAGAAATTGAAGAAAGGAAATTAGGGAAATGAAAAGATAGCTAGAAAAATGAAAATCTCTATGGAAGAGAAAAAGAATGCTAAACTTGTCCTAGTAGAATTGATCAAGCAAGATAGTCATTCTGAAGAAATAAGTTTTAATAGACTAAAAAGCAAAATCTATGCAAAGCATTAATATGCATGTACATTCAATCACAAGAGGACTCTACTTACATCTAGCTGTTCCCTCGTAGGTTCTGGTGATCGATCAGGAATTAATAAATCAGGAGGGTCATCAAACGGATCATCTAAAATCACTGTATGATTTATCCTTACAAAATAAATCCAAATCAAAGGTTACATTTCATTATTTCAGAATCCATGTTTTACTTTTTATAAAGATTTTAACAAATGTCTTAAGTATCTCTAATGCCCAAAAATCAGAGGCATTTAAATTTTAATGCACAAGTCTATATTCCTATAATATACTTTCACAATTAGTGTTACTGTTTTCCATTGTTTGATATTAGATTTACTACCCTGCATTACTCTAAAATAATATATCTAATATTAATATGTGTAAATCTTAGTACTTTTGCCATATTTCTCAATTATATGCATTTTTAAAAAACTAAATTAAGGATTAATAATTCCTCCCAACATAAGCAATTATAAATAATTAGTAGAAGTATAAAAATACAAAAGGTCTTTTTTACTTTATGGCTTCATATAGTCTCATATTAATTCACATTTTGGAATTATCCAAAAAGCAGTCCTATGCTTGCCATCTCCACAAACATCACAGTATTAAAACTTTCTAGCACATTGAGATAGCAACCACACCTGATATCTTGATATGGTACAAAGTCCTTGTCAACAAAGGTCTCATTAATTTTCTTAATTATGTCCATGCCTTCTGTCACCTCACCAAACACTGTATGAACACCATCAAGGTAATCTAAATTATCTCCTGTAGTAATAAGAAACTGCACAGAAAGACACAGAAAAATATAAATAGGTATCTATTAATTCAAACTGAAATCAGTCATAGACTGACAAAAACACACAGAAGCAATACTCTACATTCACTGCATGGATTCTTACCCACTTGTTACTAGTACTAATGAAAAAGAACAAGCGTATACATAAAATATCAATACACACACAGATGCTTCCCTGATTGTTTAAAATACTTGGGCAAACCAAAGCTCAGTTTCCTCACGTGTTTACTATGAGGGGTAAAAAAGCACCTACCCCAAAATGGGTTGTAGTGAGGATTAGACAATGAATGAAAGGTTCTCAACATGATCTGTTCTGAAGTAATAAATACCAAAAGGAAACAAACCACAATGTGAACAGTGATGATCCATGCATAGTAGGATTGTGGATAATGTTATTTTTCTCCCATGTACTTTTCTATATTTTCTGAACTCCTCACAGGGGACACGCCTTACATTTAAAAAAACAAAGTATGGGTGACTGGGTGGCTCAGCTGGTTAAGCATCTGACTCTTGATGTCAGCTAAGGTCATGATCTCAGGGTTGTGAAATCGAGCCCCATGTCAGGCTCTATGTTAGGCATGGAGCCTGCTTAAGATCCTCTCTCTCCCTTGATTCTCTCTCTAAATAAATAAATAAATAAATAAATAAATAAATAAATTTTTAAAAAGAACAAAGCAATCTTTTTAAAAGGTTTTATTTTTAAATAATCCCTACACCCAACACGGGGCTCAAACTCACAATCCTGAGGAGTCACATGTTCTACTAACTAAGCCAGCCAAGCACCCCCCAAAATAATTTTTTTATATAAAAATAATAGTATAATATTTTTCTTCTAACAATTATCTTTGAAATTCTCTTCTTATTGGAGAGCTTAAAAAGATAACTTGTGGCTCTTTCCAGTCCTTCATTTTACAACAGAACTCATCTTGGGGCTCCTGGGTGGCTCAGTCAGGTAAGCATCTGCCTTCGGCTCAGGTCATGATCCCAGGGTCCTGGGACTGAGCTTTGCATTGGGCTCCCTGCTCAGCAAGGAGCCTGCTTGTCCCTCTCCCCCTTCCCCGGCTCGTGCTCTCTCTCTCTCTCTCAAATAAATAAATAAAATCTTTTTTAAAATGTTCTCTATAAAAAAAATAATAAAAAAAGTAAAACAAAACTTATCTTTCAACTTATTTCCTAACCTGAGATCCATGTTGATCACTGCCATTGTTCACCATGGACACAGTGCCTTTCTTCTTATGCTTAATTCTTGGCACCTTCTCAGCCTCGAAAAAGCTTGCTTGATCACCATACAGTTGACTGAAAATACATGTAATAAAGTTATAAAATATAAGTACTCTCAACATGAAATACAAAGTACTAGTAAGAAATAGGATTACCATTTCTTTATTAGAAATGCCACTATGATTCAAAATATTCTTTTTTTTTTTTCTATAGACACTTAGGGAACTTGGAAAAAATCTATATTTGAACTGTATTTTAAAATGCAGATTGAAATATGTTAGATAACACTGTTAAGAGGCAATTCTATTTTTTCTCATTTAAAAATAAAAGAACTCACCCAAAAACAGACTCTCCTCCACGGCCAGTCCCTGTAGGATCACCAGTTTGTATGATAAAATCCCTCTATAATAAACAGGATACTTTGTTAATTCACAGAGTTTGCTAGATGGTTCCAATAATAAAGGACATGACTAATACCACCAACTCACCTGTACATTGTGAATAAGACAATAATTGTAATACTTTATTTTGCACAACTTCAGGAAATTCAAGCAGGCTGAAAGAAAAGTAAATACTAAATTTATCATAGTAGTTCACAAAAACATTTTGAATCAAGTGAATGCACAGTTGGCATAATGTAATTTCTAAATTACCATACAAATACCCCCTAATGATCAAATACCCTAAATCATAAAAAAGGCAGTAAGTCTAGAAAAAGGCAATATATTTTAAATTGTCTTTTCATTCTCTTTTTCTTAGGACTTCTTGGGCATCTGAGCTAATGAAGGAAACTAACACTTACTTGGGATAGGCAACCATTTATTAGTGGATTAGTTTTGCAAGAGAAAAAAACCCCGGGAGGATACTATGATGGAAAAGAAACTATTAGAATATCTGAAAATGGGTACAAATTATATAAATTAGAGAAAAATCAAATATCTGAGACCAATTTCTGTAATGATGACTAAAGAGTTCTTCACAAAAACCTATATACTTATCATGTACCAGCTTTCTCATATAAATGCACTCATTTATTCAATAAATATTTACGGGGTATCTTCTAGGTGCTTGGCACTGCTATCACAAATGCCATTAAACCATAGTCCCACCCCTCAACAAGTGCATAGTCTAGTTGTACACTAACAAACTCTCAGAACACTAAGCTAGAAACCAGACAGAAAGAACTATGAGGCTGTCCAGGGTCCTTATACCCGAGCAAAAACAGTTACAATACCGGATATATCTAATAATACCATCTGTGCCACTTTTTAGTAAAATGGTAAAAAGTGGTTTTTAAAAAGCCACGAGAGTGCAAAAGAGAGATTGTTTCTGGCCAGGGAAATGAGAAGACCTCACAGAGAGGCTTAAGGTGGGCATTAAGAGAACTAGACAGAGTAGAGAGTGAGCATTTCAAGCTGGGAAGACAGTATGAATAAGTCTGGATGCGCAAATATAAATGTTTTTTGAAGGGTCCAAAAGACCAGTCTAAGCTCTGTAACACTCTGGTAATACAAAGTAATAGAGGGTAAATAGACCAAGGTATTCAAAGATCTTGAATATCAGGATTTTCATTGTTTTCCTAGAAAAATACATTTCTGGGATTACTGTGAAATACAAAAGAGTAGTCCTTTAACTAGAAAACAAAAATAATAGATCTAGGCAGTGATCATCAATGCCTGCCAAAATCTTTAGATGAAAAGTTAATGGGGACACTGGAACAGATACATCAGGTAGACAAGCCTGAACCCACCAACCAATTGTAACTTCACAGAAAGAACCAACCAGACATCAAGTGCTTCCTGAATGCGATACAGCTGAAGTGCAGACTACCTTATATGAAAATGTTCTTGCCAGAAACATTAAACCTGTACCTTATCAAGGCTCTAGATCAAAGTGGCAATTTACGAGAAACAGAAGAGATAAAAATATCTTTAAAGGGGGCGCCTGGGTGGCGCAGTCGTTGAGCGTCTGCCTTCGGCTCAGGGCGTGATCCCTGCATTCTGGGATCGAGCCCCACATCAGGCTCCTCTGCTGGGAGCCTGCTTCTCCCTCTCCCACTCCTCCTGCTTGTGTTCCCTCTCTCGCTGGCTGTCTCTCTCTGTCAAATAAATAAATAAAATCTTAAAAAATATATATATCTTTAAAGATACCCCAAGGATAAAATCAGTCAAAACCAAAATGAGGGAAATTCTATTAAAAAAATGACTCAGATTCCTTCTCAGAAAGTTGTTAAGGTAGAGGCACCTGGGTGGCTCAGTCGGTTAAGCCTCCAACTCTTATTTCAGCTCAGGTCATGATCTCAGGGTCCTGGGATCGAGCCCTGTGATGGCTCCGCACAGTCGGCTTGTTCCTCTCTTTCCCTTTGCTCCTCCCCAGCTCATACTCTCTCCTCTCTCTCTCTCAAATAAATAAGTAAACTCTTAAAAAAAAAAAAGTTGTTAAGGGAAAAATGGGGGATGGGGGTGGGGAAGAACTTATAGATTAAAAGATATGAACCAATATAACCTATGGACCTTGGCAGTTTCTTACAAAACTGAACACATTCTTACCATACAATCTAGCAATCACACCTCTTGGTAGTTACTCAAAGGAAATGAAAATGTATGCTCACACAAAAACCTGCACACACATGTTTATAGCAGGTTTGTTCACAATTGCCAAAATATGTAAACAACCAAGATGTCCTTCAGTAGGTGACTGAATAAATAACATGTGGTACATCCAGGCAATGGAATATTATTTGCTACTAAAAAGAAACAAGCTATCAAGCCATGAAAAAATATGGAACTTTAAATGCGTACTGCAACTTGAAAGAAACCAATCTGTAAAGATTACATGCTGTATGGATTCCATCCATATAACGTTCTGGAAAAAACAAATCTATGGATACAGTAAAAGATCACTGGTTGCCAGGAGTTGGGGAGATGGGTGCAAATAAATAGGCAGAGCACAGAAGATTTTTAGGGCATGATTTTTCTGTATGATACTGTAATGGTGGATATATGCATTATACATTTGTCCAAATCCATAGACTGTACAACACCCAGAATGCACCTCAATGTAAACTATGGATTATGATATGTCAATGTAGGTTCATCAAATGTACCACTGTAATAACAAGGTTACAGTGTTACATAGTACAAATGCTACAAATGTACAACAAAGGTACACTGTGGTGGGGGATATTGAAAACACATATGCACATATGTGGCCACAGGGGGTATACGGGAAATCTCTCTACATATCTTCCCCTCAGTTTTGCTATGAACCTTAAATTGCTCTAAAAAATAAAGTCTTTAAAAATAAGCAAGGGGGGGGTGGTGAACACAGCATAATGTATAGAAAAGTTGAATCACTATCTTGCACCTCAAACTAATGTAACATTATGTGTCAACTAAACTCAAACAATTTTTTTTTCAAAAAAGGCAAGGGGGAGACTCTATAGATTAAAAAGATAGCTAAGAGCTATACCAGCCAATATAATAAATGAATCTTGTTTGGATCCTTAAATTACCAAATATTTTTTAAACACTTATGAGACAAAAGGAAAATATGATACCAAAAAATTATTGCCAATTTTTTCAGATGTGAGAATGATTTGTGTTTTTTTTAATCACTTTTTAGAAATACAAATTGAAGTAACTGTAGATTTAATAAGTCTTATAATGGATTTATTACAAAAAATCCAGTATAAATGAAACAATATTGGTTATATGTTGACAACTGTTCATTAACTGGTCAGTGGCACATGAGGGCTCATTTTCACAACTCCTTCTCCTTCTGTATGTAAGTTTTCTATAATAAAAAGTTAAAAAAAGGAAGGAAGGGAGAGACGGAGGGAAAGAGGAAGAAAACTAAGTCTGGATATATTTACTATAAAGTTTTAAGTAGTTATACATGTAAGTAAATATCCAATCACCGGCTTACAAATACATACAAATGGGGTGGGTTTATGTTTTTAGTCTTCCAAATTATCTTTGCAGAATCACTGTTTGTCTATTCTGTCTGTGTGAACTAGGTAGGATAATCCTACCTCCCCTTTAGTTCCTCACAACCCTGGGGAAAGAGGCCCATTCATTTGCCAGGTGCTGTCCCACATGAAGAGAGTGTCAAACAAATTCAAAGAAAAGCAAAACTAAGAGACGAAAAATACAATTCCCTATAGCATCCTTTGAATCCCTGGATCCCAACATCCTTAAAGCCAAGCTTACTAACAGGAGGCAATCAATTATTTTCTTTGTTTAAGCCAGTTTGAGTTTCTATCATCTGCACTCAGAGTCTTAACTAATAAACATATACACACACACACACACACACACACACACTAGTCACTGTAATGAGCCTTCAGTGTGTACAAAGTGGCAGGCACTGCACCAGGTGCTTAGGATAGAAAGACAAGGAAGGCGTAGTCCCTGCCCTCTTGGAGTTTACATTCTTGAGAGGAAACAAGATTTGCAGGATAACAGGTAAATGATGTAACAAAATGTATTACATGCTGTTTGAAAAGATCTCAGAAAGAGCAGAAGAAACAGATCTAATTCAGCTTAGAGACAAGGGAAAGCTTCGCAGAAGAAATCATGCTTGATCCAAGGTTTGAATAATAAGCAGAAACCTTGCCAAAAGGACAACAGTAGAGAGAAACGTGGGAGTAGAGGCAACAGTATGAGAAAGGCACAGAAGTATGATTGAGCATGTACTGTTGGGGGCGTACAATTCGGTGTGGGACAGCGTGTAATAGGGCAGAAAGACTGTATGTACTGTTTCATCCTCTTTGATAGACTCTGCATTCCAAGGGGACAGGATCCTGATTGTAACTAATCTCTGTGGCCTCTAGTTTCTCCCAGTTCTGTTACAGTCTCCACACTATTGCCTGTTATCTTCCTAAACAAACTTGCCATGCCTCAATCCTGCTTTTAAAACCTTCAAAGATCCTAGCCATCAGTAAGGCACACAAGACTATTCACATCTGACCTAATCAATACAACCTATACGACCAGACTCTTAGTCTGCCATTCCACCTCACGTATCACTCCTTCAAGCCGTGCCAAACTACTTGCTGTTTCCAGAAAATTCCAAGCAAAAAACAAAACAAAACACCAAACCACCCTCATTCCCACTCTTCTTTGAAAGAGCTAGTTCAAGTGTTCTACTTTCTTGGCTTGCTTCGCTTCTCCCCGCCCCCAACCGGAAAGAATACTCCCTCCACTGGTTTCCATAGCAACTTAGACATTCTTCAACTGCAACACTTACAATGGGTTGTAAGACCTACAACACTTAAGGGGGCTCCCACGTCTTTTTCTCCCAGTGGAAAATTAGACCCTCAAGGATGAGACGCCTATACCAGAGCTTGGCATAGTCTTGCACAGCAGACGATACATGAGTGCTCGCCAGGGCTCCCTGCACATCTCCGGACAGCCCTTCCTCCACCCAGGCGGGATGCTCACATTCACTGCTCCAAACACATCCTTCCTGCTTCCATCAGAACTTAAAGAACTTACTGATTACACACCAAGGAATACAGGTTGTGTTCCTCTCACAAGTAAAGCGCAGTAAAGCCACGAACGCTATGGGCATGGTATATGCAGCCTGCAACACACACACACACCGCAAGCATTTAATGCGACAAGCTCCCGCCACCCGACTGGCCAGCCCCAGATACAGGAGAGAGGCTGCTCCTCACAAAAACTTTTAGAGCCACGGCCCGCTAATAAAACAGCCCAGTCGTGGGCACCAGCAACCCAGAAGCTCGAACCCAGTCAAGGGGACCGAGCAGTAAAGGACAGTGGGGAAAGAAGATCGTGGCCCCGGCGAGACGTGAGCGGGGCCCGGGCCTCACCACGCGGCCGCTCCTCAGTGTACAGATCGATGACGACGTCGCCCAAGGTGGTCTCCAGCAGAACCGCCATGGCGCCCGCTCCTCCTCCGCAACAAGCCGCGGGTGTGACAGGCGCAGCCCGTCGTGGTCTACGCCACGCGTCACTCTCGGCGCGACGCCTTCTTACGTCATCCCTTCGGCGACGCCCCTCCGGTAGCACCCCCCCCCCCCCCCCCC